>NW_004567113.1:51659717-51700668 GCF_000260355.1 Condylura cristata
GGGGATTATAATTGAGATGGAAAAAAAATGGACAAAATGATGTAAAAATAAACTGGTATAAAACAAACAAACAAACAAACAAACAAACAAATAAATAAATAAATAAGAAAAAAAAAAAGAAACCAGTGATCCAGGATTCCAGATAGGCTTCTTTTCCTTCTGGTGCTACTACTTCCAAGCCTATGGCATTTTCTAGAAACTCTGACAGGCCTCCTGCATGGTGTCTCAGGTATGACTGTCATACTATCTTGGTTATCTCCTTCTGGTGGACTTCAAGCTGTTTCAGGGTGGAGACCAATCTCTCATCCAGGGCCTGCACTTAGTAAGTGTTCAAGAAATACTTGTTTTTGAAAGGAGAGGAAGGAAGTTTGTGTGGGGAGCTTGAATTGCCCCAGGGAGGCTTTCTGTGTACTAGGTATTTGGCATTTGGTGTGATGATTGGAAAGAAGCCAGAGAAACAGACAAAAAACAACAACAAAAATCATTGGTTTGAGAAGTTTCTTTTCTGGAAAGAGGACAGTTTCCATTTTCTGTGGCCCCTTCTCTGTTTTTGTCAGAATTGAAGCCTTGTTCCTGAGGCCTGCCAGGGACAACATCACATGATCATAAGCAGAACAACTTTGTGGGACCACTGAGTAGGGAGCAACAGCCCCTCTTCTGACCCTGCCCCCCATCTGACAGGCAGCTGTGAAACATCTAGTCTTAAAATCTGGCACGAACCAACAATTCTTTGCAAAAAGGTTACACAGAAGGTTACACAGAAGAATGTGGGAGTGAATGGCGTACTCCACAGAGAATGAGGTCTGGGTAGGAGTCCCCTGTAAACAGGACTCTGCACAGCCTCCTCACTCCCTCCTCCACCTCCTCCTCGGAGATCAGCAGCCATTTCAGCCCCTCAAACTGCCAATTTCAAAGTGTTTCCTGGCTGAGCAAGAGAAACTCTCAACCCAAGACAGAGTTCGTGCGGACTGTCTGTGTTCTGCTGACTTGCTCTATTTTTAATCATTGTTTTAATACCCAGCCAGTGCTCGCCTGTAAGCTCAGCACAGTCCCTGAGGACGGGCCACGCTGGCTGCCTGGCCATAAACTCACCTGAGCCTGTATCACCAAGTAGCCATACTTGTCTCTCTGAGAATTCCGTTAGCAGAGAACAGGGTTACGGGCCACTCTCCCCTCTTTTTGAAAAAAGAGTCTTCATGAAACTTGGTCTCCTTGACCTGCTGTACTGTGGTGGCTTCTGTTTATAAAATACAGTTCTTTAAAGAGCCAAGAGAGAGGAGAAGCGTGGACTGTCATTTACATTAAATGCAAACCCATTTTGTGAAAATATCACATCATGTTTTGTAGTCCGTTTACTCAACCTCCCCAATATGTCCTGGAGAATTAATTTTCATTTGCTTTGCATAACTCGTGTATAGAATTGGAATGCAGTCGCCGTGTAAGCAATTCCTGTGAAGTCACCCCAAGCCTCTGCTCCCCTTCTAGAACACCCCACAGGTGTTCTTTCTTTTGCTGTTTCTTGTACTCTCGGAGACACTTTCCACTCTGGGCTGTTAAATAAACCATCTGTCTCTTTGCAGGACAGTGACAATCTCTGGTGGGACGCTTTCGCCACTGAGTTTTTTGAGGACGACGCCACATTAACCCTTTCGTTTTGTTTGGAAGATGGACCAAAGCGATACAGTAAGAGAATTAATTTTTCTAATATTGTCTTCTCATGGTGCCTCTTGGAAAACCCACAGGAGTGTCGAGAGCAGAGCGCCTCGCTATAGTCTGACAGCGAGACCTGAGCTCTCGCTGGCCACCCAGTCGTCACCGAGGCAGCCCCTGGGGCTGAGAGGGATCACCTCAAGTTTGGATGTTTGGGTGCTGGCCAGGTCGGGGGGACTCTGCTCCAAGTCTCCCAGGACGAGTGGGAGCTGGATGGTGGTGCAGCTCTGTCTCTCTCTTCCCTTCCTCCCCTTTTGTCCTGACAGCTCACCCTTGACACCCAACGTCCTGCTTCTGAAGATTCCTTTAAAGAAAAAAAAAAAAACCTTCCCAGCCACAGATTCGGGCCACATCCTTCTAATTCTCCTTATCAGTTATCTCAGGCATTTATTTGACAAGTGCTATTTTTTCTTGGGGGGCCGGGAGAGGCCACAGCTGCTTTGAACCTTACCGTTTGGGATTAGTGTTGACAGAATTATAGTTCCTTGTCTTTCGGGAGAGTGATAACTCTGTAAAGATCCTCAAATTACAGCCTGTGGCACCTTGGGTAACAGCTGATCTGGCCTGATTAGGCTCAGCCAACTTGTCAGAGATCACATTTGCTAGTTGTATTCTAGGACCAAGAGACATAGGTACATCAGCACAAAAGCAATTAATGTCCGCTTAGATCAGAGAGAGATGTGTTTTCAGGAATCAGAGTTGCAAGTATGAAAGGATCTGTCGGAGTGTAAAACATCTCCCGTGTCACCAGCACTGAGATGCAGCTGGAACCTGCCGCCCTGTGAGTCCATTCAGAGCTCTGGGGAGGGGATGGGTAGAAGGACTTTGACAAGTGGGCTGGAAAGCGACGGTGGTTGCTCAGTGTCCTTAAAACCACTAGGGTACAAGTGTTGTTTTTTCGTCTGTGGGAAGTCTAAACATCGGAGCAGTATTTGGCTCTACTGAATGATGAGTTGGTGCATGATGCTAATGCACGGTCATTTTGCAAACTGCAAAGAGCAGGCTAACTTGGCTTTGCTGTCCAGTCAGTCGCTGCCAGGGGTTCGTCTGCAGATGTGATATTGTGGGCTTCGAAGGGCGTGGGACATTTCCCGTAAGTATTTGGGGTGAGAAGGGCAGCCTGACAGCAGGTGTTGGTGACTGTCTTTACCCTCAAACATAGTAGCTCCCCTTGCAAACACTGACCGTGGGCCCCCAGATGCTGTCTTATTCACTTGCTGTTGTGGGTACCCCTCCTTCCCCCAGCTGCTTCAGCTCCAGAAAGCGGATTCAGAAGCTGCTGTTTCTGGAGTCCCTGGGAGATAAATGAACTCAGGAATCCAGCAATTACTCTCTCCCCCCAAACCTCCCTGATCAATGGAGAATAATTTTGAACGAGCAGTCATCCATCCTCCAAGCCTTCTTACGGTTTTCTGAAGCTTCAGCTCAGATAACTTCAAGTTATATTGCTTTATGTTCCCGTGCTTTTTCTTTCTTTCTGTTTTGGATTTAGGAATCCAGCAAGATCTGTTCAGGGAACTGGAATTCTAGAATTACAGTTTTCCAGTCTCTACTAATAAAACAGATGCTTGATCTCCCCTCTGCTCCCGCCCCCTCCCCAACATCATTTGGGGGTGAGGCTCCATTAGTGACTGTCCAGGGCTCTTTGTTTCTCTGAGCCAAAATATTTCCCGAGCAGAGAAAAGAAACAAAGATGATTGACAGTCTGAAGCCGAGGCTCATCAGCTGCTTTGCTGACAGCCCAGTGATGTGCACGCACTGCTGATGTGCGGGCGGGTGACAGCTGATTGACAGCCCAGGGCTGGGAGATGGGCGAGCGCCTGCTTAGTGCTCTGTTTATGCGGTGCTCCGGGCTCGGCGCTGCCACCTTAACCCATTCGCTGTGCAGGCACACGGTGCCAGGCTGGGAAACACTGCTGGCCTGGGCTGTGGACTACAGCCCTTCCTTGATGTGGTCCAGGGAGCTGGGGACTCAGCATTTCTGACAAAGGAAGCCTTGGCTATTGCATTTGTGTATGTAAAAGAATCCGCATAATGACTTTCATTCTAGGTATCAAGAAATATTCCAGATGAGCTTTAGTTAACCCTTACTAGAAAAACCCCTCCTCCTCCCTCCCCACCTCTGTGTCTTTAGGTAGCAAATCTCTCTCTAAGCTAGCACAGCTCTCAGCTACCGTAAATCCTGCAATAGGGGTTGCTGTATTTATTGTTAGTCACCCCTCTTCCACCTGGAGATAACAATTTCACCCCTCTTAAATTGTTGTCTCCAGGTGGACAGTCTTTATTTTATTTGTGGTTGAATTCTCAGGTTAAGACAGTATAAGTGCTCATTAAATACTGAATGAATATAGAGGAATGAAGGAATGGACATTTGGGGAAAAGTTTACATCACAAACAGAATGTTGGCCAAACCCCAAAGGTCTATGGACTTTTTTTAACCTGGAGGGACTTTGTCCCCAGGGCTGTGCTCGCAGACTGGGCTACAGTCTGCTCTCTGTTGAACCGGAGATTGGGGAGACAGTGGGATAATCCAGGAGACCATCTGCGTCGCTGGTGTGGTTACACCTGTGCCAGTCCCCACTGGCTTGACGTGGGGGAACCTCCACTTCAGAAGGATGTGACTGGGTCAGACGGAGACTTCTGACATGCTGGTGGTTCCCAGAAAGCCTGAGGGGCCAAATGGTGTGAAGAGGCGCCAGGGGGACTGGACCCTGTTGGAATATTGGAAAGCAGGTGCACTCCTGTCTCTGCCTTGGAAGAGACAGAAGGTGATTGTCCAGCAGTTGGAGAAGTTGGCAGTTCCGGGCATCGGTGTCCTGCTTGTGTTAGGTAGAACTCAAGTAAGCAAGGGAGCAGAGGCCGGCCACTCTGTCTCTGTCCAGGTCAGTGGTTAAGAGCTGACTAGCATCTTTTCTGAAAATGGCAACTGGGCCAAGAGCCCCAGCTGGTGAGTCATGGCCCTTGGGTATCCCGACTCCAGACTCAAAGTCGTGACACTCTGTCCCCCGACCGCTATCCCTATGTCATCCATAACTGAGGGGCAGGAAATGGATTTGTCATTCACACATTAACAGGGTCACAAGTCACAAATAATGACTGTGTCCTCCTTGACAGAGAGGCCGAGGAGCGGGGTCCAGGGGCTCACACACACAACTAGCTTGCCCTCCTGTGTCCAGGGGGGGCTCCCCCATCTTGTCCAGCAGAAGCTGTCCTTAGGGTGATCCCTCTCTGTAGCTTCAAGCAAGAGTTGATTTTCCTCTGTCTTTTGGGGTGGAGCAGAAGTGTACCCCATGTGACTGTCCTGTGACCATCCCAAACTCCCTTTTCACAAAGGTACTGGCAAGACTTGGGAGACTTAGGTTACATCCAGCCGGCCATGTGTCATTCACCTACAGGACATATATGGCTTCCAGTTCACTCAGGAAGTACTTTACGAATTGTATTATTTTCGTTCAGATAACTCTGATTTACCACACTGTGCAATTTGGAGGAACAGGCTCACACCTCTTCAGATGTAGGTTACCACACGCTACCACTCCCACCCCCTACCCCCACCCCCTCCAGCATCCACTATAGTACATGAGGAAATATTTTTGCAGGAGAGATACACGGAGAAGGTCTCCTGAACCCCTTGGCCTGGGAGAGGCAGGGAGGCTGCACAGGCTGGAGGAAAGGGCAGGACTCCGGGGCCAACACTGAAAGGCACTCCCTTGTGTCTTCAGGCCCTCACTTGCAGAATGAGCACAGTCTGCCCATCCTGCGGTGCAAATTCAGTGAGCTAGCACAGTCACAGCCCGGGACCACCTGAAGTGGGCTTCCAGTGCAATTTTGACGGCTAGGGTTGATAACCCTGCGTGGCCTCGACCTCACCACAGCGCTTCTTTTAGAGGAGAAGCCAGACATTTGTCAGGGGCTTAGCACACATGCAGAGCCAGCTGCGAGCCTGTGCGCCCTCCCTGATGCATTTCCTGTGGAAGCGCAGCTGTGAGCAGACACACTCCTCCCGACTTGCACCAGCACAAACCCAGTCTCTGGTGTGTGGTGAGCAGGCGCGGGAAACACAGGGCAAGGGGCCTGCATGTGCACTTGGAGCTAAAGACTACACACTACATTAAACGTGTCTAGGTTGGCGTTGCTTTGCAAACGAGGGGGGACATGACAGCACCACTGCCATACTCCAGGGCCACTTCCTACTGACCACTTGTAGGCAGAGACGTGAGACCTCCGCAGGGGCTCTGGGTGGGCTCCCGGGCGCAAACACAGCAGTGTCTGACTAACTGTCACATTCTGAATGTCGGCAGGCTCATCTGAAAGTGAGGGTGTGATGAGATGAGGCGCGTCAAGTTCTTCATGGCGT
The DNA here is from genome assembly GCF_000260355.1 of Condylura cristata. Taxonomy (NCBI): domain Eukaryota; kingdom Metazoa; phylum Chordata; class Mammalia; order Eulipotyphla; family Talpidae; genus Condylura; species Condylura cristata. Next base: position 51,665,785 of record NW_004567113.1, read on the forward strand.
TTCCTGCACCTCGAAAGTGCTCTGTAGTAGCTGTGTCCCTGTGATTCCAGGAGCCTTTGCTGCCTCTGGTGGAGACTCCGGGAAGCACAGACCAAATTGCCTTTCTCTGCTACACTCACGGGTGGGGGGAGGGGGGCTCCACTCATTTTCAGTCACACACTTATCACTTCATCCTAATTTCCACTTTTTATCAGAGTGAGGATTCTGGAAGGAACACCCACCTTCACAGGCACAAGAGCCCACAGCTCTTTATACTCCCTTTGAGGCTCCTGGGGTTGGGGGGCTCATTCAGGGACCATCATCAGCTCTGCTCCCCCGTCTTCATTCTTCAGGTCTCGCTAGATAGCTCCAAACCACAGGTCCACCGCGGAGGGCATTTCTACACTCCCTGTGTTTTGGTTACATTTTTGTTCCCGCCTCCCATTTTCTTTCCCGCCAGGGCTGACATTACGGCCATCTTGGCCAGGTGCTTCCATTTTGTTCTGAAATAAGTGTGGTGCAGTGTGGAGCCTGTGGCTGTGTTCCCTGGAGGTCTGGAAAGTCTGTGAGGCCAAGCAGCGCCCCTCTTCCTGTGACTGTTTTCTCCTCTTCCTTTGACTTGCGCTGCCCAGCTGTGTTTTTGTTGTGCTTACTCTGTAGGAATTCTGAAAGCCTTTCCCTTCCACGCTCTCTTCCTCAAGTAACTTGTAGCACAATTAAAAAAATGCATTCTGAGGGGCTCTCTCTGGTGGCGCAGTGGGTTAAAGCACTACTTATGAATCTCTCCAAAGCCACTGCAGCATGAGTTCGATCCCCGTTCAGGGAGCTGACCTACATGGTTTCGCAGACCTCTCCTGACCCGCCCACTGCTGCTGTCCTCAGCAGTGTACTTTGTCAATCTGCCTGTTCTGCTCCCCACTCTGTCTCTGGTGAATCCCTTCATCCACCACACCTCTGGCCTGTACCCCAGTTCTGTAAGCATAAATAAATAAATCTTAAAAAAAAAGCATTCTTGGGAAAGTCACTCCTTGAATATTATGTCATTTTGACACTAGGCTTAATAACTATGGTGGTGTGGATATGGCCATCTTAAAAAGCTACATGCAGAATGCGGTGGAGAGCAGTGCACGTGGGCAGGAGACTTACAGGCCACATGGGTGCTGTCTTTCTGATGATAGCATCTCCACAATTGCAGCTGAAATCTAGACAGACACAGGTCTGTGGAGATCAGCTTTCTCAAGGGACACGTGTTCAGCTGGTCCCGGGGATCTTCCTCTACAAAGTAGCTCTGTTCTGTTGAAAATTCCGCCTTCTTGTTTTTTAATACATCCGTGGGATTAGTCATCAAAATCAGGGTGATGGATGCACATAGACTCATCCACCATAGTCAGGGGAAGTTAGGAATATTGCTTAAACCCCAGTCTCTTCATCTATAGCACCAAGGAAATTAAACTCCCAGCATCATAGAGTGTTTGGACAAGTAATAGTAGGCGGAAAGCATACAATAAACACTTCTTGAGAGAAAAGAGAAATGGAAGAATGACTGGGATGAGTTAAACCTACCATTGCCAGTCACTTAGAATTAGAGCAGAGGAATAGTTATTCAGACTTTTGGCACAGAACAGTAAACATCCTGGCTTTGGTTCTTTACACAGAAACCTTAAGAGTTTCATGGCCGATTGGAGAAAAGCTGATATAAATGGAAGATGATTTTGGAGAAAAGCTGATATAAATGGAAGATGATTTTAAAGATTTTGACACTTACCCAACAAAGGTGACGTTTTCAGCCCCTGCTTTGCCCAGAGGCAAGGCGTTGTGGAATTCTTGTCAAACGCCACTGGGCTCTCTCTATTTCTTGTTTACTGGGAACAAGCTGAAAGGAAATGAACTGTGATTACCTTCAAAAATATATCCGAGAGCACAGAATGTATGTCCCGAGAGCGTGTCCTGGTGGCTGTTGTGGAATGATGTGGTATCACCGTGCCACGGATGACTCTAGACAGTGCTTTCTTGTGTGTGGAACTGCATTCAATGCTTTCTAGAATGGTGATTCTAGATTCTGAGTTGTTACTTTGGTGAGTGATCCTTTTTAACAGCAGTCTTCACTGGCTGGCAAGCTTTAGAGCAAGCTGTGTTTGGTCTACAGCAAATTTTTCTCAGAAGTTCATTTGTTCTTTCATTCATTCGTTGATCCAGTCTTTAAGACTTCACTAAGTTCTTGTTATTTGTGACAGATGTCCATAATGGAGCTGGTGGTTCTGGGGAGCAGGGTACACAATTCATCACAATTTTTTTTCATTTATTTTTGATTCCATTTTATTGAAAATCTGTACCTTAAATTAACATAGTCACCTTAAGAGCTCAAAAAGAAAATATTCTTGTGACATGAATAGAAAATCTGGGACTACTTATAAAAAAGACTTGATGAAAACCCACCAGTGATAGATGAACTGCCAGAATTCTAAAGGGAAAAAAGGATACTGAATTTCTTTCCATTTGTGGTTTCAAATTGATGAATATCAAGAGTTGCAAATTGGCCATAACAAAGGGTTGAGCAGACATCCTATTCTCTCATCACTAATAAATACCACACTAATGATCACATGAGATAATGGACAGAAAAGAGCTTCAAGTAAATTTAAAGTGCTGTGCAAGTTGAATGTATAATATTGTCATATTTGTAATGGATCTTCAAGATTTGGTGATGTTTTATGTTTCCTTTATAAGTCAAACGGTTTAGATATCTGAAATCATTGTTGGATCTTTGGCTCAGGGAATTAAAATTTACTGTCAAATATATAGGCTTGACTAAGTCAAACTCAGGATTGCCTTTAGAAGCCTAGCAGGGAGGTCTGAAAGAGGCAGTGGCCAGGAAATGAACATGATGGGTTGTTTTGAGACTTGTATGACTATGATATCACTGGGGACATCACATGGACTTGCTGATTCTTCGTTTCATGGAGTAATGGAGTGGAAAGCTACTCTTAAGTCTGCCCTGTGGTTCGCAAACAGCTATCTCTACCCCATAGTGGGCAACAGGATAAACGTTGAAAACTTTTTCATTATCATAGTCACAGATGGTGCTATTATTACTTATCATCTGAGGAAATAAATGTTCTGTAACAAAAACCAAAATTATAGAGAAGCATCTCACCTGACCTTCTATATGTCCAATTTACTAATCATCTGGAAGGCAGGGTTGCTCGATGGAATATAAGTATACAATATCAATGCTGGGGACTCATCGACTACAAAATTATTTGTTGTTTACTTGAAATTCAAAGTCAACTGGATGTCCCATGTTCTGTGTTTTTCTTTGCTAAATCTATGTTAACTCTATTGAACATGCTCCATCTGGTTCAAGCTCAAATACAAAAATCTTGAGCATTACTGAACAGCTACACTGGGGTGAGAGTTTGACATGAAAAAGTGCAAAGGCTTCACCTGATGCTTATCTTTGTTTATTCCCACCAACTGGATTCATAAATCTCACCCACAGAATGAACAGCCTTAGCAAAGGGTGGGTGTAGGGGTACAGGTTGAGTTTGAATCCAAAGTTCATGTTGTCAACCTTGCACAGTTGACTATGCCAGCATATAGGCAGGTGTGGAGCTAACACACATAATTGTGATATGCTGTCTGCCTTCAAGGAGCTTACAGCTTAACAAAGGTGACAGATAATGAACTCCAGTGCCACAGTGTCGATACTGAAAGAGTAGGATACACAAGTAAAATACTATGGAGCATGAGAGTGGAGCCATTGAATTTTCTTCCGAGGGACAAAGGTTCAGGCTGGGAAATACTTTTTGTTAACCTTCTGGAACCCATAAATTCCCTAAGGCCATGACAGAAAATGTCCTAACACCATACTTCGCAAACATAAGACCCTCAGTAAGTAACTGTGGGCTGAATGAATGATGTAACAATGTAATTAGTATAAATATGCCCCAGGGGTCTGATTATTAAGCCCAAAGTTTCATTATTACAGGCATGATTTTTCCAAGCCTTTAATTCTTTCCCACCATGACATTCTCAAGGTATAGCAACTCATTTTGTACTATACAAAACCAGAAATGTCACAAAGCAATTTGGAAATTTGTCTACAAACAGATATAGGACTTGAGATTTTCATTTTTAAACACCAAACTACACTCATTTTTACCCAGCCAACAATCTTAGGAATGATTTGATTCTTGTTTAATGCTTTGGGCCATGAGTTAGTTGAGTATTTCACCATGTGATTTGCCAAACTAATAAGCCCACTTGTGACATCGTATCTTATAGATGGTTAAGTAGTTACTTGAGTCTTGTTCCTCAGTGGTTCTAGTGGACATAATTTCAGTGGGAACCCCTATTTATTTTCTTATTCTCCTCACGGGTCATCTTTCATTGCCCCCCTGATAAGAAGAAGAATGAGTAAAAACTGTTGCCATGAAGGAACTAAAGTTCTAGTGACTTATTGTTTTTAAGATTTGCCTCTTTTCGGATCTTAGCCAGATACTCTCTGCCTCTGTTGATGAATCTGGTCTTAAGATAATGCTATCTCCCTATTTTTAGATTCCGTACTCAGTTGTCACATTGGTATCACTTTTTTTTTTTTTAATTCTAGTGTTTATTTTTTTATTTTCTATTTTTTGAAGATTTATTTTATATAATTATAAGTACAATAGCCGGGGTCTAGGCCAGAGGTGCAGGGGGTGAGAGTATTCACCAGAGACAGAGTGGGGGAACAGAGCAGGCAGATCTACTGAAATACACTGCTGAAGGGAGCAGGGTGGAAGATAGGAGAGGTCTGCTGTACCATGTGGGTCACCTCCCTAGCCAGGGACTCAATTCATACCTCAGTGGCTGGTAATAGCTTCATAGGGTTGAGACTTTCACCCCTGCACCATCGGAGAGGGTCTTGGTATCACTTCTTCATGTAAAGTATTTTGAAAAATTTATGTGAATCGAGATGAGTACAGAATGTGCTTTATGTAATACTAGTTTGTGATATACTTGTTTAGAGGGTTGAACTAATCCTCCCCATAAGCCAATGGATAGCTTAATCTTCACTTGGGTGCGATGTGTTCTGGTTGTGTACGTATGTAAGTGTTTGTTTGAATGCTCCTTATTTACGCAAACAGGATAAAGTATTGTTGAAGTCAGGTGTAATTAACGTTTTTCCACTACCATAAGAAGCCGTGCACAGGTAGGTTTCATTAAGAATGCAAAGGCTTTCCCTGGTGGTGCAACGGGTTAGGATGCAGCACTGCAAGCTGCCTGCAGCCACTTCAGAGTGAGTTAGATCCCTGCCCTGGAGGTGACCCACATGACGCAGCAGGCTTCTCCTGTCTCGCCCACTGCTCCCCTCAGCAGTGTACTTCCTCGATCTGCCTGTTCTGCTCCCCACTCTGTCTCTGGTGAAGCCTCTCACTGCCCCTGCACCTCTGGCCTGTACCCCAGTTCTGTATGCACAAATAAATAAATTAAAAAAAAATACAAAGTCTCCCCAACAAAATCACCCATGAGAAATAGTTTTGTCATTTATTGTTCAACCGCATAGTCATATTGAAGTATCTGAATTCAAGGGCTTACAAAAGTTGGCACCTTCATATGTTTGTTTTTATTATTCATGCCAAGAGAATCAATCTTACATCATTACGGCGTCTCATTGATTTTTTTTTTAAAGATTTATTTATTTGTTCATACAGAACTGGGGTACAGGCCAGAGGCTCAGGGGCGGCGAGAGGCTTCACCAGAGACAGAGTGGGGAGCAGAACAGGCAGATCGACGAAGTACACTGCTGAGGGGAGCAGCGGGCGGGTCAGGAGAGGTCTGCCGCGCCATGTGGTCACCTCCGGGGCAGGCGGGGATCGAACTCATGCGGAAGTGGCTGTAGCTTCTTAGTGCTGTGCTGTAACCCTCTGCCACCAGGGAGGGCCCGTCTCGTTGATTTTTAAGAGGTTGGTCCTTTCCCTATATGGGAGCTAATGGCTGACTTGAATATTTTCTCTGATGGGATCTTTCTCAGTGGTTACATACAACTTTGATTTTTCAAGTTCAAATGGAGAACAACTGACACTAATAATAATTTTGAAAATTTGTAGGAAGTAAGATTAGTTGGGAAGATGATATGGCCACACCCTTTCTACGAGTCATTCCCCCATATCATCTAGAGCAAAAACATTACATGATTTTTACAGATTTTCTTAAAAATACATGTGCTTACTCAGTCCCACCTTTGAAAACTCTTCTATTTCAAATATTTGTGATTGCCTTTGTTGCACTTTGAAAAATGCATTGTATGCTGTGCCAGGGTGGGTTCATTCACTGAGGACAGTGAAAAAAACAAAAGAGTTCTTTCAGGATCAATTATGAGACCAACCTAGTCAGCAATACTTGGAAAAGCATTTCCCCAGATACATAGTATTTCTGTGATACTCTCCATTTCCAGATAAAAACCAGCACTTGAGGTGGTTCCCAGTAAAAGAAGGACTGTTTGTGTGTGTGTTTCAGAATTAGTGCAAACTTTGAAAATGTTCCAACAACTGAAATAAGCTACCCGAGAGATGTATCTGTCCATGGAAAGTTTCCTCTGGGCATGTTTGTCAAGTCATACATGTGAAGTGGGACTAGCTTTTTCTAAAGTCATCCGGACTTCTTGAGTTTTTAATTGAGGCATCTCGGTAAGTTCAAATATGAAGGTTTAAGAAAACCTGGTAAGAATCCTCTTGTTCAGGTTGCGTGCATAAGATAACTTGAGGTTCACAGGCATATTTGCCTCTCCTAAATAGAACCATGTGAGACATGATAAACTGTGTTTGACGGATTATGTAAATAACCCCTAATTATATTCTTCCGAGTTCTCTACATTTCGAGACTGTACCCAAATGTATTTCCTACAAAATGCTTTGGTTCTTAGAGGTCTATTATTCTTTTTTTTAAAGACGAACCCAAAATCAGTAATTATGAGCGTTATTATTCAGGTTCACAGCAGTGCCGCAGCCATTTTTCACTTGATAATTACCTTGTTAAACCAGTGTCAGAACAGCGCCATGCCTTATTGAAGAAAACGGCTGACCAGCTTCATGCAAGTAGGCCCAGCTGTGGAAATATTAAAAGATTTATTAAATCCAGGCTCATCTTCAGCATTACCTCATTGACATTAGTGATGGAAGTTCCAAGAAGTAGTAGAATTCCCATTAGAAATTTCTAGTACATTTCCCAAGGTCCCCGAGTTGTAGCTAGGTGTTTCCTCTGTGTTTCCTCTGTGTTCTTTTTCACTTTGTGGCCAACCAGACCGGTGTGTAATTGGCATCATCTCCATTCAGAACCTTCAGGAGGAAAAGATCAGAGGATCCACCCCAGGGAAAGAAGAAAGTCAGATGATGCCCTTTCTCTCCCTACTTCCCCTGGTTTTGAATTGCAGCTTTGTTTATTACTTCTTTCCCTTTAAAGAGAAAAATTAAAAAAGGAGAACCTCCACTATTAGCTGTGGTTTTTGTCTAAAAAGAGTTACAATGACGGATTCCAGTTTTTAGTCCAAAATAAGTACTAATCTTGCTATGATATAATTTGGGAGGGGGGGAGGGAAATAGAGTCACATACCCGGTAGATTCTTAGCATTTTTAAAACATGTCTAATGATAACCTCCTGGATTGGTTAATGAGTTTAAATGACAAGCCTTCTGATAATGCCTTGCAGTTTATAAATTCTTTCATAAATTAGGACCATCTGTACGTTCCTGTCTGATCCCTCCCTGTAACTGCCTGGCCCTATGAGGAACAGAAAGGACAGGCTGCTGTTCGTACCTGTCACACAGGACCAGGTGGAGTTTCTCATCCCATCCCCACCTGGAGCCCAGGTGCACGTGTGGCATTGTCACTGTATCGTAGAGATGAAGAAAGAGGTTCCCCAGAGACTCCGAACTCAACTCTTCCACTCTACAGACCGTATAGGGACACCCTCACCATCGCTCTTCTCAATAGCTTTGTTTTCTAAAGCTGTGTTTATTTATGCACAGAAGAACTGGGGTACAGGCCAGAGGTGAAGTAGGTGAGAGGATTCACCAGAGACAGAGTGGGGAGAGGAACAGGCCGACTGACTGAAACACACTGCTGAGGGGAGCAGTGGGCGAGACAGGAGAGTCACGTAGGTCACCTCCCTGGCCAGGGATGCACCCGGGAAGCAGTGGCTGGCGATAGCTTCACAGTGCTGAGCTTTAGTCTGCTGCAGCACCAGGGAGGGCCGCAGCAGCTTTTTTAAACAGCAGAGAATCTCTAAATGTTATCTGTTCGGATTGAAAATAAAATAATCTGACCTCTTACTCTGGAATCTAGAGCCATCTCTCTTTTCCTTGTTTGCTCCTCCTGCAAACAGCACAGATAAGAGAAGAATTAGTTCTCTATGGCAAACATGTCCCTAGCATATTTTTCTCATCATGGTTAAGTGCGGATTACTTAAATCCCTCCAACATCGTTGCTACGAAGCTGACATTTATAAATTTTCTTTTCTGATGCAGTATGGGTTCTGCCATATGTCTTCCACAATAACTATCTATGTTTTCAGGGAATTGAAAGATTTATTTCCTTCCAAGTCCTTGTTGCTAACATCTTCTCCAAGCCTCCCAAACTGCCAAGAGATGAACTTCAATTTAGAGGAACTGTTACATTTGTCATTGTGAATTTGCTAAACTTTGGATAAATTTGAAGATTTATGCTTATTCCCTAACGGGCCATGAGGATAGCTTTGAAGCTCAGAAAGTTCATGCTTGGCTTCCTTCCTGCACTTCTAAGCTCACGAGTGCTTGAATCCACGCCGCCTGCCTTCATGGCTCAGGTCTCTGCGGTGCCGACACATTTGCACCGTAGGAACTTAGGCTTGGTGCCCTGCGGAGGGGCAGGAGAGGAGAGAGGAGTCTTCGCCTTGCCAGGAAATCGCACACTCCCTCTGTACTTCCAGGATGATCTGATTAGAGAGGAACTTTCAGGAACCCCTCACTTTAAAGGCACAGAGCTCAGATCCGCAGATAAACAAGCCTCGGTGATGGCCTTGCCCTACGGTAAACACCTCTTGGTGGCTACACCCCATCGCTCTGAGTCTCCCTTTTCTTCTGTAAAATGAACACAATGTCTGCCTGGCAGTGGAACTTACAAGAGCGTTTGCAAGCAATATCCATCCCATTCCTGATACATAGGAGTCTCTCAGTAAGCGGTAGCTCATGTAACGATTGGGTTAGACAACGTACAGGAAATGGACTTGGCATTGACCTCTTCAAGGCAATACAGCTACTTGTGACAGTGCTGTTGGCAGATTGTGATTCCTGGCTATTTTAGAGTGAAGCCCCTTGTTTTTTTGCTTGCTGTTCACTGGCAACTTTTCAGTTGTAGAAGCCTACACTGTCCTGCTACACCTTACCTTCAATCCAGAATCTCTCTGTCCCTTCAAATCTCTCTGACTTGAAGGGCTTACCTGCACAGAATCTCTGTGGCCCACTGCACAGAATCTCCCCCGTGATAAACTCAAGAGCCTCCGTTTAGATTCTTCAGTTACCTCTGTGGAATGCTTCTGCCATTGAAGGTGACCTAATCATGGAGTGATGCTCTCCAAAGCCAAAGCCCAGCTCCGCTCAAGGCGAGGGAACTAGGCAGTTTGTGTGCCCCAGGGAGTGGGAACCACAGGGCCATTCTAGAATTTGCCTCCTGTGGACATGAAATAAGTCAGAAGTTATGATACGAGAATTCTTGTCCTATGTCCTCAAACAAAGGGGACAGCGCTTGGTGGAGCCTCAGAAGAGATGTTGTTTCCTGGGCTTGGAGGGTCGAGGAGCAGGAACTGGGAGGCACAGCAGAGACACTGGATAGAATTCAGGTAGGCGGGGCCCTCCCTAGGGGTGCTTTGGGTTAAAGTGCAGTACTATGAAGCTATCCATGGCTGCTTCAGCATGAGTTTGATCTCCAGCCCTGGAGATGACCCACATGGCACAGCAGACCTCTCCTGTCTCGCCTACTGCTCCCCTCAGCAATGTACTTCAGTACATCTGCCTGTTCTGCTTCCCACTCTTTCACTGGTGAATCCTCTCACTGCCACTGCATCCTGGTCTGTACCCTAGTTCTGTGTGCATAAAATAAATAAACCTTAAAAAAAAATAAAAAGAATCCTGGTAAGCAGAGCTGGCAGCAAGCAGGGGTAATGAAGAGGACAAGACTGGGAGAAACGTCCCAAGGGTGGCAAAGAAAATATTTGGAGGGAAATGGCTAATTATTAACTTCAATGGAACGAGATGTGAGGACCGTGCGGTGGTTTTCAAGTGGTTGTTTGGCTTTGGGCACTGGGAGCCACAGAGAAAGCGATGAAGTCTGCTCCTGCCATGAGTGCCCTTAATTCTCATGTGCTGTCCACCAAGCAGGCAGGAATCTGGGCTGGCCACGTGTCGTCTGTTCATGGGGCCCGGAAGCTCCTTTCTGTGGCCCCCTGCAAGATCTTGGAGAAGTTGTGTCCTCACCCTCCTTTCTGACAGTGTTCTGAATCTGGGGGTTCTGTAGCTTATAAGATGCAGTTCTCTGGATTCCTCCCCTCGCGTCCAGTGAGTGAACACACTCACTCATGTGTTCATGCAGCAAAGACTGCCATGTTCCCTGGGTACATGATGGCTTTTGCTCTGGAGGGATAGTGAGATGCTGCTGGTGCCTGCCTTCATGCTCTAGTCATCTGGGCTCCAGATTCTAGGTGATTCTAGAGAATTCTAGATAATGTAATTGTCAGGTTCTCACAAGATTGAGCAGTAACAAAATGAAGATGTCCATTAGCAGTCAGTTGCAATTGGGATAAGGACATGAACAAAATATAGAGGCGTCGTGATGCCACACCAGGGGCTTCACCCAGTCCCTGCCAGGCAGACAACAGCGGAGGGTGGAGGCCAAGTTCAAGTCCAGGGTCTGGACTTCTCTGGGAAAGCTGTGAAGGGGGAAGTTCTCTGTGGAACTCTCAAGAAACAATTGTACCTGGAGCAGGACTATTGTGTATTTATGGGGCTGATGGGGTAAAGCATGTCAGACCTGGGAGAGCATGAATCAGTCAGGTCTTCCTTGTCTTTTCCATCTGCTGACCAAGCGCTCATTTTTCACAGCCCACTTCCCTCCCCGGTTCTCTCTGGAGGATGAACCACTGCCTCCTCTCGTGCCAGGGCACGGGCACACACACCCACCGTGGAGTTGCTGTCGTAGTTTCACGGTCACTGTTTATGTGATGCTCAGTGGGGACCTCCCTGGAGATGCCCTCACATAGTGACTGTAGAATTGTCATCTCCAGTCCTAATCCTTCACCTGACACCATGGTTGGCACAGAATAATATGTGTAGAACGAATAAACTAGATCTGTCTAGAAGTGTTTGAAGTCACAGGTTGATAGCCTGTCATGCTTTAAAAGGAAACTCTTTCCCAAAAATGAGCTTTTCAAAATGTAACGATTTGCTACAGAATGAGCTGCAGAGCTCAGCCTCCCTTGAGGGGATAAAAGTCCCATCATTCTGTGTACCTAAATCAGACTAAAATAGACTTTGGAAAACTTGATTATAACTACTATCAATTATCAAATTATGTGTTTGATCCTGATTACTGAAGAAAGTCAACTCGTTTCTTAAAGGGCTCACTTGGCTTTCGCCCACCAGCCTTATCCCATGTGAAGCGTCTTCCGGCTATGGCTGTGTATCTCTGAGCTGCGCTATGCATTTGGGCTCATTAGTGAATTTACATTTATGATACGGAGAAACAGATTCCTTTTAAATAACAATAAAAAGGAGATGCTCCCGTGAATCGTTACGACTGAAAAGTCTTGACAAACTGAATGAACAAATATCAGTAGGACAGACGGAGGCCTCGAGACAGACAGAACAATAGTGTCAGAATAGAAGAAAAAGGCATATTTGTATCCCTCGATGAAGAGTCAAGCAGAACGCAGCTCCCATGTTAGGGAGGAACCCACAGAGAGGCTGTGCCCCAGAAGTCGATGGGTTGTATCGGACGAGGATCGAATTAGCATGAGACCAAAACCAAAGCGAGGCAGCCAGTTCATGAGTTAGTCCCTGGCATGCTGCTCGAGCAGCAGGAAGGGCACAGGATGCGGAGGGACAATCAAAAGAACAGCTCACACGATCAGGGGCCTGGTGGGCTGGATTCGTGGGCAAAGAACAAAAGATTTGCGATGTAGCTAAGCAACTGTTACCAGAGAATGCATCCTGATAGACACCTATAAGCCCCCAGGCTCACAAGTGACCTGTATAGGGCAATGGAAGCAGGGAATATAACCAAATTCAGCCAGATGAAAGGAGAATTCAAACAGCTGGGGACCTGCCAGAAGAAGAAATGTTGGAAAGTGTCTGTTAGAGAACAGAAAACAAAGCTGATTTCTTTCCATTGGAAGATGTCATACCTTAGTGCTAATGAGGCAAAACCAAGAAATATTTATTGATGACTACAATAAATCCATGGTAGGTCTTTCTCTTCTCCAATTCCAGGTTGAAAGTTTATAATTTTCCCGCCATTAGTCATGTGAATCGAACCATGTTATTGCATGATTCCTTTAGTTCGTGTTCAAGGAGCTGCCCTCATTAAATTCAACTCATGAGCACATGATTTTATGACACATTTTAACTGTAATTTTTAAAGGCATGAAAATATGAGTTCAAACATGAGGTGTTGTCTACTTCATTAAAATGAGTTGTTTTAGTATATTTTCAAACCATGACCACCTACCTACCATTCTTTTCTTTCTGTTTTCTGATTGCTGTCTGTTCTTCCCCAAAAATAATCGGCAAAAGAAGATTTTAAATATTTATATTATTAAGAGAAGTTTTATAAACTGATTGGATGGTCAGGGCTCCCAAATCTGAAGGAAGATTATTTGGGGGGTGCCTTAGACTCATTTCATTGAAGAGCAGTCCTGTTGGACACTTCATTTGAAAAACTTGAAAGACATTCTTTCTCTTAATCTTTTTCTTTTAGTTGATTTTTTTAAAAAAAGAACTGGGGTATAAGCCGAGGTGTAGGGGTGGTGAGAGGATTCACCAGAGTCAGAGTGGAGAGCAGGACAGGTAGATAGACAAAGTACACTGCTGAGGCGAGCAGCGGGTGGGTCAGGAGAGGTCTGCCGCGCCATGTGGGTCTCCTCTGGGGCTGGGATTGAACTCGCACTGAAGCAGCTGCATCCTAGTTACCAGGGAGGGCTTTAATTTCTTTTTCTATCACAAATATTTTGGGGCAGATTTTCCAAAATGATATGGTTTTTATAATCTAGACAAATTGGGTCCAGAATATTTAACTGCCTACATCAAAGGACCCCAGATGACTAGAACCATCCCAGCCTGAAGAGCTGATGAACTAGGGATAAACAATCCATCATAAAAGTTTATTCATAGGTGACTGCAAATGTTATTTATCTATTCACATATTCATTCATTTTACACTTACCACTTCAAACATTTGTTCATTAATTTGCCAAATGTTCTCCGTCTCCTTGTACTTAATACATAAGACCCGGATTTTCTCTCCCCTCTGCGGACATCTCTGGTAGCCTTAAAAGTCTTCAGAAATAGTGTGAAACTATAAGTCTGTTTTTCCACTTGACACAGTAAATTTGGATACCGTATAACAAATGCAAATTAATTCTATGTACTGGAGGAACAAACATCAAAAGTCACAATGAGAAGGTGCTCGCTTCTTGTCTTGGACAATGCATCTTGTAGACGTGTCAGGAAAGTAATCTCTGGAGTTCACATCTCCTTCTGTGTTTTATCATTTAGCACTCTCTTCCCAACACGTCCTCCCCTTCCTTTCGCTTCCTTATTTAAAAAAAAAAAAAAATAGAAAGCCTGTTGTCGTTATTTTGATCTCAGGGTCGGGGTGGGGGTAGATGGCAGGGTCGTGGTGTATCCAGTGACAGAATTTGTGTAATTGCCTAACTTCCCTTTCCTGATAATTCTCCTTAGTGACCTGTCCGTTTATAGACCACGGGGTGCTTCGGATACTAACACCAGTAGGTACTGCAAACAGAGCTCCTGGGTCCTGGCCGTTTGTCACCTGAACTAAACTAACCTGAATGGGATCCAGGATGAACAACCAACTGGCCACCTATAGATGGCATTGAGTCACATAAAGAAAATAAAAATCCTTGTTCTAAACTTATTCCTTGAAAAACATCAGTGGTTAAAAATCTCAAACCATATTTGATCATTTTTATAACACAGAAAAGAAATGAAAAAGCACTTGGGGAATCAAAGGGCCAAAGTAGAAATGATTTCTAATTGCATACATAGCTTGAGACAGCCGGCATCATTGTGGCTGACATTCTGTCGGTCTTTGGGTCCACGTTCAGACGTTTTTCCTGTCAGCATGTGACCAGACTTTATGCACACCGTGTGAGCAGACCATTCTTCGCTCCATACGAACCGGCATCTTTTCTTTACACTCTCATACGCTATAGTATAAAACAATAAGTTGTTTCATACTATCAACATTTTCCCTGTGGAATTACAAACACTCATTGAAAACATATTTATCTGTCATAATCATCCTAATACCTCACGCGCTAGAGTTAACTTCTTTGTATGTAACTTACTGAAGGTTAGCAAATAGAAGAGTACTGATTCTTATAAGTGGAATTTCTGAGTTAATTGCTGAGCTACATAATTGTTTTTACAAAACATTAAAAACAACTTTCCTTGCCAAATGCACAAAAAAGAAGCTTGGCACCAGCTTTGGGGGAAAAAAAAAGTTTGTTGCTGCTTTATCTCTTTTTCTTTCTTTTGCATTTTTATGGCAACACCAATTTATAAATTTTGGTTTTAGCATGTTAAGCCGACATCCATGTACATCACATCTATGTCCACCCACCACCACAAACTGACCCCCTCTCCCACCCCCCCCAACCTCCTTCCCCTCTGGAAACCCCCATCTGTTCTGAGTTTGCTTTTATCTACTCACTTGTTTTGTTTCTTTATATTCCGCATATGAGCAAAATTTGACGATCCTGGTCTTCTCCGTCTGATTTATTTTACCCAGCACCATCCCCTGCAGGCCCATCCAGTTGTCTAAGTGGCAAGATTTTGTCATTTTCAGAGCTAAGTAGTAATCAGCATGTTTCTACCATGACAATTTTATCTGAGATCCCACTTAATGCTCAGGCATTATCCTATTTTATGAATGAACTTCTTATAATTAACCGACCTTCTGTCATTGAATAGTTAGCTAATTTTAGATGTTTTATATTATTGTTTTCTTAGTGAACATCTCATCACTAAATCTTTGTGATTCTAGTTGTTCTTGTTTTTGTTTTTCTTTTTCCCCAAGTAAATTCACAAAGAAAAACTTGTTGAACAATGTAGATTCAATAGATTTGTATATTTAAAGGCTTTTCATAGATATGGCCAAAATTGGACCTTTACAACTTTTATCAGCTTAAACCCCTATAGCAATATATGAAAAAGTCCATTTTTCTGTATTCCTAGCATTATTCCATTATTATCACAAAAAATACATCTTACATTTTTATTCTTACATATTGTATTTCCAGATGCAAACCACCTAGATTTGTTATTATTCATCTTTAAAACTAATTCCAGGGAAAAATTGTTTATTGCAATTTTTTTACCCTTCTGATTAAGGGTTTAAATTAAAATTAAAGCCTCAGAGGAAAGCCACCATACTTTATGTGGTTTGAATTTAGGGTGTTTGGAAATTAAAACATTTGATTCTTTATCTTTTTGTGCAAAGATCTCTGTTGATGTGAATTTCTGCCACATTTTATGTTACTTCTAAGAAACAAGCAGAGAATTTCTACAAGTTTTGATTTTTTTATTTATGCACACAGAACTGGGGTACAGGCCAGAGGTGCAGGGGCAGTGAGAGGATTCCCCAGGGACAGAGTGGGGAGCAGAACAGGCAGATGGACGAAGTACACTGCTGAGGGGAGCAGCCGGCGGTTCAGGAGAGGTCTGCTGTGCCGTGTGGGTCAGCTCCAGGGCTGGCAGGGATCGAACTCACGCTGTAGTGGCTTGAGCTTCTTAGTGCTGTGCTTTAACCCGCTGCACCACCAAGGAGGGCCCAAGTTTTGATCTTTTTTTTTTTTTTTAAGATTTATTTATTTATTCATATAGAACTGGGGTACAGGCCAGAGATGTGGAGGGTGGGAGGATTCACCAGAGACAGAGTGGGGAGCAGAACAGGCAGATGGACGAAGTACACTGCTGAGGGAGCAGCGGGCGGGTCAGGAGAGGTCTGCCGCGCCATGTGGTCACCTCCAGGGCAGGCGGGAATCGAACTCATACAGAAGTGGCTTTAGTTTCTTAGTGCTGCGCTTTAACCCGCTGCGCCACCAGGGAGGGCCCCAAGTTTTGATCTTTTAAAAAAATAAACTGAAGAATGAACTGTCAGCATTTCAGAACTTGAAGTTCTGGTACAGATTTTACTTTGGAACTTGCAAGGCAGGACACTGCATGTCCAGGGGAGGCCAGCCTCCCTCTTTTTGGGGCCCACCCTCTGCTCTGTGTCTCCTGGCTCCCTCCTAGCAAGCGGCCCCTACATTGGCGCTGAGTGCTCATCCTGCCACAGGAAAACCTGGCCCAGGCTGTCATGAAAGTCAGGCCAGATTTGACAGCGGAGAGAGCATTTGCAGGCAGATAGACAATGTACATTAGTCTTTGTTGAGGGCCCAAACTCAGGAATACTGCCAGATATTAATTTTTCTGTTTGGAAATATATTTGTTTCATCACTTGTTTTCAGCAGTCCTGGAAGTTTAGAGGAAAATGCTAGTAGGTGAATAAGACAGGCAGGAAGCAGGTGTGGCTGAGGGCCCGAGGGGCGGTGATGGATGGTCTGCCAGCCAGAGGCCAGAGCACCCACCCAACTGCTCCTCCTCCGAGGCCTGGAGGGAGACTAGATGAAATGTCACCATTTTCAGCCAAATGGAAGGAGTTGGAGAGAATGGTGTGTAGTATTCAAGTCAGAATAACAAACACAAATTTTGGACGTTTGCATGACTAACGGTTCCACAGAGCAAAATACGTATAAAAACTAGTGATACCCTCGTAAGTGAAATGAAGCTTCTGAGGGTGGTGGTGGGCAAGTGGTGTGGGGAAAAATTCTCATGTTATCCACACGTAAAATGATGTCATGTTAGTAGCTGTATGGTAAGGGCAGACTGGGGAGTAAATGAGAAATCTTCTCCTAAAGGTGTGTGGAGAGACAGAGAAGGGACAGGCAGGACACTAGGCTGCCCCCTGGAGGTGAGAGCAGCTACTTCATCTGGAGAGTGAGTTGAGTCTTACAGGTCCTGGGATCCTTTCCAGCTTTCTCTGCCCATCTCCGTTCCTGTCCCAGCTGGCAGGTGAGGTAAGATAAGAGGATGATCTCAACACAAAATCCAGGCAACCTCCCAGGAGGCACTCTGGGCCTGAGAGTCCCCTAAGTCTTCACGTCACACCTGAGTCCTTCGACACCAGAAAGCAGCCTTTTCTCCTATTGCGTGAAAAATGGCCAGGGAGCTGGGCATCATCCTCTCGTTACTTACTTCACGTGATTCACACACACCCATTTCTTCCGGTAGATATGTTTTCAAAGTCTTGGTCTACAGATCTGACAGAACGTTTCTGTTAATCATTATCATCATTATTCGACCATTTAAGGAGAGCCTATCAGGCACCACAGGTTAGGTTAGGAATAGTATGTAAGTCAGTTCACCTGCCTGCTCCCTCCCCAAACTAAAAACATACCACTGTTCTCTTTTATCAGGTGAAAAAACTAAGGCCCGATCAAAATTTAAACTCAGCGATTTTGCTATTTTTTCCCCTCCTGAATCCAGACCGTAACAGATTTAATTCTCCCCAGTATTGCGATTTTATTTATTTTATCTGTTACCACTAATAACAATATTTAAAAAAATAAGCCAATATGTGATGATAGTGTGAAAAGTAAACATGGTAATTAGACAACATCAAAATGAAGTTAATTATGGCTTTGGTGACGAGGGAGGTTTGTGTATAATCGTGAAGACGGTGTGTAGCTTCCTCCGCGAAGGCCGTACACTGCTGCCTGTCACCTACCAGGCCACGTGCATATCAGGGGCGGAGCAGGAATCGGAGTGTAAGTATCTGATGGAGTATTTCCTGGCCATAACCGGATATTTGTTAAGATGCACCTAATTAGGCTATTCACATCTTCTGTTATAGTTTAAATTCTATGCCACAGCCATTCCACCTCCAGTCACAAGTGGCTGGGGTGTAGTTGCCTTTCACCCCACCTTGTCTTGTTAAGAGGGTGGGGGCAGTGCTCCATCCAGCTGAGGAGCAAGATGCTTTGACTTTGGACCATAGCTTTTGTTGTGTGTTACATTTCATCTGAATGCTCCATCTATGACAGACCTGAGTTTGATGCTTGTCCTAGTTCACGCTTTCATTCTTTTTGTTCTGCTAGATTTTTAAAAATGTGCATCCAGTTCCAGTCAAGTCTCAGTTCCCCAACTGTGATCTCTGTGTCTCCGCAGCTAAGCCAGTGGGTTTAGAACACCCCCATGCCTTTCTCCTCATCCTAAAATGTCTGTCAGTGCAGAGACACCTCAGCTAGGGAGAAAGTAACTAGATTTTTGCATAATTTGTTTTTCGAAGTGCAGTGTTAATTTTTCACTTACATTGTTTCCCTTTGTTGCCAAACCCCCTTTCAGGGAAGAATGCATCCCACTTTTATTTTCCCCATGCTGGCCCCCAACAGCTGGTTCTTCAGATGTGTGTATTTGTCCAAACAGATGAGAAGCCATCTCTGCTTTCTCCTATCAAAATACAGCTTTCCATGTGAGGCTGTTTCTCACATTTTCCAATTTGACTTCTGTATCAAACTATTGCCCGGGATGGTAATGAGCTTGCCACAGCAATTTCAGGTTCCTCTACTAAAGAAATCTTATTCTACCCGGCTTGATAATTAAGGTTATTAATGAGGGATTGAATTAGTAGAAGAACAGTATACTGAGCCACAGTGATTTGCTTGATGTCGGTTAATAATCATACATTATAGAGCATTTGCAGCTTCCTTAGACTTGGAATAGAAGCTATGGTGGCAAAGAGCATTGTGATCAAATCCACACTAATGAAGTAACATTTGGAGCTCAGCAGGGGATAAAAAGGAAGGTATTGTTATTGTGATTGCCAGAGTATTGTCCTTTACCATTTTAGGGTGCACTGAAATGCATAAGTAATAATTGTATTTGCATTTATAAAGAAAGCTCCAACCAAGTCCCAGCTCCTTTAAAAAGGCAAGACTAGGGGGTGAAAATCATGAAGCTGGGTGTCTTGAAGCAACAGTTATTTAGGGAGGGCGACTTTTTTTTCTCTGTGCAGCAGGTTCGAATCTATAATAAGACAGATTGGAGACCGAGCAACTCAAGATTGATAGGTTAAATTGTTTACACAGAATTGCTTTGAAAGAATCTACTTTTCCAGGCAAGACCTCAGAGTTCCTGTTGGGACATTCTCAGAATTATTTTTTTTAGATTTATTTATGAACACAGAACTTGGGTACAAGCCAGAGGCACAGGGGTGGTAAGAGGCTTCACCAGAGACAGAGTGGGGAGCAGAACAGGCCAATCACCGAAGTACACTGCTGAGGGGAGCAGCTGGGGAGACAGGAAGGAAGTCTGCTGCGCCATGTGGGTCAGCTCCCTGGCCGGGGATCAAACTCATGCTGAAGCAGCTGCCGCTAGCTGACAGTGCTGTGCTTGAACCCACTGCGCCACCCAGGTGGGCCCACATTCTCAGAATTTCACCCACAGCTTGGAAGGCCAACTGGGTGGAGGGGTTGGTGATACTGGAGTTAGATTTGCTTCATATAGCAAATGGATTTGGATGGGATTGCTTTCTTGAAGTGATTGTCTTAGGAAGGAGGCAGGAGTCCCAGATGGGCAGAGAAATTCTCCGGGGTTGCCAGCTGAAGACAGCCCAGGTCAGACCCAGGGATTTGGAAGCTAACATAGGTGGAGGTGGTCCCCCAAAGACCTTGTAGGCAAGTCAGCTTTGACAGTTGAGCCCCCATAACAAAATCCCAGAGACTGGGTGTCTTGAACCACAAAAATGCATTTTCTTCCAATCTGGAGGCTGGACAACCTAAGATGAAGGTCCTGATGAGAAAGCTCATCCTGTTGGGAGGTGGCTGTCTCCAGCTGTGCTCTGATTCATGTGCTGGGGGAGAGGGGGAGAAAGAGAGCAGCACGTGAGCTGACTGGTGTGGGTTCGTCTTAGAAAGGAAAATGTCCCTTTATGTGGAGCCCATCCTCAAGACCTCCTCCCACCTAATTACCTCACAGATTCTCCAGATAGCATCACAATGTTATGATGACACTGTGGCTCCTTTCCAGAAGATGCCTCAGCTGTGTGGCAAGTGCTTGAGTCTCAGCTGCCTTCCTTGGCATCTGTTAGGCTGGGGTTTTGCCCATGAGAGGATAGGTAATTTGGGTTTTTTTATTAGGAAGCTCTTATTAGGCTTCTTGGCTCTCTCTCTGTCTCTGCACACTAGTTCTATAAAGCTGCTCTCACACTAAAAGTCTTTGTCTTTATGTGGCAGATGGCAGAACCCCCAAGTGCATGAATTTGGGGGTCCCTGGAACCTCTTTGTCATGTGCTAACAAATCCATTCTGCTCCGTGCTACTCCATTCCATCCCATTCTATTGTATTTCAGCACTTTCCATTCCATTCCTTCTGATTCTTTCCAACAGACGCCACCTCAATCCTACCTGTGAGGTCAGGCTCCATTTTCCTGGGCTCCCTCCTTTTTCTGAGGCACACCACCTCAACCCGTGGCTGGTTCCTTTTGTTGGCCAAGAGCAAGTTCTCTTGTTCATTTTCACCCTCCTTCCCTCCTTCTCTCCAAGTCCAACTCATCTTTAGAAGGCGCAGTGGGAAAGTTTTGCCCAACAAATGTGAGTTTAAACTGAGCTCCGCTTCTTAAGTTCGGTAAGGCTGCCGGAAGCGACTTGAATTCTGAGCGTCAGCGCTCTGGACAGTCACTGCGGGGAACACCAGGGTGCTTTTCAGCCACATAGGGCAGTCACATGTCCAAGACCCCACATGTCTGGGGTCTCAGAGCCAGTCAAGCACCTCATACCAGGCATGACTATCTTCTGGTGACTTCTTGGTCCAGTAGGTACCACAGGTAGGGTTTGAGGTCATTAGAAAGCAGCTCTGAAGGAATGCAAGGCTGCTGGGCCATCCCTGAGCTCTGCTGTCAGCCTGTGTGAATTTAGTTCCTGAATTGCCACAATCTTTAATGGCTGGGGCCCCATAAAATAAGGCAGTCAGACTGTGGCCACCTGGTAGTTTGGGGAAGGAATAGATAGGAGAGTGTATGTGAAGTACTTGATTTATAATACATCCTATGTGAACAGGAGCTAATCTTGCTATTACAAAAATCTATGTTGTGGCCAGCGGCACAGTTATGGAGACTTGATGCCTTCGGACTCACTAGGCTGGGCATAGAGGACTCCATTAAGAATAAGCACCTCTGCCCTTGTGGAATTCTCGGAGTCACAGGTAGGTCGTACTTAAAGCAGAGATTGGACAGGAGGCTCATGACTGTGGTAAGGTCAGTAAAGAGATTTCTGGAGCCAAAGGTCTGTGGGAAGAGAACCTGGGATTGGGTTAGGAGCTTGTCAAGCAGAGAGGTTCTCTGGACTCTCACGATCCCATCCCTCCTTCATGTCCATGTTGGTCATCAGGGGAAAGCCAAGCCATCACGGGCCAAGAAGGATCTGGTTCTCTGTGATATTCCTGGCCGGCATCAAGAAACCACCAGAAACAACAAAGACAAAGTGACATGGCCAGACCCGGGGCACAGGGCTGGGCAAGAACCAAAGCTGTTCTCAACAAAAAAGAAGGAATTTGTCTGGGAGCAGGAACAGGAGAGCCAGTGTGAGAGGTAGCCATTCTGGGTTCCACCCTGGGGGTCCACAGACTCAGGACAGCAGCTCACTTTCCTCCCAAGGTGTTCAAATCGATGCTCAGGATGAATCTCAGTGTGGTGGTTATTTCAGAAAATCCTTATTCAAAGCAAATGTCAGGGGCGAGGTGACTTAGCTCGGGAGTTGAGTTGCCTGTTGCTTTAGGAAGATGATCTAGTGCCTGGAGAGGGTGAGAAGGAAGAATTTGGAAAGATAAAGACTTTTTAAATACATCAGCTTGCTCAAGGGTTGGCCGGTGATGTATTTATTTATTTATTTTTTTATCAGCTGTTCAGCCAAAGCTTCATTTGTCTTGTGCAGGGAGGTGTAGAAGATGGAAGCCAGCAAGCTGATTTTTCTAGAGTCTGTTTGTAGCTTAAACAAAGATGAGGGATTTGGAGGATAAAGGGAGCCTGAAATATAGAAGATTATGCATTTTTTTCCTGAAGATTTGCTAATTCCCCTCTTTGACAGAGCTGAGTATATTGAGCTTTTTTTCCCCTTTCAGTTGCCAATCACACACAAGATGGTTATGTTTTAAACTTGAATTTTGTCCTAAATTTCAATTCCCCAGGTTGTCACCTTAACTGATCCCCTGTAGCATTGTGATAAATAACAGGACGAATAAAGCCTGAACTGGAAAAGCCTCTTTTCCTAAGAGAAACATATTAGCAGTGTGTGTAGAGTTAGAGGTTCAAATTTGTGTTTTTAATGTGAAAGACGAAGTTGGCTCTGAAATCTGAGATCACCTGAAAGACAGCAAGAAAGGACCAGGTTGAGTCTTCTGTAACATGCAGATGGCCTCCTTTTCTCAGGGTCTCCGCACTCACACTTTCAGGAGCTGACTGATAACTAAATGAACTGTGTTTCATGCTCCTTTGATTTTTAAATGTGACTTTATTTTCTGTAGGGCGTTAGCACATTGCAAGCTGGGACAAAAAGTCCCCTGGAGCCAGCTCTCCTTTGCCAGTGAGATCATTTCTCTCTCATACCTTCATCAAATAAATATTTACCTTGCTTTCATCTGGCAAGAGCCAGGCCTTTTGGGGAAGGCAGAGGCATGGAGACAGCCCCCAGAGGACAGCACTCAAGGCAGCCCTGCGCTCACACCCCCGCTCCGGCCCAGGGCAGCGGGACCTTCTGGCCATCTTCGGCCATCACAGGACACACAAGTCCCCTGTCCCCTGAGCTGCTTGCTGGGCAATAATGCAGCTTCATTTGCAAATGTATCACGACTATTGATGCCATTAAGATGCCATCTTAGTGGACATAACAGAATAATAGTTTGTCTTCTCTTCCTTTGCTAGTTTTTGAGGACTTACACATATTTCAAGTAATATTTAATGCTTGAGGCCTGATGTTTGACGCTTAAGGACGCTGTTTAATTCTCTCTCGGTCTCATACACTCACTGCGGTTTCTCTACAAGCTGATTCCTTCCGCCTTGGAAGGAATGATCTACTCCTGGACAGTCTCACTGCATGCAGGAGTTACCCCATTTCAGCCTCACGCTGTTCCTTGTGGTGGTTGTTATTTTCCTGTTCCAGTAAGTTTTATTGTTTGTTCCTTTCTTTTCCCATACCGAGCCAGACTTCCTTCTCTTCTCCCCTGCCTGCCACTGTTTGTCCCCACTGCTTTAATTGAGCTCTGTCATTCTTCCATGTAGAATTAAGGATGAACATGGCCTCCAGCCATCACAGAGCTCTCAGGTCCCAGGGAGGCCTTTGCTTTAGTCTCCAGCAAGACGTCCCGAGATGAGTAGTGTTTATGGCTCACCCTCTGGTTCCAGGGTGCTTAGTAAACCTTCCTGGGCCTTCCCTGGTGGCACAATGGATTAAAGCACAGCACTCTTCAGTTGGAATTCGATCCCCGGCCAGGGAGCTGACCCACATGGCACAGCAGACCTCTCCTGTCTCACCCACGGCTCCCCTCAGCAGTGTGCTTTGTCGATCTGCCTGTTCTGCTCCCCACTCTGTCTCTGATGAGTCCTCTCACCCCCCCACACCTCTGGCCTGCACCCCAATTCTGTATGTAGAAATTAATAAAACTTTAAAAAAAATTAATGATTTCCTGAGCATTCATTCACTCATCCATCCATCCATCCATCCATCCATAGCTTCTTTTATCTGTAACCCTTGGGCTGACGTCATGGCCAGGCCCCTTCCACTTTGGTGTGCTATAATATGTGCTGATTGATTACTTTATTTATAAAACAAGGCAGGAAAGTGAAAAGTGAAGAGTCAACCAAAATTCAGAAAGTAAAGTGTTTGCTATCAAGGCAGGAAGAATGTCTGAACTGGAAGGAAGAGCTAGGAAATAGACATTGGGTCTGGTAGGCAAACGCGTTTGAAAGTGCCCATTAGGACTTTTGCGTTGCCAAAGCATAGTAATGTTGCTTTTTGCATTTCAAGTATAATTCAGTATACGGGCAGATGAGGGGTGCCTTGGGCCCAGGGGTCCTGAACCCCATCTCCACTGCCTCCCAGGACCCACTCTCCCCACTCACCAGGCAGCACGTACCTTGCTGTGGCATTGGACACAACGTTGGCCTTGCCGTGTGACCCCTGGCAAGACAGCTTGTTTTGCTTGGAAATTGCAAAAATAATTTCTTTCTTTCTGCAGAATAGCACCTCCCTGCCCTTCCCCGGGGCTACCGCCTGACCACACAGCCCTTGGTTGGTGGCCTGGCATTTTGCATCCTCTCTGGGCCAATGAATCAGGGTGCTGTGCCCCAGGGACCATCTGCCTTAATTATTGCTTCTGCTTCTAATTTCCTGCTAGTGCACTCTGAGACCCCACCCATCACTTACTTTATTTAGTTGGATTTATTCATCTCTGCAGTTACCTATGAAATCACTTGCCATCAAGCCCCCTTAACTATGCTAATTTCCTAAAGCAATCTGACCCACATTAGTGCAAACATTGTTAAAAAATAATTGTGTATACACACACACACACTCCTCTAACACATCTATGTGATGTTTATATTGCAGGCTTCTAACCATCAGAGTCTATTTAAAGCCTTTGAACGAGACCCAGCTTTCCTGGGGAATTGGGGAATGTGCAGAGATGGATTTTGAACTGTTTTGTCATCTGCTGAATATTTTTCTCTTACTTTGCTTTAATCTGACCAACGTTCAAAGATCCCCTAAACAGCCATCAAACACACGTTATCGGTAATGACTGGTTGTAAACAATTTCAAGCTGGTCTTCCCTCCTCTTAAAGCTTCCTTGTAGATAATATCTGGCGATTCCTCTAAGGTGGTTTAAATAGCTTCTCATTGTCAGCACTGTGCTTAATGTGGACGAGCATTTCCTGGCTGCTATGGGGCTGACCCACAGTGGACTCCAGATACCCATTTGGATTCGAGCGAACTCAGACAGCTTCATTCTGCTGCTGTGTGTGTGTTTCCTCATCCTGTTGCCTTCTGTTATTTTACATCAGTTAAGCATATTTATTGAATAATTGCCTGTACCTGGTGCATTCAGTAGTACTGAATTTAATCTTGACCCCATTCATTTGGAATTATCATTATCATTTGCCAGGGAGCCAAGTCGGAGAGGTGAGTTCACTTATCCTAGGCCACACAGCAAGTGAGTGGTGGAGCTGAATTCAAACAGAAAGTTTTCTTTACTTCCTAAATTCAGCCTTTGTTTAACTGAGCTACAGACGCTAAATACTGATGTTGGTGAAATGTTTTTAAGTGGTAAGTTGGATAGATCTAATAGACTTTTACTTGGTTGTATTTTGGAAAGTTATGATGTCTCTGTTTAACATGGAAGTGTGAAAAATTAATTTTAGGATTAAAAAGTTTTTAAGGGATATCTATTTTTTCTCAGTGTATATATTTTTTATATTTTGAATTTTAAAAAGTTGCATTATTTTTTATTGAGTTAATTTTGATTTCCAACACTGTATTTGATTTAGGGGAACAGGTTCACACACACATACATATATATATTTTAAAGATTTATTTATTTATGCATACAGAACTTAGGTATAGGCCAGACATGCAGGGGCAGTGAGAGGATTCACCAGGGACAGAGCAGGGAGCAGAACAGGCAGATCGACGAAGTACACTGCTGAGGGGAGCAGCGGGTGGGTCAGGAGAGGTCTGCGTCGCCATCTGAGTCGCAGGCGGGGATAGAACTTGTGCTGAAGTGGCTTTAGCTTCTTAGTACTGTGCTTTAACCCACTTTGCCACCAGGGAGGGCCCCAGCCATATATATATTTTTAAAAGGTTTATTTCTTTATGCATACAGAATTGGGGTAAAAGCCAGAGGTGCAGGGGCAGTGAGAGGATTCACCAGAGACAGAGCGGGGAACAGAACAGGCAGATCACGGAAGTGCACTGCTGAGGGGAGCTGTGGGTGGGTCAGGAGAGGTCTGCCGCGCCAGGTGGGTCACCTCCCTGGGAGGGATCCAACTTGTGAAGTGGCTGTGGCTAGCTAGCTTTGTAGTGCTTGTGCTTTAACCCATTGTGCCAGCGGGGAGTGCCCGTAAGGCATATATTTAAAGAAAAACATTAAATAAGCAATAATTATATACTGTATATACTAAATGAACACTAACCAATCAGAACAGGAAAGATTGTTCATGTAGAGCCTGCTCCGCCGGGAAGTCAGGCCCAGCATTCGTGTGGGCGGAGTCTCAGAGGTAGGAGAGGGGAGAGGAAGGTTTATGGTGGAAGCAGGAAGGTGTTGGGTGTTTCCTCTGGAGAGACCACTGTTATAGGGAATCTGGGTCAGATAACTAGAAACTGGGCATCCCTGGTAGTTGGGTAGGGGTGAACGTCTGCCAGTCTTTTTGGGTCTTAGATTGGAAGTAGGAACAAAACCTGATACGGGTGTTCAAGTCCTGGACAGTTTTAGTTGGTTGCTGAAGTCATTGTTTGGCTTTACAGGGATAGTCTGGTTTCTTGCAAGTCCTACTCACAGCAGGCTGACTCCTTGCGAAGTTTACTGTGTAGAATGGGGTGGATCTGTCTGCAGGTGGCTGCCAGCTGCACATCAAAGTGGTACATGTGTGCACAATCTTAGATATTTGCTGAGTTCATGGCTCCCCATTGCCAATAACTCAAGTGCAGGTCAGTGAAATAGACAGAGGTCATCTTGAACTCTCCAGGGATCTTCCGTGCTTCTCCTATGTGTGGACAAGCAGAGACAATAAGGCAAATCTTGATTAAAATCTGAGCTTCCGACTTCTGAGCAGAGTAAATAGACCCAGGCTTCTGTTTTTACCAAAGACACGTGGTACCACTATTTGCAAGTCATTCTGGAGCCCTGCTCCATGTGCCGCTAAATCAAAGTCCTATATTCCCCATCAGCAAGCTCAGGGACAAGAGCAGCGTGTGTCTTCATGACACTTACCCCCAAGGGCTCACCTACCCTTGGGTACGCTTCAGTGTGAATTCTTCAGTTGTTCACTTTTGTAATATTTTTGAACTTCAGTTTTATATCCTCTCTATTTTTGTGGAAGGAATGGACTCAACTCCCCATCATAACTTGGGTTCACTAAATACTTGGATGAAGATTATCTAATAAGTATTGGACTGACTCAGAAGATGTAGATTGTGAAGATCACGTGGGGAGGACGGTGTTCTGGGGGAGCTGACTTGGCTTTCTGAGTTTGCTGTGACCCAATTTGAGAGCATGCCCTAAGGATGCGCGCCTGAGCGAGGACTGGGGAGAAGCCTTCGAGTGAAGTGCTTGTTTTACGCACGCAAAAGCATCCAAAGTGCTGCCCTGCCCGCCAGAGTCCCCGATGGAAGGCTCAGGTGGGCACGACAGTGTTCGTGACTGCGAGGACTACAGAGACACAAATCTTCGGTCACATGGTGAGTCACCAGCTCTGAAATGACTCCCTCCGCCATTGTCCATACACTTCCCGCGCCCACCTTACTCAGCCCCTTAGTGTTGAGGAGCTATACCCAAATATCACAGCAAAGAAATAAGCTTTACACTCTATGGGGTGTTTTCTTTGTTAAAAATATTTATGTTTGCCATAAGCATCGGCGAGAAATGGAATTTGGGTTTTTAACCCAATGTTTTATATTTAAATGTTTTGCTAACATAACAAATACCTTAAAGATCATTTTCAATTGTTTGCTTGCTGCAAGAATTTTGTTCGATCTCTTCTATTCCTGTATACTTTGGCTGCAATGTCCTAGATTGGGTTGAGGGTATAGAGGAGTAGATAGAAGATTCTAACCTTCTGGGCTTTGTGCCTGAATGAAGGAAATGGAGGCACCTTTGTCCTGTTGCAGGTGGTAGAAGGTGCCCTGGACAGGAAGAGAGGCAGGAAAGTGAGAGCTGGGGGGTTATGTTAGCAATACATTGCTCTTTATTACCAACGGCAAGTGAAGGAGTCATTGTAACAGAGCTCTAAGGAAGTGAGACAGAGACCCACGAGGACCTGAGTAAAGGGTCTTGCAGACAAGGGGGGACAGACAGTTCAAGGTCCTGAGGTTAGGGCCAAATGAAGACCAGTTGAGTGACAGGTTTATGAGTTACGAGAGGATTTTGTGAGTGGCAGAGAAAGACAGTCATGTTATTGTATGTAATACCTAATTTTTAAATATTCTCTTCCGAAATCTTTGTCTTAACACTTGTGCAGCTTGTATACTAGTAAAGGACCTTTGAATACATACTTTTTATTGAGTACCTGTTATGCAACATGGATGAACATATCATGGTCTTGACCTAAAATACTTAACAACCAAATAGGTAAGGAAGACGAGCTATTATTGATAGGCCTTGTGCCGTGCTAAGTGCCAACGCCAGAGTTAAAATACTACTCTCTCCACTTAGGGTTTTCTGCCTTGTATGCCTAAGGTTTAGAGGAAGTGACGCTTACTCTGCCCCTTGAAGGATGAATACTTCAAATGGGCAGCCCTTCTGAGCTTCTCCCTTTTAACTGACTGACGAATAGCTCTTTTGCCACCTGTACAATCAGAGCTGCAGGAGCCTGAGAATATCTAGGTCTGCTTTCACACCTAGGGGCACAGTGGTTAAGAGTGTGATTGGAATCTTATGTGACTCCCATAGGACCCATAGGTCCCACGTGTACCTAGGTTGTAAGGTTGTTGAGAGTAGTCTATGAGTTCAAGTGCATATATATTATAAGGAAACTAATCAGGACATAGTAAGAAAGCTGTCAACAAGAAATAGCTGTGGCCATGGATGGGAGACTGAGGTCCACCCCAGTCAAGTCACCTGCCTAATATTTCATAGGTGATTGCTGAAAAACTTAGAACTTATATATTCTACTTCCTAGTCCAAGAATCTCTCCTGGACACTGTGTTTCACACTAACAAACTAACTTTTTGGTGTTTTCTTTGTTCATTTAAATAAAACAGGCATAAAACTTGTTCTCATTTTGTTGAGCCATGATTTATGGCTTAGGAAAAATAACAAATTGCTATTCAATTGTTTCTCTGATTCCCTAAATTGTCCAACACTACTTGCAAAGGTCAATATCCTTTCACTCTCTACTGTTTTGGTTTAGATCCTCTGGACATTGACTGGCTTGCAGCCCAACCCTGTGGAGACAGTAACTGCAGGTTTCCAGGGGAAGTAAACACCAAACAGGGTCCTACTGGGGAGGGTCTGGAGTGAACTGCCCTTAGGACACACAGTCCTTGCTCTATGACAAGTGACTGGTCCACCATGGAGATTTGCTAACCCATTACCCATGGCCACATTTAAGTTACCTTTCCTGCCTTGCTAGACCTTTCCAATGATTAAGCTTCCATTATCATTGGAAGCTTTGAACTGTAGAGAGTTCAGAAGAAGTTTTTTTTTTTTTTAATGATGCCAATTCTTGTTCATCATTTAATTAAGAATTAAGAAATTCTAATGGATTTTATCTAGAGATTTACAAAAGAGGGACCAGAATTTTATCAAAGAAATAGATAATTCTTCAGCCAAAATTCACTTTTTCGTTCAGGAGAAAGTAGGGCATGGGAATTTACAGACCAAATGTGAAAAATCTGGGCTCTTATCCACTGTTTTGTCTTCCTTATCCATTTGCTCCAGCTGTCAATGTGGATAATTGAGAACTGACCCTGATTTAACTTGCAATTTTTCAGTGCCAGCTTATGGATCTCTGCAGTTACTTGTGGGAGGCCACAAATGAAAAGATAAGGTTCAACAAATTGATTGTTTTTAATCTTGCAACAGAAAGTCCAGGCATGCACATACTTGGAAAAGTGAGGACAGTTTTATGAACACTTTCGCATGGTGGGATGCAGACTGAGTAGTATATTGTCTGAGGACAGAGCTTTGGGATTGAGAAGTTTAGGGTTTGTCATTTTTAGCTACCAGCCAATGCTGAATTCCTCCTCTGTCATTTGACTGTCAAGTGACTTGAACTTGGGCTTGCAAACTTTGGCTGACAGAGAGCTTTCCATCCCCTGGATGCGCCCTGTCTTTCTTGGATTGAGAAGAATCTTACCTCTTTATAGTTTATACCCTTTTGTAAAATAAAGAGTTCCAAATTTGGTCTTTCATTGGACATGGAAAATCCTTACAAATGGGAATTAGCATTAGCAATACTATTGTCTTAAAAGTAAGCAAGAGAGAGTGTTAACGTGAATAAAAGTATTTGATTTGCCTATTCATTGTGTATCTACTTAATTAGGCCAATGGGGACCTGGCAAAGCCCAGACTTATTGGACTTAAATGAGTGGATTTTTGATGGTTGCTGTGATGCTGGTAGCTCAGAGGTGCCCTCTGACCCCCCGAGACATGGGTTTAAATCCAGATGTGTCCATTGGGATTCAACCAGAGAAACAGAACCAGCCAGAGGATCTTTATAGGAAATATAGAAAGTAATTGTCTTATGTGGCAGTAAGGGTGATCTAGACAAATCCAAAAATTACAGGGCAGTCCTTGGGGGTGGTGGTGATGGCGAGCAGAAAAGTGTGGAGCATAGATGAGATGAGGATTTCTTCTTCCCCAGGCTAGTTATCATTTAGTTCTGCTGTGAGGACCTTCAACTCCTGGGCTCGGGTCCACTCAGGCTACCTGGGGCAGTCTCTTTTGCTTCAAGTCAGTTGATGGTGGACTTTATTGACATCTGCAGAATCCCTTTCCAGAGACAGTTAGATTAGTGTTTAATTAAATTGCTGGTCGTTAGAGCCTGGCCAAATGAGCCAACTGGCTGTCCCATCACTCTTTGCCGTGATTTGATGTAATGTCAGAGTAGACAAGCTCTCTGCACTTGACCTTTCTCACCTGTGGAAGCAGTATGACAGTCATTGGAGTTTTATGAGTTATGAGATATGTATTGAAATTGACTGCTGATTATGCTTATAAGCACCCCTGGGATTTGGGTTAGGATTGTTTTTATTTGGTTGTTGAGCTGAACTGAACTTCATTTTTCTCATCTGTGGAATGGAGAGAATAATACCATGTGATTGTTGTGGTGAAAGGTGAATTAGCAGCAATTATAGTGACAGCCAGCACCTGGGGAACATTTATCCAGGCAGATGCTTTTGTAAATGCATTACCTGCATTATCTCACTCAAGAGCTGCAGTAATCACTGCTTTTGACATTCATAACTAGAAATGTAAATATATTTTTAAGGGAGAAAACTTTGCTAAGACCTCCATGGGACAGAAGCAAAACACCAAGCTTCTGGGACACTTCAGCATTTTCAAATAGATCAGTGGGATGGATGATAGAGAATACATACATAGAGGTATACTTAATTTATTTTGAGCATATAATTTATTTATCCCCATCCGTTTCATTAGTTTCCAATCTTAAAACCGTTATCGAGGTATGAATAACATACCAAAAATGTCCATTCTTTTGTGATAAGAACAGTTAAATAAGACCTGCCTTTTTCGCTAACTGCTAATGATGTAACGCAAAACAGTTAGCCATACGCTTAATGTGTGCATTACCTCTGGGGCTGAGTCATCTGGAGCAACTGAAACTGAGCACCCTTCAAGAACAAGGTGGATTTTGAAGTGGTTTTTGATGCTACAGAAGGTCTTATCAAAGAAAAAAGGGCAAAAGGAAGCTCATTCTCTGTGGAACTAACATTATGGAAATAAAATTATTTTAACTTACTTCATTGATCTTATGAATATATTCTATCAAGCTAATGAACTCCCTGTGGCTCATCGTAAGCACTTTCTTTATCACCAAAAGAACATGGCTCCCCTTGGCGGGCCATGTCTCCTGCTAAGTTATTTTAGCTTCCTCGGAGGGAGTAATCCACAACAGGAAGCTAACGAAGCGACTGTGTGAGTATCGATTCAAACAGCTGAATCATGTTTATGTCAAGAAGAAAGAAATAGGAAACCAAGAAACTGATAAAGGTTGTTTAACCACAGATTGGCTGTATAATATTTTTTCTTTTGCATTTGATCATAATATTTCATATTATGGTTGATTCCTGCTTAATACCTACTTATGTCGGGTTTCACTTTGCACACTTTGCTTTAATATGTGAATATTTTGTTCTGGAAATGTGTACAGCAGGGTTTGACAGTTTAAATTTCAGTAAAGTGAATCTGGGTTCAGTAGGTCCTGTAGTCTAAAAATAGTCTTTTAAGAGCAATAGATACATATACACTATTTACTACTGCCAGCATTCCCAGCAGAATGTTCTAGGGACCACATTCCATGGGCATCAGTAGATGCAACCAAAAAGTTCCATCTATGAATGAGTAACTTTAGGAAGCTATATTCTAGTAAATTCAATTTTCAACGTTCTTTGAAACAGCCTAGCTTTTTAAATGTGGTGATTTGTACAGATCTCGAAAATGGATCCTATCCATGATTCCCAAATGAAGTTGATCATACCCCATTTCCCATCCCCTGAATTTTTTCTCAAGATACAATGATTTATGGGTATATTTTGAGAGATGAGGAAACAGGCCAATGGCTTTACATGTACTGATTGGCTGCTTGTAATATGAAGATCTCAAGATTTTCCCAAGTGTCACGTCCAAAGATAGCATCAGAACAAGATAACTAAACCCATAGACTTGATGTCATCTTGAAACTTGTTGAGACTATTTTCACTGGTAGACTTAGCTTATTAAATAGACCGAAGAAAACACATACACACAACTGATACCATGCCCAACATCCAGAAAAAGCTAAGTTCTGCAGTGATAAAGAATATACATTCCTCCCAACAGGCTTCAATAAAATGGCCTTTTATCATTTTTTTTCAGAGGGAACAATACTTTTCATTTATTTGCATGTTTAAATGTAGATGACCATTTTTTTATTTTTTTTATTACAAAGTTTATTTTTACATCATTTTGCACATTTTTTTTTCCATCTCGATTGTAATCCCCGCGGGTTTCCCATCACCAGATCACCCCTGTGCCACCACCCTAGTCCCGTGCATTTCCCTCCCTTCCCCCCCCTTTTTTGATCCCATTCCCCACTCCACCCCCACAGAATGTCTCTGGTCTATGGTTGTTCATTATTTTTGTTATTTTCTCGCCTGGTCCATTATACTCCTGCTATGAGTGAAACCATCCGGTATTTTTCTTTCTCTTTCTGGCTTATCTCACTAAGCATGATCTTTTCCAGCTCCATCCAAGTTGCTGCAAAAGACATGTGTTTCTCTTTTTTGGTTGCTGAGTAATATTCCATTGTATATATGTACCACATCTTTCTAATCCAGTCAGTAGATGACCATTTTTAATAGTCCCCCCTTCCACATTTAGGGAGATTTTTATCTACTACATTTATTTCCTAATGACAAACCTTTTCATTGTTCACTACTGGAAAATAGAACTTTTGATTACAGGAGGTAATCATTAGGATCATGCTGAGTCTCTACATTTCTGTCTAAAGCAGAGAAACTTGATATTTTCGTTAATCTTTCAGGCATGTTTGGGGAAAAATATGACATATTTTAGGGACTTTGCATGTTAGAGGGTCCCATTACCCCTTCAGGCCTACTTGAAGGGGACAGATGTTTTGGGTAGTCCCAGACATGATAATTTGGACAAAATACCAAGAACAAAATCAGTCTGTCAAAGAGGATGATGTTCATCCCATAGCAGACTTGAGCACGAAAGCAGTGTGGATGCAAATGAGTGTGAAATGACCCCATGAATTCCTCTGTCCTCTCAGTGCTGTCGGGGTAGCTAACGGCACCGGAAACAGAGGGTTTTTGATATGATCATTAAGATTCTTAAAGTATGAGT
This sequence comes from Condylura cristata, assembly GCF_000260355.1. Lineage (NCBI taxonomy): Eukaryota > Metazoa > Chordata > Mammalia > Eulipotyphla > Talpidae > Condylura > Condylura cristata. The sequence goes on from NW_004567113.1 coordinate 51,699,904, forward strand.
TTTAATCATAGTTTGGGATCATTTTTCTTCCTCTGGGAAAACTTTCCTGCCAGTGTAAGCAAGTCAGTGACTAATGATTCAATGTGCACCTATTTGCATTACCCAGGGATTCTCCAGAGTGAGCATAATGTGCTCAGGGAAGGGGGTGTCAGTATATGCTTTGTATTCTAGTGAACAACCTGGTTTTCTCCAGCTGACACAAAATTAGCAGGGCTGCTTTTCCTATTGCTGCTTCTGCTGAGTCATCTCTAGTTCACCTATTTCTAATCACAGTGGATGGAGAACAAGTGAGGAGAGCAAAATGAATCCCACTTCACCGTCTCTTTTTTCATCATTATTATTCGCCACTGGCTTTTGCAGAAAGTGAAAGAATTGAGGTAACTACAATTTGGTGTGATTCTCACCCTTCCTTTTCTCCATACAAACCTGACCACCCATTGCTTTGCATAATCTGAATGGTTGAGAAACATCCAATAGATGTAGGTAAGCGGGGAGTGGACAGAGAGCTTCTCTTGTATCTTCTTCACAGTTATCTTCAACTCAAATAACCCTATGTGTGGTGATATATTTGGAGGTGGCTACCCTAAAAATGTTGCTTTTTTTTTAAAAGATTTATTTATTTATGCATACAGAACTGGGGTACAGGCCAGAGGTGCAGGGGCAGCGAGAGGATTTACCAGAGACAGAGTGGGGAGCAGAACAGGCAAACGGATGGAAACACACCGCTGAGGGGAGCAGCGGGCGGGTCAGGAGAGGTCTGCCACG
>NW_004567113.1:51701557-51703924 GCF_000260355.1 Condylura cristata
GATCAGGGATATTTCTTCTCCCTGCTTAGCCAAGGGTTCCTCTTGAGGTCCCCAAGTAGAGCACCGCTCCCGACTGGCTGGGTGTTTCCCAGCCTCAGGCTGTAAAGCAGAAGGGCCAGTTGTTTTCTGCCCCTTTCCTGAGCCCGTCCTTCCCCACCATCCATTCTGCCTCCTTCCCTCTTGGCTCAATCGGTTCTTGAGATCTGGTTCCAGACTAATAAAGAGTGGACCAGAAACATGAGGAATAAAAAGCTGAACAAGAACAACTCTTGACCTAATGTTAAAGCTCAGTGTGAACACAGCTTAAGGAAGGGTATCAGGGCCTACATCCAAATGAAAATCAAATGTGCTTCCTTGGAGACACAGTTCCCCCCTTAATTCTTCAAATATGGCCTTCAGGAAACCTTCTTGTCAACTATTAGGGGGAGGCTTTCCCACTGTGCAGTTCTACTTGGGAGTTTGTTATACCCCAGCTTCATAGCTATTATTTGTCTTTGTCACCTTCTAGGGTTCTACCCACACATAAATAACTCCAGACTTCTCAGGAAGCCTGGATTCTCCACAGCGCTCAGTAATTTTCACTTCATTATGTTAGTGACGAGGCTGACCGAGGAAGAAGGATTTGACTGTCAGTTGCCAGACTCCGCATGAAACAACCCCACTTTTCAAATGTGCGGGTGATCTTGCTGTCAAACAAGGCATTCTCTAGTACTTTCCAGACTGTGTGTTCTCATGGCCACCCCTTCCTTTCCTCCCTGGCCAGCAGGAAACCTGTGGAGAATGAGCTAGCTAACCCACCCTGCTGCTTTCAGTTTGCTTGACTAGCTGTATTTTGAGTTTCATTTATAAAGGCAGAAATATTTTTAAAGTTGTTTTCTTTCTATGTCATCTCTGTTCATTTTAAATTTCTCTTAAAAACACAGGTAAAGGATTGAAACTACGAATTATTAAAAATTTGAGACAGATTCCTAATTTCAAATAATCTCTTCAGCTTTGTTAATATGCTGCTGGAGACCAGGGTCACAAAGATGGCAGCCATGAATCTCGACAGGCTGTCTGGCAGGTGGGAGAGCTCATGCCTGAGAAACAAGGTAGCCCACCAGCCCCAGGGCAGTGCCCCTGAAGGTTCCCCTTCACACTACCTCTGGAGACACTCATGTTTCAAGTCAAAGTGAAAGTAAAAACTATTCAATGTCAGATGTTTTTAGAGTAAAATGCCTTGTAATGGTAAAGTAGTCAAAGTTTCAAAAACAAAACCAAACCTTTTGTTTTGATTTTGGGGTACAGATCAAACAAAACACTTCTACAGGCCACTAGCTGCTACATTCTTGGGCAGAACATCCTGAGTATACAAATGCCTCGTGAGTCTCAAGTTTGTTTTCACTCATTCACTTAATAGGTTCCACAAAGTTTCATTGAGTGCTTTTTGGAAGTCAGCTGCATTCTGAGTAGTTGACGCCGATCTGGACAAACAGACCCAGTGCTGATGGAACTGGCAATCTTTGTCAGCTCTTGGGATTTGCAGCCTTTCGTGCTAGTCAGTTGGTTCATGAACGAGAGAGTTTTCCACTGAGTCTTGAAACAGAGTCACGCTACTTGGGGTCTTCTTTAGTTAGTGTATATTGCAGAGTGATTTTATGCAGTCTCACCTTGCTGCTCAACATTGTCCACCTTAGTTGACTATATCATGATTCTGAAAGCAATTTGTTCACTTCACACATATTCATTTGACTTATTTGAGAAATATTGAGTAAGCACCAATTTTGAACTAATGAATATTCAGTGACAGGCAGAATAATCAGCTTCCAGACCATGGGGAGCCTCGAGCATCCAGCTATGGGAGCTGACACGAACCCCAAAACCAAGCCTGGCTTTGCCTCCCAGCTCTTGCCTCCTGAGCCTTAAAAAGAACCAGAACAGAGGAGGTTTGCAGGGGGGGCCTGTAGAGCGAGCTGAATTATAGTGGTCATGTTCCCGGCTCCCAGCCCCGTACAAATGTAAGCTTTGTCCCCTAACTCCTATTCGGGGACAAGCAGGCATGTGTGCCTGGCCGGGAGGGGTGTGGAATTCCCACTGAGAGAGCACAGAAACTTCAAGAAGGAGGAGGGGTGGAGACTGTTCTCTGTTCTTAGACGTCCCTGTGCTGTCCCAAAACAGTGTGTCTGGGGTAGTAGTGCAAGACTTGTCTTTCCTGCCATTTCTCCCTGGTCCAAGAACATCTCCCCAGCACTAGGCCCAGAGGCTGACACACAGTGGGTGCATAATAAATGTTGATGACATCAGAAGGAGAGTTTCTTTGGGGCCACGTTTGCAGAGGACAGGGTAGAAGCAGTAAATGGCAGTGAGACCCATCCCGGCAGGATGAGG
>NW_004567113.1:51704082-51759177 GCF_000260355.1 Condylura cristata
AAAGTTAGCTGTAAGTCAGAGCTCCTTGGGGGAACTTCAGTACATGATGAGTCATCACCAATAACACATGGCTTAAGGAACTGAGTTCTAAACTAGACAAAACTCCCATTGTTCCTCACACATTACCTGGGCACCATGTGTCAGTCTGAACACTGGAAATCGCTCCATGAGGGCGCTCTTGATGCTTCTCAGTCTGCATGAGCTAAGTTGGTGTGGAGAGCCCATTGCTTTCCAGCGGTGAGGCGTGTGTGGGCCTCTGTAAAAGGTCAGTGTATAATGATACAACATCTCGTGCGATGACATTTTTCACCGTGTATTTTCCTACCCAAGATTTCTGAAAATCAATCACCTGGTTTTTAAGCATTTTTTTTTTTTTTAAAGCTGAAGCTGAGCAGCTGACTGTGGGAGTTGCCAACCATCAAGCCATTCACCCATCCCTAACCTTTAAATGTTTAGAGGAAAATAAAAAAAAAAAGAAAGAAAGAAAGAAAAAAGACCGCTGTAAAATAATTTAGTAACCCACAGAATTCATTTAGTTTAATTTATGCTAATCATAGTATATTGGTGTAGTGGCAGATAAAAATAAAGCCGGTGGAGAAGATTGCATTCAATAAACTGCAACAATTAACACTTGAAATTATCACGTGAAATGATTTCAGCTTGCTAGTGAAAATAACAGGCCCAGCCAATTGTCTTAACTGGTGATGATTAAAAAGCTCATTATATTTCAGGATTTATTTTACATTAGCCCCGTGTCCATTTGGTCATTTTGTATAATATTTTAATTACAGGGTTTTTCCCCTTCCTTTACAAGGTTAGAGCACCAAATGAGAATTGTATTTCATTATTTTGCTCAGTTATTTGCCAAAATGTTTATAATAGGAGATAACAGTCATATTATATGTCATAAGTGGGAAGGTAAAAATCGCAATGGCATAAAATGACCCCAAACATTGTCATTTGCATTGAGATAATTCACAAATTATCAGATTTTATAGCAACAAATTAGTTCCTAGACTTCCACATGCAGCTCCTGTTCCCACACTAAGTGCAATAAATTAATTTTATTATGGAGGTTAAAGAAATTGAAAATGTGACTGTTTTGCCTAAAAGTAGAGCAGACTTTTGCTTCATCCTAGGTGGCTTGCCAAAGTGGAAAATCCCATTGCTTAGAGGGTGAGGGGCTGGCAAGGGCAGAATTTGGGTGGTAAAGGCAGACAGGACAGACATTGAGCCCCGTGGAGGCTGCTCTGGCCCCGTTGGTATCCCATCTGCCACCACATGTCTGAGGACAGAGGCTACAGATGTCACCTTATATCCTCCCGTTTTATTATTCAATCAACTATCTTGTCATCATTTAAAATGCACCCTGCACAACCTGCTCAAAGAAGTCTCCCTGGTCCTTGCAGGTTTGATATTTCTTCTTTTCTGCCTTCTTTCCATCTGCCCAAACACGGGATGCACCAGCTTTCAGGTGTCTATGGAACGGTGTCATTGTAGCATAGATGCCATAGGGTTACCCATCAGGGCCTTATGTTTAAACTCACACATCCAGGTGTGTAGAAGCGGGAAAGGTCAGGAAGGAGTTTCCCATATGGAATTGTTTGCATGAGTCCCAGCTGGGGCGAGGGACAAGAAGTTGGGTGTCAGAGGACAGGGAGCAAGTCACAAGGGATCGTTGAGGGATCAGGCAGGAAGTGTCATTGGGAGAAGGCTTCAGGAGCCCCATCTGTCCCGGTAAGGAATGAAGCTGAAATCAGGTTGCTCATGCCCCGACCCGGTCTGTGTTTGCACAAATGCTGGTGGTATAGGGCTTCCCACTGAGCTCTGTGCTCCCGGACCCCCACAGCCATGATTCCCATCTCCCCTATGAATGGGGGGAGCAAATAGAAAGAAGATAAACTTAAGCTACTCACAAGGCCTGCAGGAGAGAGGCCCTCGGGTGAGGGAAATCAAGTCCAGCAAAACCTAAAACACAATGGCAGCTTCTTCACCTTCATTTCATCCTTACTGACCTCTTGAAACAACCCTGGGAATGAAAAGACACTGAGCAAAAGGGATAGGAAGAACTTCAGAAGCTGATTCTTAACAACAGTGCTCACATGCGTGGCATGGAGCTGTGTGCCTGGCAGCCAGAGTAGGATGGGGAACAGCTTGGACTGTTATTCTGTGCATCTTTCTTAAGAAATATATTAATTGGCCCTCCCTGGTGGCACAGCGGGTTAGGACACAGCACTGCCAGCTGGCCACAGCTGCTTCAGTGAGAGTTCGATCCCCACCCCGGAGGTGACCCAATGGAGCAGCAGACCTTTCCTGACCGTCCGCTGCTCCTTCAGCAGTGTACCTCCTCCATCTGCCTGCTCTGCTCCCCACTCTGTCTCTGGTGAAGCCTCTCACCACCCCTGTGCCTCTGGCCTGTGCCCCAGTTCTGTATGCACAAATAAATAAATCTTTAAAAAAAAAAAAGAAATATATAAATAACTCAGGAAAGAACTTGCCAAGTTCATGGAAAGTGTTGGCGCTTGACCATCACAAGCCAAATGGGAATAAGATATTTGAAAGTCAAAGGCTGGATACTTCAGGTCTCTTCTCCATTTGATCTCTTCCCAGCAGCCCTTCATGAGGACTTTTCTCTTGGAGGAACTTTAGTCTTGGTTTCATTTTCTTTCTCCCCTCTCACTTCCAGCCTCACAATTCCAGGGAAGTCAGAGTTTTTGGGCTACAAATCCTTCTCTGCGTACGGCAGCAGACGTGTGCTCTAACAGGAAGGGCGCACGAGGCAGGGAACAGCCACAGCAACAGTCACGCCGCTTTGGGCCCAAGTCCTCACGGTGCTGTGATTCTAAGCACTGTCGCCGTATGGTCTTCGTTACTGGTAACAGAAACCACTATTATTCCTAGCTTGGCGACGAAGTCAATAAGGCACAGAAAAGTTAGATAACTTTCATATAGTACACAGCAAAAATTAAGCATAAAAACAGGGCTGGATCCCAGAAAGCATGAGCACTACGAGGCAGGAGGCCTACGGGGCTTTCAGGAAGTGGGCAGCCTTGCGGGAGTCCTGGCTTTGCCCTTATGAGTGGGCTGGCTGTCGTCTTTCATCTCCTCTTCCACAGAGTGGGGCAGGCAATGGGCAGTATGGGCATAGTGTCCTTTTCAGCACATGAGCAAAGAGCCCAGCCCTGTCTATGATGCACCAAGGGGAGAACCATTGCCACTTGGTCATGTTCTGCCCCGATGAGGAAGCCACTATGATGTCGAAGCCCAAGTCCTGCCCAAAGTCATATGGCTGCCTAGCAGGTCAGGGCTGCTCAATTCCACTTGATTTTTTGCCATCTAGTTTGCTTCACTTTGGGGGGCATAGTGGTTGGTTAGACTGATCAGTAGACTAGCACTGGGCTGGTAGCTGAAGGTTGGCTACAGAGCATCCATGTCTTCTGGAGGTTGAGGCTGCCCAGGAAGATTCTGGTAGAATGAGTCTTGGGTGCTCCGGACAAGCCACAAGGTTTGTTTCATGTGACTTGAGAAAACTGCTATTTTTGTCTTTTGCTAGTCAGATAATCTGAGGAGTAAGTGGCATCATAAGAAGGAAACATTCTGTTTTGGTATGAGTCCTTCTTGGTCAGTTCCTCATGGTATAACCTTAGGTCATCTACTTAACTCTTCAGCTATTTTGGATTCTCTGCAGCAAATGGAGATAGTGAATGCCTTGGTCCCAGGACTACTCTGAAAACTAATGAGTTAACATATATGTAAAACACATTTAATGTAATAGGGGGCTATTTACTTTGGCATTGCCCAATCAGGCTGTGGTTTGTTCACTCATCTGTCCTGTTACTCATGTGAGCTGTCAAGGACAGTTATCCTTTTATTTATTTTTTAATTGCGGTATCAGTGGTTTACAACATTGCATACAATTTAGGGTTATAGGTTTGATGTCCTCAGTATGGCACCACACCACACCCAGCACCAAAGTACCTGTAACTCTACCATGGACAGTAGGCTTCCCACACACTTTATTCTTTTCTGGCACCTCACTGGATGTAGCCATATTTCTAGGGTTTGTTTTGGTTTAGTTTTGCATATTCTTTTGTCTTATTTATCTCTATTCCACATTTAAGTGAAATCAGTTAGTATTTATTTTTCTCCCCTAGTTTATTTCACTTAGAATAATCCCGATCAGTTCTAGCTATTATCACAAATGGCTAGATTCCATCTTTTCATTGAAATAGCTGACTCCTATACCACATCTTCTTCATCCACTCATCTGTTCTTAGACACTACAGCTGTTTCCATAACTTGATTATTATATAGTGCTTTAAGGAGCGGAGAAGTATATATATCCCTTTGAATTTTTGCTTTTTCATTCTTTGGTTTAACTGCTAGAGAATTGCTGGGTCATATGGTATCACTATTTTTTTTAATATTTTTTTTTTAAAATTTTTTTATTTGTACAGAACTGGGGTACAGGCCAGAGATGCGAAGGGTGAGAGGCTTCACCAGAGACAGAGCGGGGAGCAGAACAGGCAGATCGACGAAGTACACTGCTGAGGGGAGCAGCGGGCGGGCCAGGAGAGGTCTGCCACGCCATGTGGTCACCTCCGGGGCAGGCGGGTATAACTCATGCGGAAGTGGCTCTAGCTTTTCAGTGCAGCGCTTTAACCCGCTGCGCCACCAGGGAGGGCCCTTTTTTTTAATATTTTGAAGAGAATTCATATTGATTTCTTTAAGGCCTAGACCAATCTATATTCCTACCAATAGGAATATAGATTTGCCCATATTTTTGGTATCTGCTTTTATGATCTGGGCCATCCTCATGGAAGTGAGGAGTACATTTATTCTTATCTCTTTGGTAAGGGGCTTTAGCTTTCTTTTTTACCTAAATATTACTGTTTTTGTATCCAGATTGGTACATGATAAGGCAGAGTGGTTTCTTTTACTTATAATCCAATGCGATTTTGTTTTCAACCCTTCCTGATTTTGTATATTTACCAGGAGATACCATTAAGAGGATCCCACAGGCTTCTCACTACGTTGTCTGATGTCTGCCCACCATAATACGTCTCACACTCTCAATCAAAGCCATGCTTGTAGGTATGAAGTGACTGAAAATAAAACACCATTTGAACCAGTTTTCTTCACCCACCAAAATCTGAAAACAAAGTAGTAATTGTGTATAAGTGAACTATATGGTTGGACTGGTTCTAAGATATTTGGAACTTCATAGGACCAGAAAGTCTTCTTAATGGCAGCCATGTGTATTTAACACATAATATAATGGACTTTTGTATGCTTTGGGTTACCTTAAAGTGCATCTTCATGGAAGATGGAAATTCCTTTGGAATTTCCAAAGTAAAAATAAGAGGATCATTCATCAAAATTGTCAGATAGAATACAAGGCAGCTATGTAATATTGGAGACATATTTATACTATAAATTATTCGCTATTTACCTGAAACTCGTATTTAACTGGGCCGTCTTCATTTTTCTCAGCTAAGGCTGGCAATTCTACCACCCAAGTTCTACAAGGAGGCAATATCAGCCATCTTGGGAAAAGGGTGTATTATGGGAAGTCTAGCCTCACTCTGGCACTTCCTTCAATTCTCCCATCAGAAAAGAGAGATGAGAGCAATGAAAAGCTAAAGTTTTTCTGTGGAGTAATAATCATTTTCAGTTACACAGCTATCTTTGAACTTTCCCTCCTTATTTATCTTTCCTTTCATTTTTCTTTTTGAAGGTTAGAGTTATTGCCTTATTTCTCTCACAATTCTTAGTGCAGTTATATATATCTATATATAATTACACATATATGTGTGTGTGTATATATATATTCCTAGGTATTTAATATACCTCTCTATCTCAAGTATTCCCCTTGGGAACATAATTCTAGTCGCATAATGGATCTTGATAAAAACATCATATTTCTAATTATATAATAAAAGTCAGTGGAAATGATATTGATATACAGAACTTATTTTACAGACAAACTCACAGAAGAACATCCTATTCCTGTGAACTAAGAAAAATAATATACTTATTACTTGATACTATCACCAGAGACTGAAATCTGTGCCAAGATTTACTATGCAATTAGTTAGTGATGATCCTTATCATGTAGTGTTGCTTTGATTTTTGCTGCATGGATTGAAAAGATTGGTAGAGTCTTTTATTTCAGATGTGTGCACTCGATTACAAAGCTGTGAGAAAACAGCCGAGGTAGTATGGGCTCTGTGCTAGAGGAAGTAACACAGAATGTACCACCCCCGAAGATCCCATCACTACCTGCCCATGACCTCTGTGTGTGATTTATATTGTCCCCCAATATAAAAGACTGTCTTTTACACTAAGAATTTCCATTCCTGGGGAATTTGTAGAAAAACTGACTGATCGACCGGCTACATATTGAAAGAGATTTTGTCACTGATTAGAAAGTTTTTCTAGGTGGTTTTAAGATTCTAGGAATTCTACCTAATTTCCATATAACTTCTTTACAACTACTCTAGACTGAGTGTTGGTTTAGACTCCAAATTCACATACTGAAAAACTAACCTCCACTGCAATATTTGGTGGTGTGCCCTGTGGGAATTGCAGGGCAGAGTCATAGTGCCCTTATTTATGTATTTATTTGTTTGTTTGTTTATTCATTCATTCATTTATACAGAACTGGGGTACAGGCCAGAGGTGCAGGAGCAGTGAGAGGCTTTACCAGAGACAGAGTGGGGAGCAGAACAGGCCGACTGACGAAGTACACTGCTGAGGGGAGCAGCAGGGAGGCAGGAGAGGTCTGCTGCGCCATGTGGGTCACCTCTGGGGCAGGGATCGAACTCACAAGGAAGCTGTTAGCTTCGCTGTTAGCTTCCTTGTGCTGCACTTTAACCCACTGTGCCACCACGGAGGGCCCCTTAGTGGCCCTTTTGAAAGAAGAGAGAATCCTTGCGAGCTCTTCCTTCCTGTGAGGACACAGTGATAAGACACCCATCTACGAGTGAGAAAAAAGGTTCCTCCCCAAACACTGAACCTGTAGATGGCTTGATTTTGGACTTCCCAGCCTCCAGAAGTGTGAGAAATAAGTGTCTGTTGTTTATAAACCATCCCCTCTATGACAGGTTGTTCTAACAACTCAGATGAACTAAGACAGTAACTTGATTCAGAATGAGGGCACTAAGATGCTCACTGCATGAAGAATCAATTGTGGCCCAGGAACCATAGAGGAAAACAATATGAATTGATGCAAATTAAAACTTCTCTGGATGACAGATAAAAATACAGTAAAAATAAATATAAAATAAATAAACAGAAAGAAAAATGGCAAGCCAGGAAGAAATATTTGCAACATGAATCATAAAACAAATTTCCTTAACTTATAAAAACCCACAGAAAATAATAAGAAGTAAGATGAACCACTCAAGAGAATAAAGGGCAATTCAGAAAGAAATGCGGAACAGCCAATAAACATAAGAAAAGATGCTCAATCTCATTCATAATTAAAAAAATGCAAATCAAAATCAAGTAGGGGAAATCCTCAGACTGACACACTTAAAGTCTGATCACAGGAGCCACACGTGGGGAAGAGGAAGCTGCCTCATGGTACACTGGCGGTGCAGGAGTTCAAAGGTCAACAGCATTTTCGAGGGTAAGATGGCAACACCAACTCAAATGAAAATTACATGGCTCATACGCTTTTGATCCAATAATTCTATCCTCAGAAGTTTTCTCCATTAATGCGGCATCCAGTATATCAAGCTATATATTCAAGAGTGTTGTTTGTAACTACAAAAGTAAAGAAAGAAGACGGAAAAAGAAAAAAAGATCTCAAACTGATCTGTCAACAGGAAACTGGAGAAATAAAAAAACAATTTTGGGTTTCCACTGGATGAGCGCAAAAGCCCAGGACACAAGTCTGTATATGCTGATGTGGAAAACTCTCCATGATCTATTTTTAACAAAAAAAAAGTTAAACACAGAGCGAGCATAAAGTGTGACCCATTTTGTTGAAAGTTAAAGAATGTGCACTCACAAAGGGGAATTCATTGTCCACGTGACAGCCATTACATTTCCAAGTAATGCCGACAGTATTCTGGCACTTTTGGGGTGCTCGCTCATCATTGGGTTTTAATGTTTTTAGGCTCTTGGCCATTGCTTACATCAATCTTGTGCATTTCTTGTTTTCTGAGTCTCCTGTTGATGGGTTCCTAAACTGATCAGAGCAGGAATTTTATTTTACTTACCACTCTAACCCCAACCTAGGGCTGGAGGCCAAGAAGCCCATGGGACCAGGGTGGGGATGAGCTCAGGAAGAGGGAAGTCACATCGCAGGTGGTGGAGCTGAGCCGAGCAGGGGCCAGTGAAGGTGAAGGAAGGAGGGAGGCAGGTAGTGAAGGAGTGTGGGAGCGGTTGACTGCATCCTTAAGTTTAGCAGGGTGTGCTAGGAAGGCTTTAAGCAGGGGAAGAACTTGGTCTGATTTCTATTTTATGGAAGTGCTTGCAGCTACTCGCGAGGAAGGCCCTGGAGAGGCAGGAGGGTGCACGGAGCACCAGGGGCTGTTGCAGGGGGCCAGTTGAGAGATGCCTGTGGCCAGGGAGCATTTCCCAGACCAGCAATGGATTCGCTGGAAGAATATCTGATGGTGAGTACTTATCAATGCAGGAGGAAGCAATGAATCCAGAGAGAAGGTCTCTGGAGAGAGCCTGGATCTCTCTAGCCTTGAGGTGTGAATAATCTGGTGATAGCTGGCTGCCATAACAGATGAGAACAGCAGCTGAGGTCACAGGTGAAGGCCACAGGTAGCTTCCAGTTGTGCATAGGTCTTTTGCTCCACAAATGCTGTGGTGTCAAAAATTTGTGCGTAATGAATGTATTGGGGAAGAAAAGAGTACTTGTGCTGGGCAAGTGCATGGTGTGGTGGATTTAGCAAAGACAAGGTTTTGGAAAGTGCTACAGTTCTGTATCATAAAGACAGAAATACCACATTCGAAAGTCTTCGAAGCTTATCCTGTGCCTCGCCACTGTGACGTCCACAGTGACTCTGTGGTGTCCATTCCTCTATCCATCCGCGTTCCCCCATGAGTAGCTTAAGTTGTCAGTTACCGGGAGGAGTGATCCAAAACCCTGCAAATATGCTCCAGACCTGGGTGATTTACTTTTCAAATCCAGATCTGGGGCACCGCTGGACCTGCTAAACAGAAACAATCTATGCAGACAGTGCGAATCTATACGGGAGATCTTTGAACACTATGCAAGGGAGGATAAAGTGGTGTGTGGGACCTTGGGGCCCACGTGGCAGCAGGCCTTTAGACTCTTCCTGTACTAAACTTCACAGTTCGCTTCAAAGAATTTCCCACAACTTCAGATTGCACAAAATGACAGCTGATGGGCAGAAACAGGTAATATAGCTTCTGTGACCAATTTACCATAAAGAGAGGACAGGCCTTTTGCAAGGGGTTCCATTGTTCCAGTGTGTTCGGGTGTCTTGGGGCCTTTCCCACAGCTCAGCTCCCCACCCTGAAATTAGAACCCTGGGACCCACCAGCCCTAGAACCAGGTTTGAGAGAGAAAGTGACTCAGATTCTTGGGACGTCTTTGTTTCCTATGCATGGACTTGTGCAAAACAAGTTTTTTAATATAAGTAGTGACTTTGATTATTTAATGTTGTCAGATTTCACTCCTGAATCTGGCCCAGCTGCAGATATGAGCTGCTCGGGCTGAAAGTACCATGGAGAAACCTGCTTCCAAGCTCTGCAGCACCCCGCTCAGAGCCTGTTCATCAGGGAACCCTTCTCCCTGCCCTGCTGTGTGCAAGAAAGTCTCTTACTTGCCTCTCCAGGCCTGAAAGCTCTCGAGGAGCCAGGTCAGTGAGTTTTCCTCATCCCTGAGGCCAGTCTCACTGGCCTTTCCTTCCATGCTGGCTCCAAGGCCTTCACCACCCAGAGTCACCCCCACCCACTGGAGAGCAATGTCCTGGCCCTTTGCTCTTGGCCGCCATATTGATATTGCACAGCCCTGTGGGCCAGGGCCAGTGAGGCCCGCTTCTCTGTGTGGCTTACAAGCTATGAGTGGTTTCTACATTTTAGATGCCTGGGAAGAAATCAAAAATTGTATTTCCTGACACATGAAAAGTATATAAGATTCAAAGGTCAGTGTCCGTAAATAAAGTTACACTGGCACACAGCCTTGGCCAGTCACAATTTGTTGTCTGGGGCTGCTTCCGGCTGCCAAGGACGTTGGCGAACGGAAGGGCACAGAGTCTACAGTACTTACTGCTTGACCCTTTAGAGAAAATATCTTTTGCTCCCTGGCTGAATCCTGCCTGGGATGCAAAGAACTATGCATGTGTTTTTCAGTTGGGGTGCAATTTCATTTGGCAGTGTTGTAGATTTTCCATTCGTTGAAAGGTTCTGCTAGCTTCTTTCTCATCAATGGGGTCACTTCTCATCGCAGGTCCCTAGTTCTAGGACACCCTTGACTACCACGGAGCAATGGGGTGGTGACCCTGGCTGAGCATCGCCTTGCCTTGGGGTGGACCTGCCCCTACAGAACGTGAAAAACCCACAAACACATTATTTCTCCCTTCTGCCAAGGCGTATATACTTCCCCGCTGCCACTAACCCAAGGCAGCATACAGTCGTGGTAGCTGACCCCACACACCAGTGCTTTCTCTCCTGCTCAGGGACTTCGCCAGGAGGCAGACTCACAGGGTACAGGAAAGCCACCTCGATGTTTACATCAACTACTCACCCAAATTTTGAACAGGGTCAGCTTCCTGGCCCTGTTACCAATGTGGTGGCTGAGAGCAAAGGGCCCGGATGTGACTCTCATCGGGTAGGCAGGGATAACCTGGGTAGTGAAGGCCTCGTCGTCGTGGCCCGGGGCTACTCCCCTCCTACCACTGGATCTAAATAGCAGCTCAAAGCCAAGGCCCGGGACGGCTGTGGGCTGCCAGGGGCCTCTGAGGCTCTCCTGCCTCTCAACTGCCACGTCTGACGGAAGCCCACACTGCCAGGGAGCCTCTTCACCTGGGATTTGGTCTGCACGCTTGGAATAACTTCCTGGAAGGATTTTAATGGATTCCTGACCCCGATAGTTGCTTGTGAAAACAGCATTTTACAAACCGTTGCCATATTTACTTGCACATTCACACTTTCCTCCGATTTTGAGAAGAAACTCAGAAGAGGCTTTCTCAAGCCCCGCCACCCCCTCTCTCCACACTCCGTTCCCCTTTGTAGGAGGCTGACTGATCACAGCTGGTGGCAGACGTGATGGAGAAAGCGAACCCTTGTAGTTCATGTTTATTTCAGTGAAGGGCATTTCTATGAAGAAAACAAAACACAAAATGAGGCTTCATCCCCCAAGGCCCCCACCTCTGAGGAGGGTCAGCGTGCGGCTTACGGTTGGCTCTGCCAGGCTCGTCCCCATTGGCAGGGCACACGTGGAAGACGGCTTCAGGTGGGGTGTGGCAGGCTCTGGCATGAAGCTAAAGCCCTTCTAAAACCTGCCGCTTCCTTGCGCGTCACGTGGCCTTCATCTGCAGCTTCCTTCTCATGGTAACAGCTCGCTTGTCTACTCCAGGGTGCAAAGAACTGACCTTCCTTCCGGAGTTGTGTGGATTTGAAGTGCGCAGACAGTTTGGGCTTACGATGAAGCCAGGCTTGTAGTCATTACTGAGGAAACACTACAGAGGTGTGGTTATAGCTCTTCCCTTTGTATGGATGCAAGAGGTTCATGGTGTTTTGGCACCAGTTTGGATGGTGAAGGAACAAAGTTGCCTTCTATGACAATGTATGTGCTTATCTTCCCTTTTTATCTCCCCTTTTCCAACTTCCTGTTTTGATTAGTGGTGGTGGTATTATTATTATTATTAATATTATTTGGAAATAGGGGCTGGTCACGTGCTTGCTTACAGACACATTGAGAGATACTGCAGGTCTCATTCCAGACCATCGCAATCAGGTAACTAGCGCAATAAAGTGAATCACATGAATTTTTTATACTTGTGCAAAAAAGTTATACTTACACTTTACTCTTAATTAAGTGTGCAATGGAATTAAGTCTTCAAGAACAACATAAACACAGTTTAATTGAATGTGACAAGGTGATGGAAAATGAGCTTCTGCGGCTGGAGACCGGTGTTGGTAGACTTGCCGGGCTGGGTCATCACAAACTCGGTCCGTACAAAAACACACGCTTGCAAATCACATCACAGTAAAATGAGGTATGTCTGTATTTCACAGATTTCTCTAGCAGTATTTGTAACATGATCCAAGGAGCCCCAAGAGGGACTTCAAGAGCATGTCAGTACCCTGAAAACATGCACATATTTTCAATCTCTTTGTGCATTTCTTAGATTTTTGTCTATAGATCTTTGCCTAAGTCCCAAAGGTATTCAGGCTATATAAAGTGTACGAATCTTTGCTCTCGGGAGCGGGCACCCCATAGTGCAAGAAGATTCTAGGGCTGCAGCAATTCCTGGGTTCTTTTCTCTATGGGTACTTAGCCACCAAAATGCATAAAGCTCAAGTAAAATCGTGACTTATAAATACACAGGTCTTTGATCCGGCTTCTAGTCTCTTTCCCTGGGATCTTCATCCTCCTTTCTGATGATGAGACATACACGATGCCAGTATCTTACATGAAGCCAAGTCAGGGGGCTGAATCTCATTTTATTTTCTGGCTTCTTATGAGAATTACAGGGGGTCTGGACCAGATAATTACCTAATTTTCACTCTAAAAATAAATGGGGCTTGAAGGAGTGAGAGGAAATTTGGATAGTAAATACTTTTATACTAATTTCTATCCCAAGGAAGACAGACATTAGTGCAAAGACTCACAGCAAGGAGAACATTGCAGCTTCTGTAGCAGACTTAGAGTCTTGCTTTGCATTTCTACATAGGCTGCATTTCTACATAGGCTGCTGTACATACCCATAGGGAAGGCAGAAGTGAGTCCGAATAATCATCAACTCAGCATAGGTCAAGTCAGCCTTCTGGCCTGGGAAGCATTTCTGAAACTCCCCAAGACAAATCACCGTCCCTACACTTCTTCCCAGCTCCACGACCCCTACTCTCTTGCCTGAAGAGATGGATGGGCGTGATGGAAAATTCCAACTAAAGAGGTTATTTTTTTCTTCCTCCTGCAGTGCTGAGCTTTACCAAAAGACAGAGAGAAAAAAAGAAGTGTTCTTTCTTTCCACAGCAAAGAAGAAAAAAATTAAAGTTGTATGACTGTTATAAATATTATATGCTCAGTGTGCCAGGACCTACCCAGCCCATGTTCCAAAGAAGGAGCCTTTCCCTGCTGCTGTCAGATTCATACTTGATCTGTCCCTAAGGACCTGGTTACACTGGACGTGTGTGTGTGCACGTACGTGTCTTCGTAAAAGGCTCAATGAGAAGACACAGACGATGCTCATTTTGAAGATCTCTGCAATTAATCGAAGTTGGTATTTGCTTTCTGTCCTCCAGGCATGTGTCGATGTATTTACATTTCACTTGCACTTGACCAAATTAGGACTAGATACATTTGTACGCACACACAGCTATATCATACACACACACACACACACAATTGATCATCAGCTGATGCTTTTTGCATATAAATTCCTCCCTTCAAGCACATGTTTCACCTCTGGTGATAAAGTCAACGGTGCTGCTTCCACACTGTGTTTATAATACTTCTACACTGCTGTGATTCTTGGTGTGTCACCAGACCACAAAGAAGTCACTGGAATATCAAAGAGGAAAGTGGGAAGCTCAACTTTATGGAACCACAAAGGATACTTGTCACTAACAGGAGAATGGATGGCAATAAATTCAAAACAGGAATCAGCTTTGAAAGAATCATGGATTTCAATAGAGAAGCGTTCCCTGGCAGAAGGAATGAAGATCTGTAGGCATCAGACACTCGACCTCCTTTTGATGGTAATGATCATCAGAAGAAAATGAGTTAACATATCCCTTAACTTTTGGAATGAGAGGACAGTAGCCTGCCATCAGGAAATGGTGTGGTGTCTGCATCCCCCAAGCAGACCTGATACAGAAGCTGCCAAAACCAACTGGCCATGACGGGATTACTCTCAGATATATGAGCCTGGGTTCTCAATCGAGAGCAGATATTGCTCTTAGGCCTCTGATTCCGTCCCGGGATTTATAAATCTCTGCCTCATGGGTAGCATCACATCAGAGCTGTAATAGCACCCACAGTCCTCATTTAAGAACGGCCTGTCTCCCCTATAGGACACATGTTTTTCTAGTGACTGTGAAGAGTTGCATTTGCAAAACTCTCCTGCATCATCTTTTTTCCTTGCAGTTCCAGAGCCTAATACAGTTCCATGCACTTGGTGAGTCTTTGAGTGAATGAATAAGTAGTACTTGTCACATAAGTGATCTAATGTGGCCCAGCTGAAAGAGGAAGGAGCAGAGGTGAAAAGCCCTGGGTTTCAGTCAACTCCTGCCACCCAGTAACTGTTCGACCTACCGCTCATCTTGATTTCCTCCCCTCTAAGAATCAATGCATTCCTTGCAGCTATGCAATAAGACTTAGAGATCATTAGTGAAAATAACTTGCTGGATATATAATGGATAATGAATAAGTGGTGGAGGATGCTTCTTTTTTAAAAGATAGAAGAGTAAATCTGAGATCGCAGTTTTGCCCATCTAACTCAAGCTTATTTCTTTCTGGTCAAAGTGGTCTTAAACCATATTTAAGACACTTCCAGAATTCCATTATTTTAAACTTTAGGAAGGTCATCCCGTTGTGACTTCCTCCAGGTTCCAGTCAAACTTAGTTGATAGAATTCCCATTTTTGTTTACTTTTCCCCCTGAGCTGAAAGGCTATCCCCCATCTTGGAAGGCCACCCCAAGATCTTCATAGCAGGGGTAGAAAACCACCTGCTCAAGGTGGTTGGGGCTCAAGGCACTCCCAGACCAAGTTCTTGCTTGATTA
This sequence comes from Condylura cristata, assembly GCF_000260355.1. NCBI lineage: Eukaryota > Metazoa > Chordata > Mammalia > Eulipotyphla > Talpidae > Condylura > Condylura cristata. The sequence continues at coordinate 51,719,022 of NW_004567113.1, forward strand.
GGAAATCTCGGCAGTAGCTGCTATGGCATTATTTAGCTCACACGCCCTCGTGCTAAGCTCCACTGTGAGCTAGAGAGAAAGGACAATGTTGTTCTCTCACTCACAGCACTGAGGCCAATGTCGACCTACCCAACCATCTTTGTTTATTTGATTGGCGAGCTGAGCTTGATTAAGTGCACAGATGAATGTCACCCAATCTGTGCTGACCCTTTCTGCGGCCTCCTTCTGAAGCTGTTTTCTGCTGGGATTTTCTCCTGAGAAGGCGTGAAGGAGGATAGAACATGGCAAATAGGCTTTTCACATCTATAGCTTCAAGGCCTCACTGCTCCTGGAAGCCTCTAGCCAGACATAGGCAATTCCATTAGGTGGTGTAGTACACAGGTAGTAATTTATGGAGATGAAGGTATAGAAGCCATTAGCTCTCCAAATGTGTCGTAATTCATTTGTAATCCAGAGAGACTGTGTGACAATCAGAAGCTGCTGATATTCTGAGCTCAGAGAGGCCTTGATGCTGTTTCATTTAGTTCATTTCCCCCATAGATAAGAAAACTGAGCAGAGTTAGTAATTTAACAAGAGTTACATGTCTTATAAGTGGGAGAGCCAGGCTGGAGCCCAGACCCAACAGGTAGCCGTCTGATATGTCTAAGTCTGGGGACACCACAAAATTGCCTCACTAGGTCTTATCTTGGGGCTTTATTTATTTATTTTTTATTTTTGGAAAGATTTATTTTTATTTGTTTATACATATAAGAACTGGGGTCTAGGCCAGAGGTGTGGGTGTGAGAGTATACAGCAGAGACAGAGTGGGAAGCAGAGCAGGCACTGTTCTGGGAAGGCACTGGAAGAAAGTTGGAGCCACATAGTGTATCTGTGAAGATATGAAACAGAGAAAGGACAGTCTCTTGACCAAATGATGTTGGCATAGCTGGACAGCCAAATGCAAAAGAATGGGCCTGGCCATTCTATGTCAAATTCAACTCAAAGTAGATTTAAAGACTTGAATATAAGACCTCAACCCTGTAAGCTTCTAGAAGAAAACATTGGTAAGTTCCTTGACTTGGACGTTGGTGAAGATTTTATGGATTAGACACAAAAATCAAAGGCTACAAAAAGAAACAAAAACGTGGACTCTATCAGACTAACAACTTTGTTGTTCTTTGTCCAACAAAGAAAATCGTAAACCAAGGGAAAAGGCTGAACTGAAGAAAAGTGTGTTTCCTACACTGATAGTTGGTCTGCCCACAGGCCACCCTGTTCAGTGCCCAAATGGGCTCTTGCACTTCGAACATTATAGATAGAAAAAAGAGAGTGGCGAAGATCTGTGTCTATATCTCAGGGCCTTGCACACATACTTGTGCACAGAATCTAGAGAAAGCCGCAGTGATAGTCCAAAAAAGTATTGTGTGCATTCAACACCAGTCCTTCCTTACAAATTGCTATGGCATCTCTTCTGTTTCCATCTACACCCTTTGGCACCCGGGTCTTCTGCCCTCTGTGAATTCCATCCTGCATCCTAATCCCAGCATCCACATCCACAGTGGATGCTGTGAACAAGTCACATGTATCATTTGTGCCCATCTGAGCTATAGAGTTTCCAGCTTCAGTTCCCATGTGAAGAGAGATTAAAGATTAAGAGCACAGACTTTAGTCTGTGATGAAGCCAGGTTGGAATCCTAACTCTGCTACCAACCCAGCTGTAGACCTTCACATGCTAATGTCTAATAGCTATTTTCTCATTTAACAATAAATGTTAAAGAGAGTAGTAATAGCACCTCCTCTGGGGATGATGCAGATGAAATGGAATCATGGTGACGAAACTCAGCAAAACTCCCAGAGACTCGCCCATGGAGAACACTTGCTAAGTGAGCTCTGCTCATGGTCTTCAGAACAGCAAAGAAGCTGCAAAGACACCTGCCCATGCTGGGCAGAGAGGGGTCTCTGGCAGAAGACCCACTTTACTCAAAAGATGCTGCTTCCTGGGTCTTTACTGCGTCTTCTTACCAGGTTCCCATGAACACCACTGGCAGGCTGCTCTTTCCTGCTCGTGGGGTTATTCCTGCGTCAGCGAAACTGCAGAAGCCGCAGGGTCTCTGACCTGCAGGCTCTCCTGAGTACTGAGTTCAAAGCCCTGTTTACGTCCTTCCACATCTGGTAACTCGAATAAGTTGCTAGGTCTTTATGCTTTGTTTTCTAAATGTGACTCTTGAAGGGGGCCTCAAGAGACATTTAGCTTCAAAATCTAGCCTGTTGCTTGACCCTCAGTAGGTGCTGGGCGAGCAGTTTTCTGGTATTCTAGCTGTGTGTGTTCTGGGCGGGATGGATCTTCTCAACCTCTTGCTGTCCATCTTTGCATTTCTGATGACAAGATTCATCCCAGTGTCAAAGCAGGCTGACTTCTCTCTCCTGGTGTCTCTCGTCTGGTCTCTGTAGTTTCCTAACTTTTACCCCTCTGGGCACGTTAGCAGCTATGAGTAGACACAGCTCCCAGTAGGGTTTAATACTGTTAGTTTTTTTTTTTTTTAATGCCAAACTTTTTTTTTTTAAAGATTTATTTATTTATGCATACAGAACTGGGGTACAGGCCAGAGGCTCAGTGACAATGAGAGGATTCACCAGAGACAGAATGGGGAGCAGGACAAGCAGATGGAGGAAGTACACTGTTGAGGGGAGCAGCGGGCAGGTTAGGAAAGGTCTGCTGCGCTTTGTGGGTCACCTCCAGGGCTGGGGATTGAACTCATGCTGAAGTGGCTTTAGCTTCTTAGCGCTATGCTTTAATCCACTGTGCCACCAGGGAGGGCCCTACTGTTTGATTTTTAAAAGATCTGGTGTTAGCTTACACATTCCTTAAATCAACTTTTCATATTATTATGATTTCCAAGATTGGAAATAGGATTCTTAAGAAGTACATTGTATAACCTTAGTAAACTTGCCTGCTTTTAAAACGGTGTTCGTAAAGGTCAGTCATATGACCTAAATGTATATCAAAATTAGAAATCCTTCCCGACCTCTATATTCTCCTGGTGGAAAGGACGTAATTTATACACAACTTGCAGAAAGCATTTGGGACAAAGATGAAGGAAGGGACGAGCAGAAGCAAGGGAAGACGAATGTGAGACCGAAGGAAAGAGGTCAGGCTTGGAAAGGGAAAAAGCTGCGAATGTGCATGCAAATGATTTGTAGCAAGCACGAAGACATGCACTGAAAAAAAAATATATATATCAGAACAAGTGTCACTTTATCCCTGGACAACCACAGGCCTAGGAACCCACACATCAGTGGTGTGTCACTGGCTCCTTTCACTGGATCTTTCAAAATCTGTAGAATTCCTCTCCAGCATGCAGGATGCTGTTCCAGGGCAAAGGACAGTCTTGTCTTTGGATGTGGATTCTGATTGTCCTCTCCTTGTCCCCCTTCTGAGAGCCCAGTGGCTCAGGGGGTGTAGTTTCTGAATGTCAAGTTCATGGGGAGTTGCTTTCAGATCCCCTGGCTCTGTTTGTCCGTTTTCTGAACCAAGATGCTTATCTGCTCACATCTGTGGAAGCAAAGGGACCCCGCATGATTTGACTTTGGGTACTTATTTAAGCTGGGGTAACTCAGCTCACCCCGGTGGGAATGAGAACGCAGTAAGACTGGAAATGTGTAGTGAGGAGATGAGTCCCAAATGGCAGCGAGGTGATGGGCACCCCCAGAGGCCAGGAGTTTTCTCCTGGCCGTGCCTCCTGCACCCTGCCTGGGCACAGGCTGCTGGCTTGGTCTGGGACAAAGGGCCACCTCCAAGGATGTGAAGACTCAGCACCGTCTGTGAGTGAAGAGGGGCCCCACTGGGGCACTGTCTGCTCAGGAACAGAACTGGGACCTTGTGATTAGCCTTCACCGGCCTTGTTTCAATTTTTCACTACACTTATTTGGTTCTTGATGGTCTTTCTGAAGAATATTGTTAGACTGTAAGTGGCTCGGGGCAGTAGTGATGCTAGCTGGGGAGGTCCTCTACATAGTCATGCGTCCTCTTTTGGAAGCTCAGCACTTGGGATATCAAATGGCTTCTGCCCTCTACTATTTGCTGTCACAAACATTGCTTCACTCATTCCTTTCAGGTGGGAAGTATTAGGCCCATTAAACAGTGGACGAAACTGAGGCCTAGAAAGTTTAAGTAACTCACCCCGGTGAGTTCCAAGGAAATGACAACTGTTGGGCGGTACACTCTGACGCCAGATCTGAAGTTGTGCTTCTTTTCTCAGCACAGTTAACTTTTCCAATCTGGAAAGAACTAGAGACATGCAGGACATGTGAGGATATCTTGTTTGACTCCCTGAGTTTAGAAAAAAAAAAACAAAGCCTGTTGAGGTTAAATGAAGCAAGTGAGATCGCATTCTCTGTACCGACAGATTGCAAGAAGGCTGGAAAGGTGTCGCAAAGAGACATAACCCAGTTGGACTTGGTTAGAACTTGGTCTCCTGGGCCTCAATCTTTGTTCAGTAGCTGCTAGTGACTATATTACTCTTTCATCACCTGTTTATAATGGAAACATTACTTATCTTTCCTGGAAGTTCTAGTCAAACCTGGAAGAACACGGTCTTAAATGAGATAGGAAAACTGAGGCCCTCTTTCTATCAAGGGTGAGGAAGTATTCCATTCTGAATCCTCTGCCTTCATGTCTCTAGTTCAGGCATCAGTAACGACAGCCTGTGGGTCAGATTCAGCTGGTGGCCTGTGTTTGTAAATAAAGCTTTATTGGAACACAGCCATGTCCATCTGCTTATGCATTGTTTCAGTTGCTTTCTGCTCTCCGGCTACCAAGGCAAAGTAATTGAAGCAGATACTACATGGCCCATTACTGTTTGGTCCTTTATAGAAAATGTTTCCCAACTTTGGCTTTTGTTGCTACATCTTGGCCTAGAGGTCTGAGTTTATACTTTTAATAGACAATCATGTGTAACTGAGATGTTTTCTAATCCAAAATCAATGGTGTAGTATTTCTACAGTATACAAATGCACATTTAACAAATCTAGATTTTTCTTTGCCTGGAGAGCAAATGTAAACCAAGGTTCACCTACCCTGTAACAGATGACATTTTTTCGAAGAGTTTTCCTGCCACATAACAAGAAATATAACTATCAGCATCTCAACAAGCCAAAATATGATGAATGAGCAATCAAGAATATATACATATTTTGTAGAATATTCTGGTTGTGTTGACTTCTACCTGAATTCAATCCTTCTTCCTGTGTCTGTGATTATAGCGGGACCTGCCTTGCAGTTCTGCTTGCACACATCAACACAGAAAGGGACAGAGAGCCAACACCACCTGGATTTCAGCTGACTTGCCTCATGTAGTCACACACGTTGGTGTTTGATGACTTGTGTGTCATAGCATTAAGACCAGATAAGACAGAAATGAGCTGTTAATAAAAAGTTTGCACAGAAAACAAGAAGCTTATATCAATGTATATAAAAAAAAATGTATAAGAAAAGATGGCGTCTTTTTCTGGTTGCTAAGGGGTCTCCAAAGAGGCCACAGTCCATAGAAGAAAGTAATTGCTGTTAAGTGGACTCTCAGCCAGAGACTAATTCTTCTATAAAAATTCTGCTATTATTTGTATTGAGGTGACATTGGTTTACACACTGCATCTGATCTAGCCAGCGGGTTCACACTTCTCAGAGGGATGTCACCCCACCACACCTACCATCGAAGCCCCATCATCCTCCAGCGGAGTGGATTCAGTCCCCTTCCCCCTAGCCCCCTCACTGGTAGCCCCAATTCTGCTGTCATAATTCTAGAGTTTGTTCCGATTTTGTCTTGTCTGCTCATTTGCTTTGTATTCCACATGATTCTTTATGTTTCACGTGACTGGAATATTTCACACGGCTGGAGTCATCTTGTGTTTGCCTTTCCCCTTCTGCTTATTTTGTTTGGCATCTTCCTCTCTAGTTCCATCCACGTTCTCATGAACAGCAAGATGGCGTCTTTTTCTCCTCCACCATCCTTCCTTTCCCTTCTCTTCACCTCAGAGCCCTGGTTGCTTATTTTTCATTTCTGTTTTTTAATCACCAAGTGGTACAAATTCTACATCTTTTTTTTTTTTAAAAAATTAATTATTTATTCATACAGAACTGGGGTACAGGCCAGAGATGTGGAAGGTGATAGGATTCACCAGAGACAGAGTGGGGAGTAGAACAGGCAGATGATCAAAGTACACTGCTGAGGGGAGCAGTGGGCGGGTCAGGAGAGGTCTGCCACACCATGTGGTCACCTCCGGGGCAGGTGGGAATCGAACTCATGCGGAAATGGCTTTAGCTTCTCAGTGCAGTGCTTTAACCCGCTGCGCCACCAGGGAGGGCCAAATTCTACATCTTTTTAATCCACTCATCTGTCCTTGAGCATTTAAGACATTTCTATACTAGGTGATTGTAGCAAGACTGCCATGGACACAGGAGTGCCCTGATCCCCTGGAGTTAGGTTCATTTCCTGCGATGGGTCTTGTCTCCTATGTAGCCAGCATCGTCATGCAGGAAATTGCAAGTTTGGAACAGGCTATTGTGCCATAAAATAAAACATGTGCATGTGATAAAATTGCATAGAAGCAAAATGCACACACATACCCCAATGTGTATAAATGTGTTCCTGAGAATGCAAGTTCTCAATGGTGGGGGGGGGGGGTTGTTAAATTTAGCATAGAAATGAAGGCATTTAGATTCAGAAGTAGGTTAGGAAACTTACTACACAAACATACTCTCCGTTCAGGCGTGGAAAGGAGTGTGTGTGTCGGTGAACACAATGCAGCTTAGTTATGACACTTTCCCGGGGATCTTTCCAATAGTGACATGCATGTGGGTATGAATTACTGTCCTTGTCATTATTTATAGAAACTTAAAGAACAACTGACAATATGCCAAACTTCTCATTCTCATGTAACAAGCATCTTTGTTTAATCAAGCATAGACAGATAGAGGTATTTTGTGGAATGCTAAATAATCTTATAATAAAGAAATGAGGGAATCTATGCATGAATAAATCAAATCCGGAGTTGATTTATTTTTATGTTTCCATATGTCGAGTTGAGTGATTGCAATGAGAAAGGATACATAGACACCATATTGATAGGTCATTGGAGGTAACATTTTAAAGCATTAAGCATATGTTACATGAGCGTTATTAAAATATTAAAGCATATATAGAGTTATAAGTGTATGTTTGGGACCCAGGCCAATATAATAACTACCATGATATGTATTTATTCATCTTGATTATTTTGCAACTAATTGATAGATTCTTTCATTTTGCACTCACATGGGCCTGTGGTGACTGACATGCCTGCCTTTCCTGTCAGTTCCATGACAGTGGGGGCTTCAGCATCTTTCTCCCCGTGTCCACTATTTTTCATGTAGTAAAAATTGCGGCACAGAGAAGACAACGACTCCATGCAGTTGCTCTACCTACATTAGCAACGACTTCAGAAACGTGCCTCTGTGTTGTTTTATAGTGTCTGATTTATATGGAAGCTGCACAGAGTATCTTGCCATAAAATAAAATATGTGCACATGTGATAAAATTGCATAAAAGCAAATGCACACACACACCCCATGTATACAAGTGTGGGGGAGATCAGAACAAAGTGGGGCTACAGTATCGGTACCAGTGCAGCTCCTGGCTGTCCTACTGCAGCAGACTTAGGCAAGATGACACCACTGGTGAATACTGAGTGTGATCTCTCCACAGTTTTTCTTAGAAGCATATGTGAACCCACAGTTATCTCAAAGTAAAAAAAAAAATAACAGTAAGTGTTTCCTAGGCACAAAGGAAGTACAGTGACAATAGTTAGAAGAGCAGACACCGTTGAGGATGCGAGTACCCCTTTGCTCCAGGTCTTTGGAATATGTAAACATGAGAGTCAAGAAGGAATGCCTTCTGGGGTCCCTAGGGAATAAACCGGACATATGGGGTTATAGTGTTGACTAACAACAGGAGCCATTGCTATTCCTTTACCATTGACAAGAATGCACCGAAAAGCTAAGGGTGTGTGTGTGTACAGATGGGATTTTAACGTTTTCTTTAATTTTCTCAAGGAAAGTAACCATCACAATAAATGCAAATCTAGTACCTTCTGTGTAGCAGGTACCTGCCGTCACAGGTGCCAGCTGAGGTCATCATAGATGATGGGCTCACAGGAGACAGACAAGCCAGTGTTCGAAACCTGGCTTCCCGGTTCTGTCTTGTGTGCTTTGAGGCATTTGGGTAACTTCTCAGTTTCCTTATCCATCAAATATGGGTGAGTGACGTCCTCACCTTGGCACTCACTCAGGAAATGATTCCATGTAAGCACCAAGTCCAGGGCCGGTTCAAGGCATACATGCATGCTCAACAAATAAGAGGTGCTCCCAAATTATCTCCGGGAGAATGTGGGTCCCCTCTCCTATCACCTCCTCCACAGCCATTGCTCTTATCTCGGTGTCTCCAAGCCCAAGAGCAAGCTCTCCTGTGGTGCATTCAGCAGCAGTGACGCGGCAGAAACTGCCACCAGCTTAGGGAGTCGGAAGCAGAAGCCTGTGATGGATTATTACAATTTCCTATCATGTAATTGCTTTTCTGTTTGACCAAAGGTACTTCGTTTAATCTATTTCTAATTTGTTTTAAACCGTTAATTCTGGAAGCACATAAAATGGGAAATATTCTTAGGGAAATCTTTCCAACATCCTTCCCCAGCGTGGCTCCAGTTGAGTTAAGGTATGGGAGAGCATTTGGTAAACAGTAAAGCAATATACCAATGTGTGTCCTGTCTGTTATTATTATTATTGATCTTTGCTCTAATTTCCCTATGGGCTCTCTCTGTGATCTGGGCACAGATATCCCACAGAATTTAATGAGCCTGGTGAAAGTGGGGAAGAAATGCAAAAGAAGGGCCAATCTCTCTGGCATTCACAGCTTCCCTCCTTTTAACTGGCACCTCTTGTCAGGGTAACCCTGTTTTTCAATTTCAACACGATTGGCATTCTGGATTGGATAATTTCATGTTGCAGAGTGGCAGCCAGAGGGCCATCCCGTACACTGAGGGTATTTAGCAGCACCATGACCTCTCCCCTCTAGGTAACACGGTACCACTTGCAAACAGCCAAAGTGTCTCCAGGTATTGCTTAATGTTCCAGTACAGTCCATAACTCATCCCAGGAATTACTTATTATAATAACAGCAAAGAGAAAGAGCATACTCAGCACATAGAGAAACTCAAATCTTCTACAAAAATCTAAAAGTCCCAATAACCCAATGGAACAATTTTCAGAGCTAAAATTTACTCTGAAACAGAGAGGGCATGTGACAGGAAGCATGTAGTGCGAAGACTCAAGCCTTATCCCACTGCTACCAACCCCCGTTCCAAGATCAATACTGGGTCTGTAGGAATAACCTTGACTTCGAAGTTCTTCTACTTCTAGTATTCGTTTATTCATTCAACAGTTAGTAACTACACCAGCCCTGTGTCTTCAGGTTCCGCCACCAAGGAGGAGACCAAAAAGCAGATCCAAAATACATACAACGGACTGAATGCACATGTGCAGACTTTCCCTGGTCCTTATTCCCTAAAGGACACGGTAGCACATAGTATCTATATTATATTATGTATCCTAAGTCATTAGGGGTGATTTAAAGTAGCAGAGAGGGCCCTCCCTGATGGCACAATGAGTTAAAGCACAGCACTATGAAACTATCTGCAGCCATTGCAGCATGAGTTCCATCCCAGCCAGGGAGTGACCCACAGGGTGCAGCAGACCTCTCCTGTCTCCCCACTCCTCCCCTCAGCAGTGTTCTTCAAAAGTCCATCACCTCTTCTGCTCCCCACTCTGTCTCTGGTGCCTCCTCTCACACCCGACACCTCTGGCCTGCACCCCACTTCTTATATATATAAATAAAATCTTTAAAAAAATAAGGTAGCAGGAAGAGCATATGGGTTATGTGCAAACATCACGTCATTTTGTGTAAGAGACTTGAGCATCAAGGGTCTGGATTTTGGGAACCCACCCCTAAGGTCTCAAGGTCCACTGTAGCCCCAAGGGCTTTCAACACCGCCTTAGAGGATCAGTGCCTGCTGATGGCCACGGCAACTAGACACTCCCAAGGGTCAGAAGTTAGGCTGTTGTTTCAGGAAGATCTGATGAAATAAAAGCTGTATTTATAGGTTTTTAGCAAAGCTGTGAAACAGATGCACGCCTTTTTCTCTGAAAAAGGAAACCGTGGCAATGGCCACGCTCCCTTAACATCAATCCTAGACCAGATGAGCTGGGGGCGTGGGTGGAGGCGGGCAGGGGAAAGCAGCGGTCTCCCTCTGCCTCGAAAGTAACCTCTCCTGTTACCTGGGGCATGAGGGTCGCTGCTGCTGTTTCTCTGCCTCACCCTGCGCTGGGCATGATGTTTAATCAGGGACCCTCAGGCCTGTTGACAGGCGTTGGCCAAGCCCCGCCCACGGATGCTGGCGGCCTGGCCTTGCTCCGCTCCCCCAGAGCATCTCTGTGTGTTTGTGCTGTGGCTGCTGCCTAAACAGATTTTCTGTTTTTAATAAGGCGCAGGCAAGTCTCGAGGCCCTTCCCAGTAGTGTAGTTGAAAAACTAGAACAGGAGTAAACAAGGCCCGGCCTCCCTTCCCTTAACTCTCGCCCTCCCGGCACAAGGCTAGGAGCCCTCAGGCCTCGGGCCTGCAGGAACCTGTGGTCCAGCAGCCAGCACCTCGTTTTCCCTCTGTTGCCTCAGGAAACCCCTTTCTCACTTGGCAGGCCTCTCTCAGGCCCTGAACCCAGGTCGAGTTGACCCCTGAGGGGTCTCGGCCACACCCCGGCTATCCGGCCTCAGCCAGCGCGCTGGCTTCTCAGAGCCTTGGTTTCCTCTGCTGTAAAATGGGGTAAAGGGACCTGACTCACAGGGTTTGAGTAATAAATGAAGAAACACCATGAAGGCAAGCCCATGGGTTGTTAAATTTAGCGCGTGTCCCTTAACTGTCGCCCGTTGCCTGCGGCTGGTGGAGAGCTTTCCACCAGGCTCACAGGACCGGCAGCATCTGTGTTTTGCTGTGTCCAGCGAGCTGCTTCGTGGCTTCATGGCGTCGCCTCAGCCTGGACCGGCAGAGGGTGAGGCTCATCACAGGCCCTTCTGACTGCTAAGAGTCTGGGATTCTGGCCATCCATTTGCATACCTTAAACCTGGAGTTCCGAGGGTAGGTTTGCAACCTTTTGCAGGGATAAGCACCTAAAATGGACTCTGGCTGTGAGGAAGCCCTGTCCTCACTGGACACTGCAGTCTCTGGCCAGCTGCCTGCAGTGGCCACACGTTAGCAGCCAGAGCAGCAGGGAGCTGATTTACTTGAAGCATCTCATTTCTCCCTCACAACCAACCTGGGATCACGGCTCTCTGCAGATGAAGAAATTCATGAAGAACTGACAGGGAAATGTAATCCTCAGCACTCTGGGTTGGAGGTGTGCAAGAATCGCTCCTCCAAGGCACACGTGAGGGTGATGTGCAAGTGGTGGGCACACTTCTCAAGGGCATCTCCATGCCCTTGATTTTAATAAACCCTCCTCCAAAATTTTAAGAGGCAGCTGAGAACAGGGTTGATTCTAAGCTCTCATTTCTATGTAAGTGTTATTTTAACAATATTTGTTTCTGGGATTTTTGAGTAATGATAACATCCAGTTCAAGATCTATTTCTGAATATAGAAGCGAAGGTGGGGACCATGGATTCTGAGCAGTCCCCACCCACCAGCAGTGACTAATCCCCTGTTTCTTGTGGAAATCATAGATCAGGGGACAGGGGCGGAGTGACAGGTTCAGGATAATCCATGCAAAGCTCTTAGCACATAGCATCATGTGATGAACACTCCATGTATAGTAGTTGTCTACATGGAGCCTTTGTTACGTGCCAAGCACTCTTTTATAAGATGTTGTTTAATTTGATCTTCACAATCTGAAACCTTTTGCAGATAAGTACTGTTATTACCCCCACTTTACAGATGAGGATACCATAGCATAAGGTAGTTAAGTAATTTTCCAAAGCCACTTAGGTAGAGAGAGGTGGTGCTGGGATGGACTTGGTCTTATCCAGGGTCAGCCTCTATTTCTACATTTCTATTTCACTTTTGCTGTGACCTTGGTTTCTTCTTCTTTTGTTTGTTTGTTTGTTTTGTTTTGTTTTGTTTTTTGTTTTTTTAACAGTCTGTGGTTTCTGACCTTCAGGATGGGGACCTTTGTGATTAGAATGTTAATGGAGGATTTTCATAAATCACTCAGGTCCCCAGGCTGTGGTATTACCTTGCTGCGGCTCATGAGGGTGTCTTGCGAAGAGCACCCACCTTACTGGAGGACTCCTATTGGGGAGAATAATAAATTTAACAGTCAACTTCTGAACAAGGAGATTTGCAGAAATGGAGAAAAATGAATGCTTTCCGAGCGGAAGGAGGAGGTGACATTTGGGGGAGGCTGTTGAGGGCCATCTGGGTTATGTTGGCAGAGAATGCACCATTGAATGCCTCTTGGGGGCACTCACAAGATTTGCCACTTGGCATTAACTGGTTTCTATCAATCCACTATACTTGTCCCGATCCTGGACAAGCACTGCCTGTGAGGAATGCTGATGACTGGCCAACTGGCAATGACAGTGATGGGCAGCAAAGAGGACCCTTGGCTTGGCCCAATCCAACTGGCTTCTTGATCCATAATTTAGATCAAGGAGTCATAAACTTTTCTATAAAGGGTCAAATAGTAAATATTTTAGGCTTTTCAGACTACTGGGTCCCTGTGCTCCACTCCACGCTAGTATTGTAGTATAAAAACATTCATTCACTGATAAAATGCACTGGACTATGGTGAAGGCACATGGGTGATTTGGTGATGGGAAACCCAAGGGGATTGCAACTGAGATGGAAAAATGCACGAAAATATGTAAAAAACAAAAAAACTAATATAATAATAAAAAAATATCCACTGATAATTCTCAAATCTACACACACAGATTTGTTCCAACAAAACTTTCTTTCATAAGACCAGGCAATGGGCAAATCCAGTGAGATGGACCTTGCACCATGATTTTCTAACCTTTTACTCAGTCAAGGCAGGGAAATCAGTGTTGTTATTCTAATAAAAGAAGACTCACTGAAATGTAGGTAAGAAAAACGAAATTCAGAAAGCTTTCAATGATCCAGGACAATGGCGAGTGTTAAGCATTACAGATTATGTGAATAGATGGATTAAATTCTAGCTTTGTCACTAATTAGATCAAGGACTAATTACATCTGCCCACCTGTGACACATCACGCAAGTCACTTAAACTCTCTCAATCTCACATATGTCTTCTGTAAAATAGAAAATATTATTAGTGTTCCTCTGTGGGTCCATGTAAAGATCAACTATATCACTATATCAATTTATATTAAAATGCATATTTAACAACAAAAGGGTGAATGGTGACTTCTCCATTTGTCTTGTAGAGAATAATCAACAAGTTTATAGGCTTGAAAGACCCGGGTTAAGCACAATTAAGCACAAGGGTTAACTGAGTTGACCGTAGCAGAGGATGAGATGGTTATGTGCGTGGTGGCTGCAACTCTGCCTATTTGGGTGTGGGGAGTAGAGAAGGGCTCTGGTACTCCATAATCCAGACCAACTGAAACGCAGAGGCCATATTGTCAGCAGGGATGATGGAGAGCAAAGAACATCGCCTGGGAATTCCAGTTCTGTTACCTCTTGGCCTTGACGCCTAAGTCAGCTTATTTAATCATTCTAATCTTCCAGTCCCATCTCAGAGTGACACCTTCTTCTCCCATGTGGATTCCTCTTGCTTAGGTTTGCTCTTCCTTTGGCAAAGGTGCCCTCCCTCTTTGTTCTTCTCCCCCGAGCACCCCTGCGCCCATTCAGTATGCATTTCCCTCGAATCGCTGTCATTTGCTGGCATAGGAAGGGGCATATGACCCAAGCCAGGCCAACGAGAACTGCACCTGGAAGTTTAGCTGGAGCTCTTGGGAAGGGAAGCTCTTTCTCTGCTTTGGTTGGGGTGGGTAGGTGGGACTTAGGTCTCCAGCTGTCACCATGTGGAAAGTTAGTGTGTGAGGGAAGTCAGCAAAAAGCAAGGCAGAGGCAAGGAGGAACAGAAGACACAGTTGTAATGACTTCATTTGGCCACAAATGCACCTGTATCCCTTGAGTGTTCAGTTATATGAACAAATATTTAAACAATTATTTCTTCACTGAAGCTGTTTTGGTTTGTTTTTCTGTCACTTGCCCCAAAGAACATAGCCTATTAGAAAACATAAAGCAATTAGTTCAGAGTCGGCATGGAGCAAAGGCCTAGGAATAACATAGCATTAATGATTCTTATTTGTGAAAATGCTTTGAAAAAAAAAATAGATGTTGAAGACATTCAAAAACAGTAGTATCCCTGGTGGGACATGAACAGAGTTGGGAGCCCAGAAACTCCATCAGAGCAAGAGGATGTGAAAGAAGGGAAGGTGCTTACCTGGGGAGAAAAGGGCTTGCAGGGCATGGTGTCTACCCTGGGGAAGAGGGGCCCCCTTGCTGCAGAGAGCAGCACTCAAGCTAGAAGAGAAGGGGAGCAGCCCCAAGAACCCCTTTGGTCAGAAAGGGAACATGCACCATTAGAGGTGGGGTTGGGTCCTTCAGCCATGCTCACATGGGCACGGTGCCGAAGAGCTTTGCTCACACCCTGTTGCCGAGGACTCAGTAATGAGCATCTTTCACAGGGGACACTGCACCTGCTGCATGCATGCCTGTGCACAGGCAAGCTACGTAGATTTTCATGAAACTCTCCTTCTGCTGTATGAACCACACTGTGATCACTTTCTGGTCTACTCTGCTTATTTGTTGTAGCCCACCTCAGTTTTTCAAAATGTTGGTGTTAACTTAGGAATTTGATTTCATGAACCCTAAGGTATCTCAATCTGTGTTCAAAAACCACTATTATATAGAATATTCTTGTCTGAGGTGGGAGGTTGTGATGTTGATGATACTGACAACTCATTAGTATTATAATTATTATGGTTATTGTTGTTGATTATATTAATAACCTGCTGTATGTCCAGATCTAGTCTAAACTCTTTAAATATAAAAAAAAAAAAATTTGAAACTTCCCTGACGCTGTCTTATCTGTGATTTCTGTCTCTATGCTACTTATACGATTTCACATTTGTAACCACAGTTGAAGATAACCTTGATTAAATCCCTACGTCCATTTGTCTTCATCTGTTCTGGCTGCTAGAACAAAGCGCCATAGGAAGAATGACTAATACACAACAGAAGCTCATTTCTCATAGCTCTGGAGACTAGAAGGTGCTGGAAGTGTTGGTGTCCGGTGAGGGTGCTGACATTCTACTTTAGATGGCTTCAACTCCCTGAGACCTCACATGACAGACGAGAACGCTGATCTCCTACAAGGGCACTGATTCCATGTGCAGGAGCTCCACCCTGATGCTCAAATCATGCCCCAAAGAGCTCCACCTCCTTTACCATCACAACGGAGGTTAGAATCTCAGTGTATGATTTTGAGAGGGTGCACAGACATTCCCTCCATAACATTTTATAGAGATTTTGTTGCTGTTATTTAAGGATCCATCCAGGCTCACAATGTGCCCCATAGATTTTCTTCCAATACTGGTCCAGCAAAAAGGAGAGTAAGTGGGATATATGAATGCAAAGTGTCAGAGTCCTAGAGAGACAGGGGCTGCAAAAAGAGTGCAGAAGCCAGAGGGCACTCAGGAGCAACTGGACTGTGACCGTGGGCTCAGGTCCAGCTCCTCCCTGGACTGTTCCACATCTACAGGTAAGGAAATCAACTCCTGGAGGTCATGAGACATGCCTCCTAAGTCAACAGGGCGGGATTCATACCCAAGTCATCCTGAGCGCAAGGTTCCTTCTGTTTCATCATTTACATGCACCCATATGGAGGGAGCCTGAAATAACCACAAACACAAGACATATCATATGGTAGCACATGGTGGGTTGGCAGACAAGGAACAGGGCAGAACTTTCCTAGAGAAACGAGACTGTAATGGCCTGGAAGTTTTCGCTATACACAGTACCCTTTCATGGATGGGTGAAAAAAGTGAGGACAGAGAGGTAGGGAAAGGCAAGGAGTCTCAGAATGGTGAGATTCCAGTGTCCTGGGACTTAGGCACTTTATGCAAATCGAAAGGAAGAAAGGGTACTCCTGGGCACTGTTGCTGCCACTGCCTGTCATCTAAACAATGAGTCTCAAAGAAAAACTTAATCCTTCTTTGCCCCTGCCAGTTTTCTGGGCCACTGTTCTGTATGTTCACCCCAAAAAGGTAAACAGAGACCCAAACTTGTTGAGTCCTGCCCTGGCCAGCACAAGCCAGGACTGTACTGCAAATGCTCCTTGGTGAGGCCGAGGCCACTCGGGCAGAAGTGTAGGAACAGCACCCAGCTCAGCCTGGCCCAGCCAGAGGTGTGCCCTGCCTGCCCCAGTGCCTCCTCCCCAGACCTGGACACGCAGCTGTCTCCTATTTATTCTAGAAATAGACAAAAAAGCATCAGGGACACATCATGAGTTTGTGGGGTGAAACTGGAGGTCAGCTCGTGGCATATGTACTTCCTTTCCTCCTCAGCACTGCCCTTTGCCTTCTGATTCTGCCCAGGCAGCATCCTGGGCTCAGGCTCCTCTACTGGCTCCTGCCAGCTCCTGCCCATGTGAGCCAGACCAGGGCCAGTGAGACCCCTGGAGCTGGGGCCCCAGCTTCTCCTGTGTGTTCTGATAAAACACAACTTTACATGTTTTCCTGTCTCTTTAAATTCATGCCCCTTTATATTTGTTTTCCTGTGGTTGATATAACCAATCAACACACTACTGCTTAAAACAAAAGAAGTTGATTCTCTTCTAGTCTGGAGACCAGAAGTTTCTAATCAAGGTGTCTGCAGGGCTGGTGAGGCTGGTAAATCTGTTGCATGCCCGCCCCTCAGCTTTTGGTGGCAGTTGACAGTCTTTAGCATTCCTTGGCTTGTGGCCACATCCCTCCAGTTTCTGCCTCTCGTGTTCATTTTCCCTGGGTCTATTTTTCCTTCCCACCTCTTATAGTCACTTGTCATTGGTTAATCCAAGATGGCATCTGAACCAAAGATATTCTCATGTGGCAATCCTTCATTCCGTCTGCAGACACCCATACTTTCGTGTAAGGTTTGCATCTACAGGTTCCAGGTGGACATGTCTTCTGAAGGCTCCTATTCAACCCACTGTGAAGGTTTTTCTCCACATGCATGGATTATACTACCACATCCTTTGCTCTCCTTCTGGTAGGATTCAGCATTTAACTCATGGTTTCCATTCAGTAACTGGAATATCAATGCTGGGTATCAGCCACAGCTTGAATTTGAGTTATGTCTTGCCTGCAGCTCAGACGGGAAGACTGTGGAGGAAAGCATTTCTCTTTCCACTCTTTTTTACTTCCTCTTTCCTTCCCCCTATATACCTTTTCTAGGCTCTAAGTGGGTTAGTGGGTGTGCTGAGGCTGTTCTCACTTGGTTGAGCAGCTTTCTCTTATCTGGACCTGATGAATAATTAAAACAGAGACCCTGAGTAGGGCTAGCTAATAATTAGTGCAGATTTGTTCTTTCATGAGGTCTTTGGTAACTTCTGGGAGTTACTCATATTTCTGTTCTCTCCTGCCATTTCCTGCACCCCAGTTGATGTATCTGGTCCCTAAGCCAATGCACTATCTCCACCCTTGGGCTCCCAGGCAGCAGGCACATGGCACACCCTTTGGATATGGGCTCAGTCCAACCTGGCTGCCACCTGGAGATCTTCTCTGCACCCCCCAAACCTCCCACTCCCCCACCCCCCGCTTCAGGGCACACACTCCAATTTTGGATCCTCTATCACTTTCTCAGGCACAGATCAGATTCCAGTCCTCTATATCTTCCAAATTCCAGAAATATACTCCAACAATCTGCATGTCCCTTGGCATCTTGGGGCCAAGAGGTGACAAATCCCCTGCCCTGGGAAACAGAGGATTCATGTGAAGACAGCAGGCTGCATTCATGGTCCCTTTTTCATTTCATTGTTCTGAGTGCTCTGTCATGGCCTTGACCTGACATCTCCTATTCCTTCATCATCATCATTGCCATCATCATGCAAGTCCCGAAGTAGCAATGGGAAGATAAAGAGCCTGTGTTAGTACATGGATTATTTTAGGGCACACTTGCTATTTTACTTAGACTGTAGAAAATAAGGTAGCCACTGTACAATAGATTGGGAATCTCTGCAAAGAAACCAGCCTGAAGTTTTTGGAATCATGCAGGAAGTGCAAGCATGTGTATTATGCAGACCCTTGAAAGGTGGAGAAAAGGTAATTAGAATTAATATGAGCCATTGTTTTATGCCTCCTGGGAAGAACTGTCAGCACAGACATGCAAACTTAAAGACCAGGGATTTTTAAAAAGCACATCAATGAAAGTGATGAGATATTGAATGGTCTTTCTTATTAATTCATGGGTCACACATGAAATGGAGACTCAAGAACTCTTTCATAGTTCATGTGAATAATGACGTTCTCAGTTCCCACCCAGCTCTTGGTTTCTTTACTCCTAACTCCTTCAAGTGTCTCACCGCCCCTGCTCTCTGCTCCCGACCCAAGGTAATATTCCACATCTTTCTTAGTTTCGGTTTTCTCTTCCTCTTTTGTCAAAACTTCATGTTGCTTTGGCCCTCCAACCTCTACTTGCCTGCCAAGAGTGCTCGGAGTAAACTGTTAATTGCAACATTGATCTGTGCTAATGTGATGGTCATTCCTGGGACTATTTTTCCCAGGGTGAGAAAATCATTGGGAAACTGAATCCTTAAGTAAAGATTTCACTCCCTGGGATTGTCTGAGAACTGACAGTCTGGGAGGTTTCATTCATGGAGCCGAGCAAAATCGGGTAATTCTGAACATAGACGTTGGAACATAGGACACAGACAACGCAGTCAGGTAGAACATCTGCAGAAACTACGCTGTCCGTATCATGAAGGTTGGGAGGGGAGTTGGGAGCCCCCACCTTCTGTCATCTAGGAGAGGATGAGGTGGAGAGCTTAACTGCTAACAGATCAGGACAACCCTTTGTGAGTTCTCATCCCAATTCTGTCCTCAGTTAGGTCCTGACCATAGCTTACAGTCACCTCAATGGGAGAGTTTACACCACTGCAATGGGCAGCCGATGTCAGGATTTGTGTTTCTAGAGAGCTAGCTGTTGAAGAGTGACCAGCACACCTCCAAAGTGAAGTCACTTTGGAGAGAGAGTACTTCCTTCTTCTCACTTCCACTGTGCCTGGCATTCACCGTGAACCACTCTTTTAGCATCTCTGTGGTTCAGAAGAGGAATTCACATGGTTTTCAAGGAAACAGTGAGAAACAGAGAAAGTACACAAAAGGAAGTGCTTTGAGCTCCTAGAAGAGCTTTAGTCTTTAACTGTAGAAAGCAAATGGTGGAGGGTTCAGTTTTTCTTCTTGTGTCCAATCCAGCAGGTCAGTAGCAGATCTTGGGGTAAATGGGTGCTGTTTCTATTTGATAAATGTTTCCAAATCATCCTCTGATTCAAGGAAAATAAAATTATGCTGCATAAAATGTAATTTCAAAATACTCCACATTGTTATGAGTGGATGATATATTTTCACCACATGCTAACTTATGCTGGGGCTGTGTGTGGGACAGGGTGCTGGTGGACCCTACACAAAGTGGACATAGGAGGGCTCTGAATCCATAGAGAGTTCAGAAGTTCATGTCACATTCTTATCTTTGAGCTGCCATCTGCACTCAGCTTTGCTTGGATTCCCTTCCTCTTTAACAAGTGATTATTATGCATTTTCCATGCTAGATTTGGGGCAAAAACTAACAAGATAATAATTCCCACACTCAAGATGGAAAATGAAGAAAGGCCAGAGTCCAAGGTATATTTCCTGAATGATTGACACAGGGGTGAGGAGCAGCCTGAGTGGAATGGCAGTCACACTATTTCAGGCTAAAGTGTAAACAGAAAGATATTTACAAATACATCTTGCATAGAATTAAATGCAGTTTTCTAGCAGTCTGTTACCTTCTCCCCTTCTACTTATGTCTTATGAAAGGAGAAATAACTAGTTGGAGACTGGAAGGAGACCAACAGTTTTCTAAGGACTTCCTTTGGCTCAAGATTAGATCTGGATGGAAACCTTCCAGGACGTCTACCCTATTCAGTAAAATTTCCAGAAACGATGATTGCATGAGCTCTTCCACTAATGTTAAGAGATCCTTCTGGTTCTCATTCTTGACTCACTTTCTGCTCTTCATTGCTTCTGTGGCAAGTGATCCTCATTTCATTCAAGCATTTACTTACTCTTCAATCACTGCAGAGTGCTTCCTGCATGCTGTCAGTAATTCTCACATTGAAACAATTAAAAAATATATCAATGCCTCGGTTCTAGTTCCATAAACTGGTGGGTTGGAGTCAAGGCCTCTAGAACAAGGAAAACAGTGACGGCAACAATAAAAATTAAAAAAAAAAAAATGTAGCAGCTGTAGCCAGCACTTGTTAGGTGTCAGGCACTGTTCTATGTTGCAAAATTATCTCAATTATTTCTCACAACTGTATGAGATAGTAATTTTATTAGCCTCATCAAAGATGAGGAAGCTACAGCTGGGAACAGTTAAGCAGCTTGCCCAGCGTCCATAGCTAGTAATTGGAAACTGGGCTTTAACCCCATTGCATCCATTTCTTAACTGCAGGGCTGTGAAGCCTCCGAGCTCTCGTAGAGTTTCCCCAAAGGCTCTGATATATTTCTGAAGTTGAAAACCATTAACATGGGAGATAGTATCTCAGGTACCGTGGTCTGCTTATCCAGAACTGTTTGCTCCGTTCCTTTGGTTTTCTGATTTTGCAGTGATATGCAACCATGCAGTGCACACATGTGTCCCATCCAGCGGAACTGGTCATCACCAGGGCACTGTGATGGGTTTGTGGGTGCTGGTGCTTAGTGAGACCAGATGCCTTGTGGATGTCAGAAGATTGGTTGGAAACTACAGGGAGCAATCCGCCTGTGAAATCAGCGATCTACTTAGAATCTTCAAGTGAGTTCAATTTGAACCCCAGGGAAAGTCTCCACTCTCATGTGGAAGGATTTTCCCCGATCTCTATAAGATGATGGCTGTCTTTCTGGTGTTTCCAGAAAGGTCAAACCTGTGACTGATCCTTCTGGGCCAAACACCAACTGATTCATTTCCTGTTCCCTCTCCCATCCTGGCACCTGTCTTCCACCACTTCAAATCTGATTGTGTGTGGGTCTGAGGGTGGCTGGCTATGAAAGCGACACTGGAATCAGGAATCCAGGGCTTGCTATGTCCTGTATGTCTAGCTGAGTTCTTCTTGTCTTTTTGAGAAAATACAGGAAGGTATAGAGAGTAGGAATGAGTGGCGTACGCGGTTGAGGTGTTGCTATCTTGCTTATATTCACAGTCTGGCTGGACACTCAGCAAGTAGAAGGTACACCGTAAATATTGACAGAATAAATGAATGAAAAAAAATTAAAGAATGCATGGAGGAGGCTTGTGACTTCCATATAGACATTTTTAATTCTCTTGGATGATGATGATGGTGGTGGTGCTTGGCATCTGTGTTCACCCTGATAGGTAATATGTCATTAAATATTCTCAAAATCCTGTGACAATAGCCAGAAAGATACCAGCACCTTCTTCAACCCCATTACACATAAGGGAGCTGAGTTTCAATGTGCTTAGGGACCTTGCCTAAGACCACGGGAATGATGTGTGCAAAACTTGCAGCTTGAGCTCCATCCCCCCAAATTCCATGCCTTCTCTGGAGCTACAGGAGGGATCACCAGCACCCCATTGCAAAGTAAGGTTTCTGCAGCACAGAAGGGAGAGAGGTGTTATCTGTCTTCTACCTGGGATGAAAGATGCCTCGTAGTGACTTCCCGTCTGGGTCACCTCTCCTACCATGTGAATGGTAGTGAGCATCTACCCAGTAGATGCCAGAAGCACCCCTCAAATTGAGTCAACCAAAGATGTCTCCAGACATTGTTGATTGTCCTCTGAGAAACAAAAAGGCCCCTAATTGAGATCCACTGGCCTAATGATTTTGTCCAAATAGTAAATTTTCAATTGAGTTCTAATGGTGGTATTTATTTAAAAAAAAAAAAAAATCAAGAGTACTGAGCTATATGGAGTTACCAAAAGTCAAGTTATAATTGCAAAGCAAGCGTTTAGGAGTCTGAAGACAAACACAGTCAAGTATTATCACCAAAGTCACTTGGCTGTATGCACAATCAAATCATTCTTGTCTCGTTTTCCTATTGCACTTTGAACTTCTGTTCACTGACTTTTCTTAGAAGGGGATAATGTGGGAGCTGATTATCTCTATGTACATGGTTATTTCTTTCCTTCAGGAATGTTCCTAACTCCCTTCCTCCTGCCCGTGTGAAGTTAGAATTCGCCAAATAAACTAAAATCAAATTCAAGTTAGAAAACTTTGGTCTTTGAGTAAAGAGCAACATTTCTTTGCTACCTGGCAGATGAACATTGAAATTCAGAAAAAGTATGGAATTAAGGCCTAATAAAATGTTACATAAACTCTTAAGTCATGTTGACTTAAGTGGTGAGCTCATGCCAAGAAAGTTAATGGCGCTGGCTCCGGGGACGCCAATCCAGTGATTTATCCACCTCTGTGCATTTCTAAACAAAAACACATGTCTGCAAAAGGAGGCCTCTGCAAGCCGCAGTCGGGAAGCTCAAACTGCCAAGCGGATCTTGGGCCCGTTCCCTACATGCAGCTTACACGCTTCGAGGCCGCCTCTGTGCTTATACACTGGAGAGAGTGTCGCAGAAAGGGGACACAGGGACAGATGTGTCTTTCTCTGGAAAACGTTTTCCAGGTGCTACTCTTGTTCATATATCCCCACTGGCCCCACCCGAACATTCAGGCCCACTTCCT
The DNA here is from genome assembly GCF_000260355.1 of Condylura cristata. Lineage (NCBI taxonomy): Eukaryota > Metazoa > Chordata > Mammalia > Eulipotyphla > Talpidae > Condylura > Condylura cristata. The sequence continues at coordinate 51,741,981 of NW_004567113.1, forward strand.
GGGAGCAGAACTGGTTTGGGCTTTCCCCACCTTCTTTTAAGAATTGATCTGGTGTCTGTAAGTAGAAGCAGCACATGTATTGGAAGGGTCAGTGGCTTTGACTTCCTGTCCACGCCATGCCAACTTCCTGGTGGTGCAACCTTGGGTAAACGCCTTAACCCTCCGGAGTCCTCTTGTTCTTGTGTATCAATGGAGCTGGTGATGCCCACTCATCAGGGAGCTGGGGAGATAAAAAGCAGGCAAAGAAAACTGTAGGTGCTGTGCTGATCCTCGGATAGATGCTTCAAAAGCTTATCCCTGCTTTTAGTGGGGACTACGCACCTTTGCAGAACGTCAAGGTCACAAACTGACAACCCTTTGGGTCTGACACAAATATGCACGTGCATGTGTCTGTCCTGCAGGGACTTTCAAACATTCTGAATTAAATGCCAGTATCTGAAAATCAGATCTGTGAAGTAAACATTTAAATTTTTAGGCTTTTGTAAAGTTATCCAGCAACCCTGCAACCAGGAGCCCCTGCAAGTGGGGAGAAAACCCTCTCAGCCTCCCAGGGCCCCTCATGCCCAGCACACCTGGGCCATGTCCCACATCTATGTCACATCTGTGGTCTAATGCGTTTAGGACTTAAACGCACATAAATGATGACGAGACCCTGGGAAGTGGGAGGCCTGGAGGAAGCAGAGACCTCGCTTCGAGGAATTCAGTCTTATTAGGGTTCATTGTAAGTGATGATTTCAATTTAGCAAGAATTTATTGAATTCCTACTGCAGACCTGGTGCTGAGGATGCAAAACCTAATAAGCTCCAGCCCTTATCTAAGAGGAGTCCACTCTGCTGACCGCTTCCATACCATTGATTGGGCTGAGTTTCTGTTTTCTGTTTCTGGCTTCAGACACATAACACCATTAACTTTTTATATTTTGCTTACGACATCAAGTCAAGTCCTCGTTTGGATTTTTGTGTGGGGGGAGAAGGTTTGGTCTGTTTGTTTTTCCAACATACTGAGAACATAAAATCATTGCAATGGCTTAGCTGTGGATAAATTTAGCCTTCCTTAAATTTGGAAGAACAGAAAACACAAACAGAAGCCATTGTCCCTCTTATTTCCTCTACAGGGAAGGTTTTTAGATCACCCAGCTTCCCAAGTCCAAGCCTAATGCCTGGAAAATAATGGGGACTAAGCAATATTTGCTTAAATAAATGGGTGAATGTATAAAATGTTGAGTGGATGGATGAAATTCTAGTGTCTAATCCAATCTGCCTCACCCTACATGTCCATTTATTTATTGAATCAACAAGGACATGCTGAGCAGGGGAAGGCGTGCTCCAGACACAGGGAACAATGAGTCCAAGGCCCTGGGATGGGAACAAGAAGGACACAGTCCAGGAACCAAAAATGCCGTTGGAGAGGGAGAGAAGTGGTTGGCCTGTGTGTGCCAGCACTGCAAACCTGGTTTCAGATTTGTCATGTATTTTCTTTTAAGGTGATTTTTATGGAAGTAACCTTGCATTATAGCATAATCTCCAGATGTACTACTTTCAAAACCAGCATCTGTTTTTGAACTGAATCTCAATTCTCTCCTTGCCTGATGTCCACCCCTCCCTCCTTTCCTTCTGGGGATCACTGATTTGCTGTCAGTCTACAGGTTTTGCTTAATTTAGTTCACTTGTTGGGTTGGCTTGTTTTCATGCATGTTTTCTAAGAGTAGTGGGAATAAGAATTCTTATTCCCATTAGGGCAGGATCCCATTGGCCACTACCTAGAAGGTGGGTTTCCAGGAGGTGAGCATGAAACCTGGAGACTAGGTAGGTGGGCTCAATGTAGAGCAAGGGGTGAGGGGGATAGGTGATACCTGGAAGGAGAGCATTGTGATGGGGTTGATTCGGGACAGAGCTTGAAGTTTGAGAAGCAAGTGCACCAGGATGCTGTATAAAGCATGGATGGATGGACGGACGGATGGATGGGTATATAAATATCGAGATATAGTTACATTCATGTGTGATTAAAACTTATCTAAGAACCATTTTTTCTAGTCAGTACGTGTTTGGTTTGAGTATTAGCGGTTAGAACTTCAAGTTTACCATACATTTGCTGAAAATATATCTTCTTTTATTACGTTATTTTGTACAACCCAGAGCTTTACTTTATTCTCCTGCACTAAAATAAAATCAGCCATCCTCCTAAAAGTTGTGCTAACCCTCATCTTGTTCCTAACTTTTCTATTTGTAGAACTGACTTGTGATTCTCCCCATGATTGTACATGAATACTATCATCATAGATTTTAAAATCTGCTTATTCTTTCTTGTTTTAAACAAAAACAGTCTTTTATAATTAGAACAAATTATTAGTTTCATCAAGATATAATTGATATATTAGATTCAAATGCAAAACATGATGATTTGATATATGTTTGTATATGTATATAATTACACACACACACACTGAGGAGTAGAGTGGCCTACTCTACGCTTTTTATCAGATATACCTATCTATTTTTTTATAAGAACTTTTGAAAATTATTCCCTTAGCAACCTGCAGACATTCAGCCTGCCACTATTAAGTGTCATCATGAGGCTGTACATTACATCCCCATGACTTATTTACAACTAGAAGTTCATGCCTTTTGACTCCACCCATTATGCTCATCCCTCTACCATGCCCCAACAACCCCGGTCTGATCTCTGTATCTCTGAATTTGTTTGTTTATTAATTTATTTATTTTATTCCACTTCTGTGTGAGACTGTACAGTATTATCATTTCTCTGACTTATTCGCTTAGCATAATGCCCTCAAGTCATCTGTGCTGCCACACATGGCAAAATTTCCTTCTTCTTAAGACTGAATAATATTCCATTGTGTGTGTGTGTTGTGTGTTCATGTACAAATACGTATCATGTTTTCTTCATATATTCATCTATTCAAGGGGACACTTAGAACAATTATTTTCATTATTCCCAATTATTATTATAGCTAATATCTAGCTATTCCTATAACTTGGACTATCTGCATGGAATAGTAAAAATAAATACATTTTAATGTTATATGGTCCAAGAAAAAATATCAGCTAGTTGAATCAATCTATTGATAAGGACTAACACATATTGCTGTGATGTGTTTCTGTTTTATGATGGAAATAACCCATGGACTCAATACACTCAATACGGAATGGCAATAATATCTCTTTAGTTGGAAATATAATCGTAGCAACATAAGCTTGTGTTTGATGGAAATTTACTGCTTCCGTTTTTAAATTTAACTTTATATCAAATGACAAATAAAATTAAAACTTCAGTCCTTCAGTTGCAACGTGCACACTTCAAGTACTCAGTAGCCAACACTGTCGAGTGGCTGCCATATTGGACTGTCATTCCTATGGAACCGAGTCACCTCACCCTTACTTCTAGGCCAAGCAGAGAAGAGGTGGAACAATAGGAGCACCCAAAGCCAAACTTTTCCTAACTCCCTGTCCTTTAAGCCTTTAATACTCAAAAGTAGGGGGTCAGGTCAGGTTGTATTCATGATCTTCAGTCAACAAATAATCCACAACAATATGAAACCCAAGCCCTCAGGAATCAGATGACATTTTTCAAAATGTTTTCTTCACAGAATGATGAGCATTTTAAGAGAGGAAAATGAATCATACAAGGTAGGCAAAATGACTCATGCACACATAAACATGCTTTTTTGAACCTGTTACATTTTAAATATACATGTGCATGAACCCAGAAATGCAGAGTATGCCAGGCTTCCAGCCACCACGACTGGTGTCATGCAGAATTGTTTCTGCAAGTTGGCTTAATATGTGCATTTTTGTTAAATACCTAATAGGGGCCCAGTGCAGAAACTCTCATACACCACCAAGTAAAAAATGCCAATGAATGTCATGGATATTCAGTAGACTGTAACTCTTCTGTTGAGCATAATGCCCTTATTTTAAAATTTGTGTAGCTGTGGATTGACACTTGTTCCTGTGTTAGTATCATGGCTGACTGTCACACACATGGTCCGACACTCATCTACACCCATCAGCACTTTTGTTCTTCCAGTATTCTCTCCTGCTTAACTATGTTCCTGCCATAGCCTCCTGTGGCCATCAATATGCCTTGTCTTTGGGTTGTACTTTGAAGCAAGAACAGCCCTCCTTAATGTCTGTAAGAATCTGGATTTCAAGAAGGGTCAACTTTGACTTCCTGCTGCTGATGCAAGACCCTCTTTGCCCCCCGCCCCCTATGGCTAGCATTGCAGATATTAATGCCATGCTTGCACATGCTGTGTGCAGAATGGCCCCTTTTAATTAAAATATGGATCTATATTTTCAAATGTATTTTCAGATTTCGACATGGGGAGAATCGCTTCTCCTGCCGAGTGCAATTTCAGATTGGGCAAAATAGGTGCAGATTTCATTCAAATCTCTTTGAAGTCTCAGAACATCCTTAAACCCTAGAATGATTTTTTTTGCTGCTTTTATATTCTCAATGGTTTCTTGGACATTAGGGAAGAGCTTTCATGTATTCACATCTTTGGGATTCTGAAACATTACTGGATAAATATTAAAGAGAATCAAATTGAATCAAAGTTAAAGTGAATCAAATAGGCCCTAAATAAAATTTTTAAAGTAACACTTAAAATATATTGTTATTAACCAAGACTTGGGGGAACATTATAGGCTAAATATATCTTTCATACCAATGAATCAAAGGTTTCTTACAGGGGAAAAGTACCCTATCTCTCTTTCCATATATGTGTCACTGTGTCCAGATGGGACATAGCATATCGAATTTCTCTCTTTAGAGGAACAGGTATCTAGAAAGGAACTTTCTCTATGTTAAAGTTCTCTAAATTTTTGACAGATTGCTTCTTCCTTTGGGTCCTACAACACAGACTCTCATTTTGGCATTTATATCATACTTTATTGCCATTTACATCATAGTTTATACAGGTGTGTGTGTGTGTATGTATGTATGCACTTTGTCTCCCAATCCATCACTAAACTCTGTGAGGACAAGATGATGTTGGGTGTGATATTTTAGTGCCTCTGCTATACCCTTTCACACTCACCATTTTGTCACTTGCTTTAAACTACCCAAATTTTGAGTGATCATGATGGCTTGTAATGACCATTTCTGTAAGCAAATACCTAAAACAGAGATTTGGAAGGGAAGAATCATGTTGTTAATCAACTCCAGTCTTCTTCTCTTAACTGATATGTAGAGTGTCAGAGATTCCTGGGGTTCTGTTCCTTCTCCTGCTCTCATTTCTATATAATGCTCAAAGTTCCATTTTTGCACAAATTGTTTGCAGCAATATTTGAACCTTGGGAGGTAACTCGATTATAGATAGACACTTTGACTTTCTAGCGACGGTCACTGAGAGTTCACTGGAATGTCACTACCCAAAACAGAGAGGTGAGAGTTTGTATGGCTGGCCTGCAACACTCCAGAATTTATGCTGAAGTTCAGAAAAGGTTTTCATCTCCTATCAAATTAAACCACCCCAATCAAATAAACCTCAGATAGAAATCACCTCTGCTCTCATGGGTGATAATGACCAGCTCTGACTGGGATCTCCCACTGCCCACTCCTCATTCCTGGCCACTCGCCACCAGGTCTTGCTCCCACGTGGACTCAGTCACTGAAGCAAGCCAGGTCTCCAGGTCTCTCAGTGCTTTTACTTCGACTTGGTTTATTGTTTGGCTTTGTTTGTTTTCCCTACCGAATTGCTCTATGTTTACAAAGTCTACAAAGCCTGTCTTCACACCACAGCTTTTTTTTTCTTCTCAGTGACTCAGTGGGATTTCACCATCTTGTTCTGGTTTGAAGCACTCCGGGGAGAGTGGGATTCAATTTGGGGAGGGTGCCAGTGTTTCCTAGACAGAGGAAGATTTTCTGCCACCACCCCCCCCCTTTGTCTGGAGACATGAACACTTTCTCTTTGCCACTTGACACTTTCAGAGCTTTGCTTACAGCGAAGCAATTCCCAGGTTGGCTTCACTGAATTTAATCACTAGACACAGTTGCAGCACAATCTTGCCCAGGTGGGTCCTCCCCCATCAGCCTGCTATGAGTATCTGGTTGGAAACGTTGGGTGCTGGGCAGAGAGGGCACCCCGCATGGGTCGATAGAAACCTAAGCATGGAGAGTGGGTGTGTCAGGAAGGTGGTACAGGACTCCTCTGTGTCTGGTTTTTCCCAGGCAGGGCAGCAGAAGCCGGGTGTTTCCCGTCAGCTGGAGACCCAGCAACCAGGCGCTCAAGCTGCGTTCCACAGCCACTCACAAGAGCTAACTTCAAGCACATTTTCACACTGTTTGGCTCAAGCTCCTCCTGGCAGCGTTCCTAAACACTCTGAGGAAATAATTCCACAAAGTGGCATAAATTAATGTGACTAATTAACATGATGTTAATTATTTGTAAATTGTATGTTTGGATACACATTACTTGAGAGGCATATGTTACATTCAGTGTTTACTGAAACAAGTGACTGCTAATAGCTCCTCCTGAGTGTTCCCTTCACGACAGTCAGCAAATGGAGGCTCCTCTAAAAATAAAAATCGTGTCCTCACGGGGGCGGCTGGAATGACTGAATCTAATCAAGTGTCACCTAAGTCGCCCAGTTCCGTGGAAAAGTGGGAGTTCCCGAGTCTTCCTGCTTCACACCTGGTATCTTCTGGATATGGCTTCATCAAAGCTGTTTTCTTCTTCCCCCAAGCTCCCAAGGCAGAGGCCGTCCCCGACTTCTGACGGGATGTCCACAGCCTGCTGGCCTCTTCTCCCATATCTGTGTCCGGGCCGGCCAGGCCAGCCCTCAGTGGCCTGGAGCAAGTAGAAGTTTCTGCTGGCACAGGTCAGGTGATAAACCTGTCAGCCCGGCTGTCACATGCTCAGAACTTCCCCAGACTCCTCATTCTGCCATAAAGCACTGTCTTTGGACTTTCGTTGACACTCTAGTTCTTGGTCTCAGAATAAGCCAATTCATCTATGTGGCTTCTAAGTTCTGAAGAGGGTTTTATTGCTTGGGTGCTTATCACCAACCTACAAAATAAATTATTCTTTTTTTCTTGAAAAAAAAAAAAAGAAAAAGTGACCTTGGACACAGCAGCTAAAGAGGTTTCCAGACTACGGAGCATCCTAATGACCCCTTTCTGACAGTGGCCCGCCATTGCTTGGTGAAGCCACATCAAATCTTAGGCTGCTATCCTCTGGACAGGACCTGGCAACCAAGTCCACTGAGGAGAAATTATGGACCCCGTAGTCAAGAGAAAGTGATACCCAGGCTGTGGTTACCACAGGCATGGGGAAATCAAGGAAATGCTGGGCTCTTATTCTAAACTTCATTATTTGGGCTAAAAGTCTCTCCAACTTCCATATTTTACATATATAGGCCTAGACTTTTCTATAAAGTTATAGACAGGACAGGATCAAACAACCCCTTCAGCTGAGAGAATCAACTGAAGGAGCCAGCTCGGTCTGCCTGTTCCTGGGGTAACTCCAGAAACAGACCCAGCTTTTCTCTGGACCTTTTTGTCCGCAGGGGTTATAGCAACAGGAATGTGTCTCCTCAAGGGGTATGTGAAAGTAGCTATGAAATTTCAAATGCGTTCAGTGTATTCATGGCACTGACGACTTAAGTAAAAACAAACAACCATGCTGCTTCACCTCTGACACAGCCCCGAAGAAGCTGGCACGTGTCTCAGGCGCCGTCACATTCACGCCAACTTGTCTTGCCCTTGTTACTGCCCGTGGACCAGACTGCACACCTGGGGGTGCTGAAAACATGCGATGAACCTGCTGGGGGCTTACAAAGGAAATCTGGGTACCCCCAACCCACAGAGCACAGCCGTTCTCAAACAGGTATAACAACACAGAGAGAAAAACCCTCCCACGGTCTTCAGACAAAATTTGGTTTTATTCCAATTGGGTTGACAAAATGAAAATAAGACACATTGGAAGATAAAAGAACATGGAGAGGAAGTTGGAGGGGAACTGGCAGAAACTACACTGCCCATGAGTGATACCCCAAAAATTAGGGATGAAAAAGCAAGGCTTCTAAAAGGACTTTTATTTTTAGGTTTGGGAAGTGGAAACTTGACTTGAGAGGGAATTGTCTTGTAGGAGAAAAAGTGAAATTTCATATGACAGTTTTGTTTTGTTTTGTTTTTAATAGAAGATGTATTTATTTATGCATACAGAACTGGGGTGCAAGCCAGAGGTGCAGGGGCAGTGAGAGGCTTCACCAGAGACAGAGTGGGGAGCAGGACCGGCAGACTGACAAAGTGCACTGCTGAGGGGAGCAGCGGGCGGGTCAGGAGAGTTCTGCCGCGCCATCTGGGTCACCTCTGGGGCAGGATCAAACACACACCGATAATCTTGGTGATGCTTTCATTGTTTCTACTCACAGACATGTCACAATCCAATGACACAGGGAAGGTAACTGTCACCCAATGCGAATTGAGGATTTTAAATCAGATATTAATGTTCACTATGTAAAAAGTTATTATTTTAGCCCCCTGATTTAAATTGTAAATGATTATGGAGGGAATTGGAACAACTATTCTCCCGCGAAACATCTTAGGGAAACTGTCCTGGAATGAGTCTTTGCAACCCCAACACACAGCAGGACCCTCCACACACGTGGTTAACCCTCAATCATTGCTTATTGGATAAATGATGGAGTTACACTAAAATAATACAGCACGTGGAGCAAGTATCTGGTAATGTCAGTTACTTTGCTGTGAAGAGTCTCCTGTGACGCAGGCCTAGTTTAAATACTTTGCATGTAGTCACTCATCAAGCTCTTACCCAGTACCATCTGGTAAATTCTAGTCTATCATTGTCTCCATTTCACCAGTCAAGCATCTTGGCATAGAGAGTTCAATACGCTTGCTCAGGGGCACATAGCTTGTAAATGGTTGTGCCAAGATGAGAAATTAGAGATGCTGGTTCTAGAAGTTGTGCTTCTAACCACTTTTTAGCTTGATGAATCAGCAGAAAAGCCTTTCCTTCAGGAGAAAGTGCCCCTCCTCCCCCCCCGTTATCAAGCAATCTCAGGAAGGTCCAGCACATGAGCCACACTTGGGGAGAAAGTAAAGCACGCAGACGACCCCTGCCACCCCCTAGTGTCTACAGAGTAATGGAAAAGATAAATGCTGTAGCCATCAGCTTTATCAATTCCTAAAATACTATTTCATTATTAACTTTCAGGATTTTTGTGTCAGTTTTTATGACAATAGAAATAATGAAAGGAAAGGGTAATAGTGATACTGTATTTTCCATGCTCTAACCCTTTACATAGATGTATGCAATAGGACAACTACAATTAACACCCCCATTTTGCAGAGGAGGAAACTGAGGTGCAGAAGTGGAGAGCTAATGAGAAAAAGAGCAGAGATCCAGGGGTGTGGATGTACAACTGGTTGCCTGCTAGGCCGCAATGCTCATTGAGTGAACAGAGTCAAAGAACGTCCACGTTGGAGCGACTGACTCAACACAAATGTTGCTTTGTTATGATTTGGCTGCCCTTTGTGAGGAAAACCTGTTAAACAGTTTGATTCTTTTTTTTTTTTTAAATCTACATCAACATATCTGTGTGTTCAGTAACTCGAGGAGCTTGAAACGTTTATAACATTTTATAACTCTAGAGTAATCAGACTTTGGTCATATATTTTACAGACAACATTCTGGAAAGCTTATCCTTCATGAGGGAAGCAAGCATTTCCTTTCCAGCACAAACCTGGTTAGAACTACAGTTCCCCCTTCATGTTCCCTGAGGCCAACTATTATAGTCGTCTCTTGACAGTAGAAGATTCTGGATAACATTCCTACTAGGGTTATGCCAGAAGAGACATAAAGAAAAGAAGTTTGAAGCAGAGTTCTGGCTTCTTGCCACAGTCTAGTTAACATAGGATTAATATTTTCCTTTTCTACATAAAAAAGTAGTTTTCTAAGGGATCATAAATTTTTAAACCAGAGACTCTCTGTGATTTCTGATTTTTTTACACTTTCAAATTATTAACTTCAGCTACCATTTTTAAACTCTGCCCTGCTTTGTACTTACTCAGAACATTCAAACTTCAGAGTCCTTCATCTGTGAATTAATCATGTGCAGAGTATATGCAGTTGGAATTTTGCTATAAATATAAATGAAATTGCTCCAGTCATGGCTGGGTTCAAAAAAAAATAGAGTGATTTGGAGTTTTCAGTTAAAAAAAATAGTGAAATTTTAAAGAAAAAGTGGATTAAGTTGAGAGAAATGATTAAATATAATGTAGTCTTTTTGCATTAATATCTTGGACTTGCGTTGCATATTTTATCCCTAAGACTGCAAATCAGCTTATAAACTCTACTGTCAAGGTGAAAAAAATCAAATCGTGTTTACCAGAATCTGGGGCACCTTTCTCTCTTGACCTGCAGACATGTGAAAGGAAGCTCCCAGTGCTAATCAGCACTCAGGGTGACTAGGGAAGGTGCTATTGTTGTTTGCTGGCCCCAGCTGGAAAGAAGGCTCACTGAATAAAGAGGCTGAGAAATACAAACAAAGAGGGAAAAGATGAATGAGGTGTCTGCTGCCTATGTTTTCCTTCTAGAAAAGTCTGTGGCATGAGTCCTTGGAAGGCACTTTGGCTTATGATGAAGATTCTTATCAGATTTTGTTGAAGTAGCTTCTCTTCTGCTGAGAAATTTGGAAGAAGCTAGGACTTGAGGTTGGAGTGCTTGACTTTCAGTCCATGGTCACATTCCTTAACTGAGAGGTGCTGGCAAGTGCCCTAATCCACTCTGAGCCTCAACTTCTTCACGTCAAAATTAAGATCATCCTCCTTTTAGAAGCAATTGAGACCAGGTACTTTAATTTTCGATGTCAACTGAATACTTGTTAAGGACTAAGGATGCAAGGGATAGCTAACATCTCCACCTACATCATCAGTAGGTCTTGGAAAACTGTGACTTTGTGCAAAACTCTGTCATGAAGGCAAATTCTCAGATGACATCAGTTGTTCTAACGTCCACCGGGACTGTATTTTCCTCATCAAAATTATAATAAATGACGTTGAGTAAAATGACATTATTCTAGGACCTACTGTTCACCCCTCAAGGAATTCATCTTCCACTATGGAAGATAGATGGATGAGTGATAGTTAGAAAACACAGTGAGAAATAAACACCAGACATGGGTTCAGAGTAGAGGGCTTCTGTAGGAGAAAACTGAGTAAGACTGTAAGGTGCAGCTTGCAAATACACTGAAAAGCAAATGCATTCTCCCTCTCAGCATGGACCCAGGAGGCAGGTGAGGTGCCACAGTAAGGACTTCAGCACAGTGTTGGTACTGGAATAGGAATTACCTGAGGGGTCTCAGAAAGAGAGGTTGGCACTCATGGAGACACTGGAGGGTCAGAACTGCTTGACCGGTAGTGTTGGGGACTGACACACAGCACCCCACTGGGAAGACTTGATAGTCTATCCAGGAGCTGAGGCCACATCCTGAGCCTTGGTCAAGGAAGGCAGAGGGTCTGATCCAGGCAGGACCTAACTCTCTACAAGGCCATGATCGTCAGGGACCTCACAGCTCTGGTGCTCACTATTTGGGTGTGATCTTCCTCTTTAAATTTTTACTGGGCTACAATCTGGAAATCTCCCTTCCTTCTTTTTGTCTAGTTTCTTGCTGACCATTTAGAAAAACTCGATTTTAGAATACAATAAATTTCATATTGACTCTGCAATTTTAGCTCATTCTTTCCAACCCTTTATTCCATCATTATAAGATGAGTATATAAACACCCACTTGACATGGCAGAAACTTCCAGAAAGGTAAATAGAGCAAGGGTCACCAGACCACTGATTTCTGGACTTAGCTGTGTAACTAACTTTGCCCCAAAAAAATGTTAGTGGGTTGACAAGCCCTTCTTATGTGTCATTTTCAGCAATAAAAATATGCTTGTGTGGGCCCAACTAGCCTACTGATTTTAACTACTCCATTCTAATCCTCCAGGAGCCCTCAAATGCTTGGTCACTTTGTCAAATAACACAATTTTGAGATGGAAAGGGTTTAAAGAAAACATCTCTTTGTAGCTGCAGAATCACAAAGATCTAAAAGAAGTCCTGATTCCAGGCTGGGGGTGCCTATTCTTGAGGTCCTACACAAGACCCCTCGGGGTCTCATAGCAACAATTCATGTTCTACTTATTTTTAAGGCAGTATGAAATGACATTATGGTCATCCTTTTGTACATACAAAGAAGGCTGAGACTTAAGATCAAGATCATAGCTACCATGTGTGCTGAGATTTAAACTAAGAACTCTCAGACTCCATATCACATGTAATCAACCACCCCTAGATGTTTCTGGATAGAAAAACTTAGACTCTGTCTCTCTTAACTGTTATTTTCCTCCACCCGATCTTTCATCTAGTTTTTTTTTTTTTTTTTTTTTTTCAGAAGACGGCATACGAGATGTCGAGCAGTGACTGGAGTTCAGACGTGTGCTCTTCCGATCTAGTTTTTTTTTTTTTTTTTTTTTTTTTAAGATTTATTTATTGATGCATGCAGGCCAGAGGTGCAGACGGCAAAAGGCTTCACCAGAGACAGAGTGGGAAGCAGAACAGGCAGGCAGGTATACTGAAATACACTGCTGAGGGGAGCAGCAGTCGGGTCAGGAGAGGCCTGCCACACCTGGTGGGTCCCCTCCCTTGCTAGGGATTGAACTCATGCTGCAGTGGCTATGGTGACTTCATAGTTGCACCACCAGGAAGGGCCCTAGCTTTTTCCTGTTTTTAAGGAAAGAAACATTTGTGTTGCTGTCGTATTTATGCTTGTTTATTCTTTTAAATAACAGATAAAAGAAATCTTGGGCTTTTTGTGGTGACCTTGGTATATTATATACACATGTTGATACTCAATGATAAACCCTGGAAACTTACATAATATTACTATGCAATGTTACTTCCATAAAACTTAAGGTAATTAAAAAAAAAGTTAAAAGAAAATAAGGAAACCTTTGCTATCTACCCTGTGAATAGCTAGGTCCTGACCTGGTGGGGTCTAGATCATTGTATTCCTACAGCCCTGCCTTCAATGGCCTGTGCTATGCTGTCTTTGTTACAGCTCAATTGAACTCAGCTGATACATAGAACAGGCAGTCGCTTTCTTTCAGTTTTCGTAAGGACTTTTCTTTTCCCAAGTTAATTATTTACACCTAAGTCTCTGTATCACTTGGAGCAAATGAGATGACTGCATGGCACCTGGAATGGAAACACCAATGCTGAGGATGGAAGAAGGAGAAGCGAGGTCTCGGAGGGTTAATCGGCCTGAATTTCTGAAATGCAAGGTGAATAGGAAGGGTGCAGTTCAGCAGAGAGGACGATGGGATCTAAAAGGTGGAATTATGCAAGATAGGGAGAAGCCTTATCAGAAAATAGACTACAAAGGGGGTTCAGGTGAAATGCCTAGGATGAAATTGGTAGTGGAGAAATGGCGACCTTGCAGGAGGTAGGAGCTAATGGCGTTAGAATAGCACTTCCTTAAGGACACACCTGGAGCTTGGAATGAAATATTGAAGCACCGGCAGCCTTCATTTGTATCTCTACATGGCTGGTATTCTGTATTCAAAGAACTTCTGTCAAAATCAGCATTTGCCAAAGTGGCAGTAATAAATCTCCCATGAACTCTCTCTTCTCACACGTAAACAGAGCTCGCTCAAACAGGGCTGCCATATTTGATGGCATCCCAGAGGGATGGGTTTCTCTGGCAGACCGTACACAGCTGTGCTGTGAGTGTTCATAAACAGTGTGTGAGCAATTGACGAGTTGACAAAACATTGACGAAAAACTATTACTCAAGAAGCAGCCCTTGGAGAAAGGTGGTTTATTGTGTAGGAAATCTAACAAAACAGAAAAAACAAGTGAAGTTGCTATGTTTGCTTTTGTAGGCAAGACTTATTTCTCAGAGTACATCTCAAGACTCCATCCGTCAGAAAAATAGCAGTAAATAATATGCCAAATTTGTTTTCTGTGCTTTATTTGTGAGATGCACTTAATTAATTACTGGGCAACTCTTTTGGATTGGGGGAAGATTTTGGGTTCTCTCCACTAAAGACCAGCAAATAGAAGTTATTTCAAAATTTTTTTACAGCAAATAGAATAGATAAAAGATGTTGAAGGCTTAACATATACAATGTGTCTTACTAGTTTGATTCACCACTATATTTTCAAACATACCCTATTTTGAGCATAATTTGCCTTCGTGGTTTGGAAATTACAAAGGAATCAGGGTGTAGCACCAGCGGATGATGGTGATGATGACAACCAGAATGGTATCAATTAAAATTTAGAGCTTGCTTTGGGCCAAATTAGTCGTGCTAAATGTTTTACCTGTGTTGACCAAATGACTTCATGGTACTTCTTTCTAAGAAAGGAACTCACATCAACCTCTTACACAGATAAAGAATCTGAACTCCGGGCAGTTGTATTACTTTTCCAAGATTGTACAGCTAGTGAGCGCAGAATTAGGCTTGCAACATAGGTGTGTCTGAATCCACGCCCTGGGCACAGAAATTAACACATATGGAGTCTCCATGGGAATGGAAAAAGTGCTTCTCCCTGGAGAGACTTTTATCTCCATCTGTTAGAAAATTGTTGTAATAAACTGTAGAGAGCCAGACAGCTTACTGCCATCTACCGGAAAGCTGTCATGCACATACAAATCTACTATGATGCCTCTGTGAGAAGCATCAGCCTCACAGTGCTTTGCCAAGGGCCCTACCAAATCTCCAGGGAATAGTCTCATTTCCTAAGGGCAATTAAGAAGAGAAAGGTCTGAACACTCCCTCCAGCTTTTCCTTTTTCTTCAATCCGAAGCCTGCATGAAAGTCTGCATTGATTGGTATCAATTACCTCTTTATTCAATATTTGTTCACTGGCCACCTACCGAGTGTTGGCACTCGCCCTGAGACTGTGACGATAGTAAGAGAGAGTGTCTGCTCTGCAGGCACTCAAAGGCTAGAGGGAGCAACAATTAAATACATAACTACAAGATGGGATAAGGGCCTGTGGGTTTGAGCAAGACCCACCTTAGGGAGGAAATGGACCTGAATCCGGTTTCATGGAGAAGAGTCTCCATCAGTTGTTATTAGTTCAGCACTGTTATTTTATCCCTTAATATGTTTTGTTTGATTCCTTTTTTTTTTTAAGATTTATCTGTTTATGCATACAGAACTGGGGTACATGCCAGAGGTGCAGGGGCGGTGAGAGGATTGCCAGAGACAGAGTGGGGAGCAGAACAGGCGGATCGACGAAGTACACTGCTGAGGGGAGCAGCGGGGAGACAGGAGAGGTCTGCCGCGCCATGTGGGTCACCTCCGGGGCTGGGGATTGAACTTGCACTGAAGGGGCTGTGGCTGGCTTACAGTGCTGTGTCCTAACCTGTTGCACCACCATTGAGGGACAGAACCTCCTTTTTGTGAAGATTACACTTGATACCAATACCAACGAAAAACAAGTAAAATTTCCATATTCCTCTAATAAATATTCACACACTGAGCTACACCTTCACTTCTTGGGTGACTCACAGGCATTGTTGTTTGCCTGCTACTTACTTTCTCTGTAAATGTAACTCCATATATGGCAGACCCCGGCTTTTCGCCCCTCCCCTGCCTGTTTTCCAGGTTAACTGTGTGTCTGTGTTTTTATGTCTAAATTACCGGCTTTCACAGTGTGGTCACTCCAGACTTACACAACTTAAGCTCCATTTCTTTTCCCTTTCTGATTGACTACAGGTTCTTCTGTATAGGCTCATTTCCTGCTCCCTTCACAGTATATAAAAATAAGACCCTTTATCTGAATACTGCTGGCTCTTCTAGATATCTCACATACCAACCCTGGTTCAAACTTGCCCCTGAAATGCAGCCTGCTTCTCTAGTAATGGGCTTTCCACTTCTTTCTCGCAAACCAATGTTCACATTGCTTCAACTTCTCATTTCCATATAGTTTTCTGCAGTCTACAATCCACATTGGGAACTGGTACTCTGACAATCCACAGGGATAGAAAGTGACCTTAGTGCACATAGGTACACACACACACACACACGCTCACACTTTAAGCCAATGGGCCATGCTCTGTCACTCGCCTGATGTTGAGAACCAAAGCTGGATCCTGTCCAAAAGTGTTAGTTTGCTCTGTTGTATCACAGAGATACAAACTCAGCTTAAGGTGAAAATTGACCCAACTTAAATGAAAAAGAGACATTATAGTTAAATTTGAACCAAAAATACTCAGCGTTCCTAATAAGGACCAGTTCAATCTTAGATTAGGTACAAGATATTAGTTCAACAGTTCATTAAGAATCCTCTAGAATAAAATCTTTTCTTTTCAGAAAAAATACTGGAGTGAGACTCACTGGGTGTGGATCCTGGAAGTCAGTTTCCAGCTGTGAGATCCGAACTAGTTACTCCATGCTCTGTACTGCCCAGTTTCCTTATACCTAGACTAGGGTAATAGTAATACCTGTTTTTGAGTGTGATGTGACATTGAAGTTAACGAACAATAAATGGCGTTAATAGCATACCTGTCCAGTAAATGGTCAAAAGTATTAGCCGTCACTATTATTTTCCTTTATCTGGTGGATCTGGGAAGCAGAAGGAATGAAGGAGGGAGGAGCACCCACTCCTAACACTGTCCTCATAGCATTTTCCTTTGTCTTGAAGAGTTAGGGCCATTACTGAAGCTTCTCTAAAAGCCTAGTATTTAGGACACTTGTATATTTCAGGGAACCATTGATAATCCATTAACCATTTAAAGATTCTCCATGATTATACTTGCCAGGCTCTATTCCAGTTCTCTCTTTGACCATCTCTTTCTTGAGTCATCTATGAATTCATTCATTTGCTAATATTACAAATATTAACTTGCAGACCAATGAGGTAGACTACTTACCTTCATATTCCTGACAAAATAAAGTGGTAGTAAGACTCGAAGCATGCTATTACATTAGTAATTTATGTCATCTTGTTAAATACTATAAGGAAATTAAAGGTGCCACGAAAGTATTAAAATGAGGTAGCACACAATACGTATTTAAAAAATAATGGATGGATGGGTAGGTGAATGGATGGCCAGTAGGTGGGTGGATGAATGGATGAGTAGATTGAGGGATCCATGAATCGATGGATAGACAGTAGATTGATGGATCCATGAATCGATGGATAGACAGTAGA
>NW_004567113.1:51759277-51840773 GCF_000260355.1 Condylura cristata
TCCATGAATCGATGGATAGACAGTAGATTGATGGATCCATGAATCTATGGATAGACAGAAATTTAGAAATGAACCAACTCCACCTCAGTGAGAGTTTTGGAGTCATTTGGAAATGAATGGGTAATGAATGCTATTTGTCACTTGGTCTCCATTGCGTTGTTTGCACGATTGCAAGTCTGTGAAGGCAGAGCTCCATCTGTTCCCCCCAGTGCATCTCCTGCTCCTAGCCCAAGTGGGTTTCTGGTTACATATTTTTGCAATCATGGATTTAAAGTGAAATGGGAACTACATTCAATACTTGAAAAAAAGTAATTTCTTTAGTTACAGTTTCACCTATATTTTTTCTGTCATAATTGTTATGCTGTTCTCGCTAAAAGATATGATTTTGCTAGGTATTTAGAAAGTCATGCCTATCTTTGGGTTGAGTTTCATCTCTTCCTCTCAAGCTAAGTGGTGCCCATCCCAAATTTCTATAGACCCAATGTACCACAATTAAGCTTTGAGCCTTTAAATTATTGCACAAAAACAATATAGAAATTAGGGAGCTTTTCTTGTTGGTTATTTGGGGCTTAGCTTTTTTTTTTTTTAACCAATCAATGTTAAAAGCACATTGCTAGAATTAACTCTACATGGAATTATTCTCACTGAGAAACGTGAAACCATGCAAGGATTACAATTCTTATTTAATTTTTCCCCTTCTACAACCTTTATCAATTTTTCTCCAAGATCTCAAATTCTCTCTTTTCTGAAGCTTTATCCTGAGGTTAAAGAATCCAAGCCTGCGTTTGCAGGTGTGCTTCTCCCCCACCCCAAGAGAATTAAGACATTTAAATACAGCTTAGAATTCCAAGCTGGACATTGTCTCCTGAGCCCCCACAAATTTCTGGGCTGACTCCCATCTGCTAGCACACACTCCTGTTATACTGAAACAACCTCCTCTTGCTTGTGTCCAGGCCTGGATCAGCCCTTAGGTGCAGCACAGTGCTTGGCAGGTGGAGGTAATTCTCCAGGTACGAGTTTGCCAAGTGAGTGAGTGAAAGAAGATGAAGGCAGTGTAGGAGATGAAGGCATGGGTACAACACTAGCAATGATCTCAGAGCACGCCTGGGCGTTCCCCAGCTATTTCTGGGGTGTTCTCTACAAGTCACATGTGCGGCAGCAGAGAACTCACACCTGTTGGGAGAACTCGCACCTGTTGGGGGCTTCCTCTTTGGAAACTGAAGAGACTGTTCTCCCATCACACAGATGAGGGAGACGGAGCAGGAGGCGTTAAATCGGAGTGAGAGCTCTCGCTTGAACAATGTGATTTTCCTACGAGCTGAGCCTTTTTATGTACATTTTCTAGCAGGCTCTATAGTGCCTCACTGCTTCAGTGATGTTTTCTCCTAATTTGTCATTGTTATGCAACTATCCCTCCCCCCAGATTGCAAACTCCAAAGTTTGCGAACAGAAAACCCTTTTCATGTGCCAGAAACTGACTGTACTCCTCTGAGGTGGGTGCTGTTATCATTCTGTTTTTAAAAGAGGGCTGGGAGTAGAGAGAAAGGGTGTGATTTGCCCAGGTTGACCAGCACGATGTGGCCATGCTGGAATTCGGACCCTGGCGCTGGGCAACCAGAGTCAGCTGTGCTGGGCTCCCTGTCCTGTGGCAGAGGGCGGGGCTCACTCCACTGTCACCTCAAGCACCTGCCAGGGTGAGCCCCACCTCTCCTTTGCTGGCTCCCAATAGAAGAATGAAATAAGAAAGCTCCACAATGAAGATGTTTGTGGAACTTCACTCGAGCGCTGTTGTCCCCACCCCATCATCCCCAGGCCGTCCCGACCAACTCTTCATCTTAACTCCCTGTCCCCATATAACTACCTGTCCCCATATATTGCCAGTGAGCTTTCCGGGCTTGTAACTTTCATCACCACTGATTATTGCACATTCATTTATGTAGCCATCTCCTCATCTTTTAGTAGATTCCAACCCCACGAAGACAGATGGGGCCGTTCCTGGCCATCTGCAGCTGGCACAGGTGGGCATGCTGTAAATATTTGGAAATAATGAACTAAACGCTGTCCACGGTGTAGCGCAATCTTGTAATGTTATTTAAGTTCCCACGTAGTCGCTCACTCTAGCGGCAGCTCAATCAAGCAACTTGCAATCAAGCAACCCTCTCTCTAAGGCAGGGGGATGTTGAGGAAACATCAGCCCGGGAGAGGACTTCCATCACGCATTTCAGCCTTTCTCACGGAGAATTAGGATTCTTTAGAGGAGACTAGGAAAAACCACGAGCTGCTGTGACTAAAAATCCCTTCATTAAGACTTTGTACGTGTAGACTTTGGATATCTCAGCAGGGCCAGGCTGCATAGAAAAAAGTTTGCCGAAGTTAATGGTTTTCAACAAGAGGGTAGGAGTTTTTGTTTTACTTGGAACAAAACAGTTTTGAGAAATCTCAGCAAAAAGTTGCCTATTGCTTCGGATTTCAACCAAAGGAGAGCCAGCTTGACGCCAATATGGAAATTTATTGTTATCAGGGAGAACAAATTGTAGAGGAAACGTAAATGAATAGATAGTGCTCCCTGGAATCTTTGGGCAATTATGTCACTGGACTTGCTAAACACGTTCTTGGTTCCCCTTTCTGCAAATCCTGTTGGAGTGGCTTTGACAGACATGAGCTTTAATGATCTAAGCTGCTTTGGAGCTTTGTGTTATTTTCCTTTCATTTAGGTAGATAAATAATAAAATTAGAAAATGTGGCATTTCTCTCTAGTCACTATATAGTTTGGGTTTCTCACCAGGTGGGGGTGTGCTTCTGGTCCCCAGCTCCTGCCTTTGCCTTGCTCAAATGTAAGAGGATGTACTGCAATAACAATTTCCCGTTACTAACCTCAAAGAAAAAAGATGCAAAGTTGAAAACGAAATACACATGTGAAAGTTGTCCAACAGCTGGAAAGATCTTCAGTTCAGTGACAGAATCTTATTGTCGACGGCGCTGCTGATCTCCTACATGACCAGAGTCTGTCATGAGCACCTGCAGGTCTGTGCCCCCCTCACCCCCTCGCCACTGTTATTTATGCATGCAGAACTGGGGTACAGGCCAGAGTTGTAATGGATAAGAGGATTCACCAGAGACAGTGGGGAGCAGAACAGGAAGATTGATGAGTACACTGCTGAGGGGAGCAGCGGGCGGGTCAGGAGAGGTCTGCTGCGCCACATGGGTCAGCTCCCAGGCCGGGGAGTGAACTCACACGGAAGTGGCTGCAGCCAGCTTTGCAGTGCTGCACTCCCAGGGAGGGCCCCCACCAGACACCTTATACCAGATCCAGAATCTTTCTCAACAGGTTACTGAGGCTCTAACTCCCACCCTTGAACTGAAGGCACAAGTTGAAATCTATTTACTATCTGCCTTCAAGAGAGGCTCTTTCAAAAAGATCAGGGCTCAGGGTCACCCCATTTAAGGGAGGATTTCTCTCTGTTTCGGGTGAGCGTGGCCTGGGGCTGACTCCCCACTCAGTGGAGAATCAGTTCCTTTGAGCCACGACTTCCACAGAAGTCAAAGGAATAGAAAGCGGCCCGGGAGAGACTCAAAACCTGTGAGCAGACAATCAGACAAGAGCAGCCCAGACGCCTCCGGCTGGCCCCAACCCTCCCACAGCACAGGACGAGGAGCTGCAAGCTATTTACTACCTGCCTGCAAGACAGGCTAAATGCCACACCAGCTGCTTTCCTCTGCTCAGCAGCCAGGGGGCCCGCTCCCAGTAAGTGGGCACTTGAGACTCCCCAGCCATGAGTGAAAGTAGACTCCACAGAGAGCGTGGGAAGGCCAGGCCTCCCCGGGAGCCCCAGGGAGATACTGGGGCTTGCAGGAGACTGGCAGAAGGCCCACGCGGGGGGATTGGTCGGGTTTGAGAATAGAGGTTAAAGGTTATCGGCTGAGAACACAAGGAGAGAGGACAGGGCTTAAGTCCAGTTGTTGCTGGGGGTGATCGGCTGTGGCTCTGGGGTCAGGCAGCTCGTGACCATCCCCAGGTGAGTGTCCGGGAGGCCGAGCCCACAGCGCCAGGTGACCTGTCTGGTCTCCAAGCTCTGTTCTCGGGCGCTGCCACAATGCTTTCTTCCCGTAGCAGCCTTCTTGATAAGCTGCAGAAACGGGGCTCCGAAGTGGTGACACCAGTCAAGAAAACACTAAGCCAGGGGCATTAATAAGAGCAGGTGTCCAGGCCTCGAGGCATCAACCTCTTGTTTATCAGCTTGTGGGAACCGCAAACCTGGCCTGAGTCCCACCCTGCCCTTGTCCTGGGACCTTTCTGCCACGAGCCTGTTGCCAGGATCTTATTTAGCATTTTGGGGCATGAGAGACAGGAATGTCCTATTTCATGGAATCCACACAGTACTTTCACAAGCACTTTTTGATGTATGGAGTCTGAGGAATGCAGCACGTATGTTTCTCATTCACAGAGCCCGTAGGAGAGTTGGAGGGGCGTGCCAGGCAAGTGGCTCCGTCCAATTTCACTAACCCTAAAATATTGGAAGCAGAACCGACTTTTTCCTTTCTCGTAGCCAGCCATTAGCGCCAGGACTTTCTGAACCACTCATCAACATTTGCAACCTACTCTGAGTTTTTACTCTTCACACGGGGGTGAGGCTTGTTCCTCTCCTGGGGCTTACAGAGAATCCTGCTCCTGAGTTGCTGGTGCATGTCCCGTCTCAAGTGGCTAACTGTTGAGCTGCAGAGGTGAACTTCCCCCCTCAGTGCAAGCAATATGCTTCCCTGGGTCGCCATTTCTTAGGGGCTAAGCATTCAACCTTCCTATCCAGGGATTGCTTTGCCTCCCACTGCGCCCCCCATATTTATTTATTCATTTCAAAAATAGTTTTGCCCTTTGCACTTATGTAATGTGCGCTTGAGATTTAAAAAAAAAAAAGTGGATGCTGCAGGCCCTTCCACATTTTCTGCTCATGGGGAATAAAGGCACAGTATAAACACCCATTCTACAGTGTGATATAGATGGTTTGAAAGGAAATACGTGGTGATACAGGAGAACACAGGTGGCTGCTCTGGTCCCTCCTGGGATTCTACCAGGAGGGAGGTTACCAGATGTCAGTACAGAATTCCTGAAAGAAACAGTCTGGGAACTGGGTTTTGAAGTATGTGTAGGAGTTCACCAGAGAGGTAGTCCTTGTGGGAGGGACAGAGGGAGAGGGGAAGTCAGGGCAGACCTGGTGGAAGATGCAGCACAGGTGAAATACTGAGGCCTATGGAGGTGTGGACTGCTCAGTAGTGCTGCTAACAGCCCCTAAGTCCAGTCACCCAGCGTCTCTTATCCCTCCATAGTGGAACTCCAAACCTGACAACTGGCTTCCCTCAGGTGAGCAAGTGAGTCCAGACAACCATGAAGGAAGTCATGGCCCTTTTGTGCCAGTGTTGGAAGTGATAACTCATCTGCTATGCAAGTCACTAAATGGAGCCCATGCCAGGAGGGGATTGCACAAGGGCATAGACCTCAGGAAGAAGGACATTTGGGTCCTCCAGGGGACTGTCCACCATACTAGAAACCCAAATTGATGTCGCTCAGTATCTGTGTCAACTTAGGGCAATAGTCTGATCTTCCAAAACCTTGATTTCTCCACCCATGAAATGGAGTTGGTCAATGGAACGGATATGAGACATTAGAAAGAGCAGCCCCCCAAAACTCATGATTCTATGTCAATGATGGTGATGATGACGACAAGGATGATGAATATTAGTTTTTCTTTGCTTCTTCCCAGAAGTGTAAAGCAAGGCCCCTCTGAACACCCAATACATCATTTATACGAAAGGGGGTGTAACATTCACTTCCTCTGTTGTAAAGATGGAGAACAGAGGCGCACCCCTCGCTATATGGACCCCGGCGGTAGCTGCCACGTGTTCCTAGGACCCTCCCTAGTTATTTACCTTCCAGAAGCTTTAAGCGCACAACGTAGCAAATGGAAAATGGAATTACCGTGGGGCGGGCATGGCACTGAATGGAATAATCTCTCCGTCACTGGTCTCCCAGTGTGACTCATGGAGTGTGTCTTGTTGCCAAGAAGCCCTATGAATATGCAGGCACTGGGGTAGGAAATGTTGGGAAGAGTCGTATGTCTCCATACAGACTCCCTGGGAGTCTTTAAATAGAAACAGCAGCAGCTTTTAAAGTAGCTAAGTGCAATTCTGGTGCTGTTCTTGGAGAATCCTGTCTATTGTCCAGGTTTCCTTCAGGCATACCTGTTTTCAGCAACACTTTTGTCCAGCTGTTGGCGACCTCAGGGTAGAGAGCAGGAGAGGTTGCCCTCTAGGTTTTTTGAGGTGTAAGTTCAAGGTTAACTGAGCTTCACAGAGTCCCTCACAAAAGCTACCTCATCTAAAACTCACAATGGCCACTTAAGGAGGGACTATTATTTTATAGACGAGGTAAGAGAGGCACAGCAAGGCTAAGCAACTTATCTAAAGTCACACAGCTCGTCAAAAAAAAAAAAAAAAAAAAAAACAATGATAATTTGCAGTAAAATAAAGCTTTGACCTGAAAGTTGATCCCTGGAGTAAGAGTACAAGTTGTATTTGCCTGATTTTTTTCCCTGAGAACTTTGCCAGGTTTCAAGTGTGTGGCATTGGAGAGTAGAGCTAGTAGGATTTAGGAGTGAAGTCTTGTCGGAGTTGTTAACAAATGCTGGTCACTCACAGCCAATCTTCAGGCCTTACCACAATACAAGCTCCAGGCCAGGGCAACACAGACCAGAACAGGGAAGCCTGACAACACACAGCTGCAAAATAGTCAGTTAAGGGTGAGATTCAGGCAGATAAAAACCCAGGAGCTTAGAGAAATGATAAAGGCTGAATCTCACATTCTCAAGGTTGTCCAGTCACGGTGTGTGACTGATTAGAACACCACCATTGCGAGCAGTGGATGGGAAGAGGGCAGGAGATATTCAAGCCAGTGTGCAACTTTAGACAAAGCACTTGTCATCTTATTTTTTTTTTAAGATTTATTTATTTAGACATACAGAACTGGGGTACAGGCCAGAGGTGCAGGGGCAGTGAGAGGCTTCACCAGAGACAGAGTGGAGAGCAGAGCAGGCAGATAGACAAGCACAATGCTGAGGGGAGCTGCGGGGGGTCAGGAGAGGTGTGCCGCGCCCTGTGGGTCACCTCCTGGGAGGGGATCGAACTCGCACTGCTGAGGCTGTGGCCAGCTTGCAGTGCTGCGTTCTAACCCATTCCACCACCAAGGAGGGCCCAAAGTACTTGTCATCTTGAGTCCTCCTCCCCCTTATCTGCAAGATGGGTTGATAACCCTTCCTACTTTATAAGGGTGTGCTTATGGGAATTCACAAAATTTGGGTCAAATACACAGTGTGTAGTCCACTGGTCAGCTCTCAGGCTTTCAGTTCCTTGTCCCTGATCATCCGCATCAGGAGAGGTGGTGTAAGGCAGGCTCGGCAGACCTTTTTTGTTGGGTCAATCCTGTGCCTTGGATACAGGCAGAAGGGAATGAGGGGTGTGCTATATCTTCATAGTATTTCTATTTTGAAGCACTTTATGAATATATGAACACACACCTGTATTTCAGATCCGTTAAGCCACCCTCTAGCATGTGTGCCATCTGATCATTATGAATGTGGTCACGGTGATTTATGTAAGTATCTCGAAGTATCCATT
The DNA here is from genome assembly GCF_000260355.1 of Condylura cristata. Taxonomy (NCBI): domain Eukaryota; kingdom Metazoa; phylum Chordata; class Mammalia; order Eulipotyphla; family Talpidae; genus Condylura; species Condylura cristata. The sequence continues at coordinate 51,766,943 of NW_004567113.1, forward strand.
AAATTGGTAGCACTTGATAGTCATTGAATTTAAAGAGCTTGTCGAGAGGTAATAAAACGACTTTTCTTTTGCAGGACATTTTGTTCTTTTTATTTATTTTGTTTGTACTTCTCCCCAGGCTGTTCTCCAGTTACTCTCAATGAATGTTACTTTGCTAAATTCAGAGTAGTTGCCATTTATTTATTTAGTCAACAAATATTTATTGTGCATCTGTTCTGTGCCAAGAAATAAGTAGAGTACTGGAGATTCGGGAATGAACACAGATAAGGTCTTCAGAGATTCCAAGCTAGGCCCCCCTTGGTGGCGCCAAGGGTTAGGATGCAGCACTGCAAGATGGCCACAGCTGCTTCAGTGCGAGTTCGATCCCCAACCCTGGAGGTGACCCACACGGCGTGGCAGACCTCTCCTGACCGCCTGCTGCTCCCTCAGCAGTGTACTTCATCTATCGGCCTGTTCTGTTCCCCACTCTGTCTCTGGTGAATCCTCTCACCGCCCCTGCCCCTCTGGCCTGTACCCCAGTTCTGTGTGCATAAATAAAATAAATCTTTAAAAAAGGAAAAAAAGAAATTCCAAGTGAGTCATAGGTTTGGCTTTGGAATGGAATAGTGACAACCTTTGGGAGTTGATTTAAAGAGTGTTGAGTAGATATAGGAGCAAAGAGTAAAGTGGAGATTAATAAAATGATAAGTTTATCACAGAATTTAGGACAATAACTTTTTTTATACCATTGTTTTTGTGGTTGTTTGGATTGAGTCCCTGAAAATATATGAATGACTCTTTTTGAACCAAAATTGAATGTTTTCCCTATTAAAATCATTTCACCCCCACACCAGCTCCATAAAATTCCTGCTTAGTTCCTCAGTGATTTGATAGTCATATTTAACATAGAAAACAGAGCACTACCAGAATGTTAACAAGCAAAAGGTCATAGACATTTATAGTTGGGAAATATTTAAATCCAGATCTGCTCCTGCCCCGCTCAAGTCCTTTAATAACATCCATCTACAGACAGAACACAAACTGGATTCTCAAGCTTTTCATTCAAAATTGCCAAATGAAATTAGTCAATGCCTGTTACTCTTCTTGATATCTTGTGTTTAGTCCTTAAGGCATCGTAAAGACTTGAGGAGCCGTGGGCATAGAGTGGAAAGTCGGTGCAGCCACTGCCCATGGCTTGACCCACTGCCATATCGCAGTGAGTTGTGAATCATACCCACCCTGACTTACTTTCTTTAAGCATCTGTCTGATTCATTGATGTCATTCAACCAATACTTACTGAATGACTGCTATGTGTCAGACACTCACAGCCTTTGCTTTTCTCTTTATTTGTTCCCCTTGAAATGCATAATCCATTCTGTGGTTTCTCTGAGTCTAAATAAGCCTTCACTGTTGGTTCTTCAGTGGGTATCTGGCCCACTCATCTAGAAAATCAAAGTAGCCTTCCCTATCAAAAAGCAAGTTTCACTGTTCCACTGATTATTTCTTGGCTGTATGAGCAAAAGAAAAGAGTCATTGAAAGAAGAAGCAGGAGTCTCATTGTACAGATATTTTTTTATCCACTTACCTAGCAGCTGTCACCTGTCTTTTATTTCACAGTGCTTGTACTGTTGGAATATGGTTTTTAATCCAGGAAAAATTCCCACCATAGTGTTTTTGAAAACATCTATAAATTTCCATATTTGCTCAGAGTATCTCCATTAGGAGAGCTGAAAGCCTCTCTAACTTGACCCTAGGATCACTTGAAACATAGGTGATCTTTGTCTTCCTGTCAACAAGGATCTTCCAGTATCCAATAGGACTCACCCATCCATCCATCTAGTCAATCATCGCATTGTGAAGCTTTATTTTACCTTTTCCTACACATTGAGATTAAAAGTTCTGATCCTTGAGCTGTTCATACCGCAAGATACATTTGGGACTGCCGAAGTCCTAAGCGGACTAAAGAGTTTGAAAATCTACACCTCCACTGGGAAGTTGGCTTTCGCCATTGAGTCAGTTGTCATGACATCAATGACTGTCTTGAGTCTAGAAAATTGTATAGATCTTCTGTTCTGAAATCTTGTCTTGTAATTTGCTGTCACCATTCTGAAATGCAACATGATGATGCGCACATAGTAGGGGTGTGAGAAGCATTGTGAAATCGAATTGGAATGTTGGCTGCCTGCCAACAATTTGCCATTTATTCTGAGATTGCAGTAAATGACATCTTTTAAGCCTTAAGTTCTGAACCAAGGGAGAAGCTAAGGAGATGGCAGGTGTCAAAGACACCATCTATAATTTCGATGCAAATAGTCTTTGAGAAGATGACTTCTATCCACAGGCACATGACTTTGCTGATGCCAAACCCAAGACAGACAGACTTACCACTCTGCCTCCAGCGGGTGGCTCCTCTAGGACCGAGCTGCCAAAGGAGGGCCTGAGTGAACACGTTCCCTACAGCTTGGCTCCAGAAAAGGAAGAGAAAGGGGCAGGCTACACATGCCCAGTTCCTCCCACTCAGCAGTCAGCTCTCTGATAGATTTCATCTCTTCTCACTTCCCCACTCCCCTGGGGAGTCCACAAAGAGGCAGAGCGAGGTGAGGACGCCCATCTGAATAGGATGCCACCATGAGGAAGAGCCCTCGAAAGCCCAGGGCAACTTTCCTTGACAGCACCAATTTCTCTCTTGATTTGGAACATGGCCTTTCCTAGTCCCAATCAGCGTTCTTCCTATCGGGTGACTTTCTGCTGGTTTAGTCTCCATTGCACCTGAATCTTTTCACTGTAGTCACATAGAACTCAATTCTTGTTGCCTGATTTCTGCACCTCCACATAGGCGCATCCCTGGCTCTGCCCCATAGCTGCCTACCTAGCCCTATGTACCTGGTTAGTGCTGTCTGCCAGTTGGTAAAGACTCAGTGTGATGCACGAGCATTTTAATTATTTGGCAACTGTGCCAGGTGCTGTGTTTGGACATTCAAGATAGAGAGGTGACCGAGATGGACCTGGTCCCCCTTCCCCGCCAGAACTCCTGAACAACTAGGGACTACAGGGAGGTCTCCACTCAGATGATTCTTCAGATAGGGAAAGCAGGATATCTGACATACGCCAGACCCTGCCCACATTAGCCACAAATGTGAAAGTAAGCATTTAGCATTCTTTCTATATTTTTTTGAGGGGCTGAAGAAAAGGCTCTTCATAATGTTTTCATCTGCTATCTTCATTTTTCTTTTCTTTTTAAATTTTCTCTACCATTAACTTCTCTGGCTAAAGAAGGGGGTGGGGAGGGGGAGTAAAACCTCTCTGAAGTTCTATGCAGCGACCGGAAAAAAATCAAAGATATTCACCAGCAGCTTGCAAAAACAAGAGGGAGTTCTGGGGCTTATAAAACATATGCTTGACAACTGATATTATCCACTGGCGAGATATTGTTCATATCTCCACAGCCTGAAATTGCACGAATGATCACCCTGGTTATCAATTCATACAAGCTCACAATGGCCTGGTGCCTCAGGGAATTACCTCCTTGGATTGCAGCAAATTCCTCATCTCCAACAAATTCATCATGCAAAGTCCCCCCTATAACGAACCTTGGGTAAAGCTCAGTGCTCAATTGTATTTTAACACGTTAAGTAGAGTGTGGGTCCTCTCGGAAATAGAGCAGTTAGGTAATGTTAGACAAGAGATCTCACCCATAGAGTCTGTTATCTCCCCTGCGTGTGGGCTGTGAGACCGGAGGAGTCTAGTCTTCCCAGCTCAGTTACCATGAGGATGGTCCTCACACAGTGGTGGCGTCTCTACCTCAGGGCCTGGCTGCTGGCCGATCAGCAGGCTGGGCCTGGCAGGGAGAGGCCATCAGCTCGGTGTTAGCTGCCGGTCGCCGTAAGAGCACGTTTTGTTTTGGTTTGGTTTGCTGTGAAGTCCTCTTGACCCCTATCACAGAGCAACTCTGCTGTGGCTGCTGCAGGCTGTGAGGTCCTGCACCCCAGCACCCTATGCAGCTCATCTCTGCCCAGTTGGACAAACTAGAAACCAGAGCACAACTCCCTGCCACCACAATGCAGCAAAGGCAGCTGGACACATGACATGCACCCGCATACAGGCGTAGGTCTGCACACAACATGCGCGTGTTCCCAGCTTGCTCGTGTTCTCAGACCGCTGGCTCTGTCTGCGAGCGCGGGAAGCGTCTTGGACTCCATTGAGTCCAATGGAGCGGCTACAGCTGGCATCCTCGGAGCCCAGGTGCAGGGAGGTCATCGCACGACTCAAGTAAGAGCAGAGTGGCTCGATAGGGTCTGGGCATCACCCGCGCCCAAGGCAGCTGGGGTTGTTAGACATGCCAGGCTCTGGCCTCTTCCACTCCTGCTAAAATAGGTGTTTTGGGGGACAGGGCTTGGAACCCTCTTTCACCATGCTTCCCAGGTATATTTTGTTTGAGAACCACTGTCGCGTTTCAGTATTGTAACCAGAAGCGACGTTGCCCTTGGGCTTGCGGAAGATGACGGACCAGGTTGGACTGTGGGGTCAGAAAAGGATGCCCTCCCTAGAAGGAGGTGCGCCCGAGGAGGCATCTAGGGAGGGGCAGGCGTTACCCCGAAAAATGAAGGGAGGAAGGAAGGTCAGAAAGAACGCCCAGCAGTGGAAAACCATCTGCAAAGTCTCCAGTTGAGTACAAGAAAAGGTTTTCCTCGCATCCAGATAAGCTGTTACTTTTACCCCACCCCCGCTTCCGACGTTAACTTCTTGGCAATACTAAAACCTCACACCTGAGATCTAGAACCTTCCGGGTGGTACTCTTAAGGACACTGGACCCTAATACCAGGCGCCCATGGTACAGGGGTGATTCCAGGTTTCCTCCAGAGAACATGAAACATCCTGAGAGCGAAACTCAAACACCTACCTACCGATGGTCCGTTTCTCTGCCCAGCGCAACCCGTTTCTTAATTTTATGTTTGTTCAGGATCCAGCTTACTGAGGTCAATTAAAGTCAGGAAGAGATGTCGGCTTGATTTAGTAAAATTGGATTCTTTGTCTGCCTTGGGTTTATCTCCTTGGGCTGGCTTGTCATTTGAATTTTATGTTTTTGTCCTTATTTCTTCCGACCATTTTTTGTTCCCCAGGAAGGGTTTTTCAGTGTTCTGCTTGCTCTATCTGTTTGCAAGGAAGGTGTTTGTTTCTATAAAGTGCCTGTCCTGTCTGATCTCCATCATCTTTATGGTCTTGCATGCTGTCACTGCCGCTCATGTCTGGCTGTGGTTTGTTATGTTTTGACAGGAGTTTGTTATAAAACTGGGAATCACGTCTCTGGCTTTGCCTTTCAAACTTTCTTCTTTACGGTAGCCATAAACCCAGGCTGCTAAAATGTTCCCTCTGAGGAGGGGGTGAAATTCTGATAACAATAGCCTTGGGGGAGACAGGGGCAAGTGGGAGAGGGAGAGAGAATTTTGAAGAGATGTACTAGCAAGATACAGACTAGCAGCACGCCACCACAAATGCAGACTACAAAGAGAATGTGTGGCTTCCAAAGATTTAGGGAAATAAAAACGGTTAAGACGATGTACCTGGAATACCCTACCATGCTTTTTGTAATCTCTCTTGGATAAATCGGGAACTAGAAGTCAATGCATAAAATTGGTCCTAGAAAGGGAGGAAGGTGGGATGTGCACTACTCTGGAAACTCCAATGCAACAACTCTCTTGCAAGTTCATTAATGCAAATACTTTTAATTAACTTGTTTTTCTGTGTAGCTGGTTGAATGCAGACAAGACTTTTGTGACCCTTGCTGGGCATCTCTTCCACCTTGTTCTTGCTCTTGGGAAGACTTATGGAGAGAGAGCCAGGCCCTGCCTGTGTATCCCTAGAGGGCAGACCAGTGAGCCCCGTGTGAACTTGACAAGACACTCGTGGTACTTTTTCAATTCATCCTCAGTGTTCTAGAAAAACAGTCATATTATCCTGATGTACCTAGTATAGTGGCATGAGGTGACCAGTCTACCAGCATGGGGGCAGGGAAGGTGCAGATAATTCCCTTCTTAGAGTTTGCGTTCTTGGAGGCGGGGGTGGGGGGAGCAGTTAATATACAAACATAACAGGAGCAGTGAGGACTCTTACGAATTAGGTATCGCTCCTGGTAATAGTTCTAAACTTGACTCCCATCATGGCCCCCGCGGCACCTGTCCCGTCGTCTGATTCCACAGCATTTCCTTTCCTCCTCTCTGCTGACTTTCTCTTGCTCAGAGTGACAAAAACAATAAGACGATGCCCACTCACTTTCCAGCTGTCTGGGGACTGTCATGTGTGAGGCTCCGGATCTCCTGTGGGACATCACCGAAGGCGCCATCCCTGGCACAATGGGTGTTTGGGACCAGAGCAGCCCAAGTACTCCCCAAGCAAGGTTTCTCCTGGCTCCTGGCCTGCGCGTGCCTGCAGGCTGGGGCCCATCTCTCCCCTCCCCCCCACTGCAGACCACCCACCCCTGCCCCCATACACTCCCCCAGCACCTCTGCTCCACAGCTTGGCCACCCATCCTGTCATTTGTCTCCCACCTCCCTTCCTTCCTGCCTCTCTTTCTACCTACTGACTGCATATTCCATGTCATTTAATCCTTACGGCAAGCTAGTAGTCATTATCATAAATTAACTGTCATCATGATGTCATATGCATCCGTGTGAAGTTCAGCCATTCGGCAAATATCTACTGCCTGCCTACTACGTGCACCTTGTTGCTCTGGGTCACAGGACTGCAGGTGTGCCCTCCCCACCACCTTAGCTCCTGTTTTTCTTTCTTCAAGATTAGTGATCTATGGTCAACCGGGGCCTGAAAATATATATAATATAGGCGGGAGAAAGAGAGAGAAGCCACATTCACAAAACTATTATTGCAGTATATTGCACAACTGCTCTATTTTATTAGAAATCGTTGATCGTCTCTTTCTGTGCCTGACTTAGAGCTGCGTCATGTTGATAGCTGCTGATGTATAGGGGAAAACAGTGTCTATACGGCTCGCAGGTCTGGCTATTTCAGGCATCACTGGGGTCTTGGGCCGTGTCTCCGAGATAAGAGGGTTCTTTATGTAGCTCAGAGCAGCCACAGCTCCTCCCTCTGGGAGTCTGCATTCTTGAGGGGGGCTGGAGAAGCAGGTAACATACAAACATGAGCAGTGAGGAATGTCATGAAGCACCCTAACCAGGCTGGCAGTAGAGGTCTGCTCTAGGGGAGAACGTTTTGTCCTGGTTGCTGTCCTGTGTGCTGCCCTCTCTCTGAGCTTGGGGAGAGCAGAGGTCCAGTCACCAGCCGGAGGCTGTGCAGAACTGAGAGCCCAGCGCAGCGCCCCCTCCTGGCAGGAGGTCGGGCTGGGAGGGGCAGGGCCAGGAGCTCCCAGGGCCTTGTAAGCAGTTGTCAGCAGACAGGAGAGAGGAAGCCGAGGGGTGAGCCGAGCCCAACAGGATACAGTAGCCTGGCCCGAATTCCTGTGGTCCAGATGTCTCCAGCATCAGCACCCAGTAAGAGAGTCCGGGTGAGAGCCCCAGAGACCCTGAAGGTGATGGGGACGCCCCGGGCAGGCTCCTCGGAGGGGGACGGGAGGCCGTGCGCGCCGTGTGTTGAGCCAGGAGCACAGGTGGCCAGTCCTCAGTCCCCTGATAGCAGAGCTCAGGCAAGGCAGCCCATGCAAGCGCATGCCACAGCCAGAGCTGCTGTCTCCGCCTCATTCCTCCCGTTGTTGCTCAGAAAAGCTGTGAGCAGAGCAGCAGCTTCCAACCCTGGCTCCCACCGGCCTTGTCACTTGGGTGGGTGTGGCTGTGTTTCAGTCCCACCGCCAGGGAGCCTCTGCGGCAATTCATTCACCGTGAGAATCTTTGTTCCTTTTCTTGTAGGCACAATCTAAGGGTCCCAGCACGGCCCTGTGGAAGCAAAACAGCTTCTCCTTTCCTGGCATTTCACTTCCCTGTGAGGGGCCTGGGATGCTGCTCTGATGCAGAGGGCTTGCCCTCCTCCCCTCCCGCTCCCCGCTCCCCGAATTCCTCTTTCCCTCCCCCCCCCCACTCCCTCTGCTCCTGTTCTTTCAGGGGTGCTTTTGTTTATGAAATGTATATTTATGGATTAGGCAGACAGACACAAGGAGGAAAAAAACTTCAAGCCAAGTAGGCTCAGGTGGGACTTCTTTATTTTTTTTTTTAAAGATTTATTTATTTGTACATACAGAACTGGGGTACAGGCCAGAGACTCAGGGGCAGTGAGAGACTTCACCAGAGACAGAGTGGGGAGCAGAACAGGCAGATCAACGAAGTACACTGCTGAGGGGAGCAGCGGGCGGGTCAGGAGAGGTCTGCCGCGCCATGTGGTCTCCTCCCGGGCAGGCGGGGATCGAACTCGTGTGGAAGTGGCTTTAGCTTCTCAGTGCAGTGCTTTAACCCGCTGCGCCACCAGGGAGGGCCGGGACTTCTTTATTTTTTAACTTGCAAAACTCAAAATGTAATCCCTAATGAGGCTTTCAAAATCTTTAGCCTCCTGGCCCTTGCTGGTGGCTTAGCGGGTTAGGAGGCAGCACAGCAAGCCAGCCACAGCGACTTCTGGGCGAGTTTGATCCCCCGCACCCTGGAGGTGACCCACAGGGCTCTGCAGACCTCTCCTGTCTCCATGCTGCTGTCCTCAGCAGTGAACTTCATCCATCTGCCTGTTCTGCTCCCCACTCCGCCTCTGGTAAAGCCTCTCACTGCCCTGCACCTCTGGCCTGTACCCCACTTCTGTATGCATAAATAAATAAATCTTTAAAAATAAATCATTGGCGGGCCCTCCCTGGTGGCGCAGCGGGTTAAAGCACTGCACTAAGAAGCTAAAGCCGCTTCCGCATGAGTTCGATTCCCGCCTGCCCCAGAGGTGACCACATGGCGTGGCAGACCTCTCCTGACCCGCCCGCTGCTCCCCTCAGCAGTGTACTTCCTCCATCTGCCTGTTCTGCTCCCCACTCTGTCTCTGGTGAAGCCTCTCGCCGCCCCTGAGCCTCTGGCCTGTACCCCAGTTCTGTATGCACAAATAATAAATCTTAAAAAAAAAAATAAATCATTGGCTTTCCATCATCATTAACCATCTGAATAGAACATCCCACTGTGAAACTTGCACATAATGCAGCCAAGCACCTTTCCTCTTGGCGTGATCTTGGCTCTGCAGCCCTGAGCTGTGAACTTGGGGGTCCACGCGCAGGGCGGCTGAGGCAGGCAGGCTGTGCGGCAGACCGCCAAGTCCACTCGCTGAACAGCGCTGAAGCAGTTTGCATCATGCATGCGTGTGACACCGAAGTGACCGGGACACGTTCCCTGCCTTTGGGAAACTGCAGGCCCTGAGGGAAAAGCCCTTAAGAGGCGGAGTTACGTTGTAGCCGGGTGAGTGGGGGGCGAGGGGAGGACCTATAACGGGCGAGTCCACCGCCAGGGATCGCGCTGTGTGCAGGTCCATAGAGCTGGCCCTGCACCAGAGGCTGGAGGTCATTACCACTGTCACAGCATGTGGTTACTGCCCGCTGAATGGGTGACCATCATTCAAAGAGCGTAAGTCACGAGTTCAAGGTCACAGAGTAAATGTTTCTACCAGTACCTAAGTCCAGAACTTTCACGTAGCACCTGAGATCACTATAAACTACCTTGAGAGTGATGTTAATAAGGAGAGTCCGAGTGGAAAACTGCAAGGATGTGTCGGGGGCGGGGTGCTCTGGCAGCAGACACGCTCTTAGCTGAGATTTGAGGGTGCCTACAAAGTGGGGAGTGCTTGGGGGGGGGTCAAGGACACCCGGCAGAGAGACCAGGAAGCCAAGATTCTGAGGCTGCATTGCATGGAAATCACTAAGAAGTGGGTGAGTTGAAATGGAGTTCTTTCAGTGCAATGTCTTAGTTTGTTATCTTAATTCTGCAAACCTTCTTGTGACTTCCAAATTCATTTCCAAGCCTGTTTTAGTAGCTTCTATTTTAGTGACCACTTCGCGCCTTCAAGGGGATGGTTGGTCTAGTGTTGGGCTGGGAAGGCCCACTTTACCCAAGTCAGACTCTCTGCAGAGAGGAAGTCCTCCTCTCTTGGCTCAGTCTCTGTGTTTTGAGTCCTGGTTTCTATTAAGTGTGAAATCACACACATGTGTCTGTTTCTCTGGTAACATTTCTCTAACCCAGTTGAATTGTGCTGATATTAAAACACAAAATTGAATGACTTGTGATGTCCCGGTGGGTTTGTGTTTGCGGAGGCCCAATAAATCATACTGAAATAATTTCTAGGAATTCTTGAAGTTTGGCACTTTTGAAAAATCAAGGAATGAAATTTTCTCACTTCCTTAGTATGAAGCAGGTTTGTGTTGTTTTGTTTTCCTTTAGCCAAGTGCATGGGCTTTGGGTGAGAAATTTCAGAAAACTGCAATCCCTCTGAAAACATCCAGTGTGGCTGATTCACTTAGAGCAGTGACCACATGGGCTGGATATCTGGAATGAAACACTTAATTCACCATCCCATGTAGATGAAGCTTGAAATCTCTGCAGGCTGTGCTTTGTGAGAATCTTGCCTTAACACCTTCATGGCAGAAAAGGAATATGGCACACAAAGGACAAGCAGAGTGGGAATTCTCACCAGCCTGGTGAGAATAAGGTAGTCACAGCACTTAGGTTGCTGATATCTAGTTAAATAAAATCTAATTTTTCCTTTTTCATTATCTACCTTGTTGGAAATTATTGAAAAGCATGTGTGTGCCTCAAACGAGAATGTCTAAATAACCTGTGAAGTAGCTGCACTCTGGGTTATGAGATAGAGATGAAATTCAATGAATCTCAGAGCTATAAAAAAAAGTGTTCTTGAATGAAAAGTTTAGTTACTTATAGACAAATTTTAGTATTATGTATTTTCTATGAAAACAATCCCAGCCAAAAGAAGAGCCATTCACACAAAATAATGTGTGGACTTTCTGGGGGGCCATGAATGAGAAGATGGTGATGTAATTGAACAATTGAAAGCTTCATAATATACAGACAACAAAGGTAACTTAGGGACTGGTGAGGCACTGACATTAGATCCAGAGTGGCCCAGGGAACTTGACACTCATTATTAATTGTGTAATTTAACCCTAACTGCGTCAACAAATAAATCTCGATATTATACCATAGAAGAGGTCTGCAAGTTTTTTTTGTTTTGTTTTTGTCTTTTTGCTGTTAAGTCTAATGGAGTTCCCTGATCTGTGGCAGCTCTCTTCCTGATGGTGACTCAGGGATCCAGGCTCTTCCCATCACCTGCTCTCTTCTTCCAGGTGGGAATTCATGGAATCACCTGTGGGATGTTCAGTATCAGGCTGTAGTGGGTGGGGAAGACTGCACCATTTACACATAGACCATCATGCCTGGAAGTCATGTGTCTCCTGGGTTAAAAAAAATACAATAACTATAGGCAAAGGCCTTTGGACATTGATTGCAACTTCCTCCCATGGCTGCATCCCACCGAGAGGGAGTTTAGGTCTAGTTCAATGTCTAGAAAAAGAAATCAGATCTGGAAACAATGAGTTTCTGCACAATAGTGTGTTCATGTTTTTGCATGGGTATTAATTATGTAATTGAAAATCATCAAAAATGAAATCCAGGCACAGAGATAAGCCAATGTTGGTTGATGAAAAACGAGTGTTCTACTTTGTCCCACCCCAGTTCCAAGGAGTTGTGCAGTTTAACTTCTCTGGCCATGGCAGTCTTTTCTTCCAAAACGAAGGCGTGGAATATAATCAGGGATAACCTAATTACATTTATTAAATTATTGTTAGTGTTTTGTAGTATATTTTTTCCACATATGTTAAGTGCTATTCATAATCACTAATCAGGAGGTAATCAGTGTTACCATGAGTTGAGTTCATTCCTCCTCAAATCAGAGAAACATGCTAAACATATTCTTTTTTTAATGATTATTTTAATACAGAACTAGTCAGGGGTGCATTTTAAGATCCTTAAAAACACAGTGGAATCAGAAAATGTTCCTGGGATTCACTGGACTAGACGGAAAGCCTTTTCTCATTCTATCATTCTAACATAGTATCTAGGATACACCCTTCTATAAAGTCTGCCTCCGTGGATATTTGTTAAAGGAATGAATGAATTTGTAAGGTGAATTTAAGCAAAATTTTATATAAAAATGTGTGGTGTGTGTTTGTGTAAGAGTGTAAGGTTCACACTAAGAGAATAAAATTCATTCTATAATTGAAAATATGTCAATAGATAACTTTCTAAAGGAAATTAGACCGTCAGCTCAATAATCACTGAAAAGGCAACTGATTAAATTTAATATCCATCAGGATTAAAAAGAAAACAATCATAAAAACGAGGATTAGAAGAGTAATTTGTTTTTCTTGCCAATAACAAGTAATCTGATCTCAAATCAATGTATAATATTTCCCTTAATCCAAGAAGCAGTCCCCACCCCCAAAAAAAAAAATCAGGGAAAAATGCTACTACATTATTCTATCTTTTTTTTTTTTCTGGAAGTTCTAGTCTAGTCATTGAAATAAAATGAAAAATTAATGGTATAGATACAATGGAAAGAAAGAAAAGAACAAAATTATCAAAACCTGGGAATGACTTTTTCACCTAGAAAACTCAAAATAATCTCCCCCCAAGCTGTTAAAGCTAATAAGAATGTTCAGTTAATATAAAAATTAACCATTTAGCATAGCCAAAATATTTAAGAATTATCTTTAAAAGAAATATTATATATGTGTTAAAAACCACAGAATTCTTTTGAGATAGAATTAAAGACTTAAATAAGTGGACAAACATTTCATGTTCCTGTGGGAAGACTGGGTATTTTAAATATAGCAACACTTCTATTAATTTAAATTAAATCTTCCCATTTTTTAATAATCTGAAAAAATCTTATTAAAGCTCATCTTGAAGTATAAAGGGAACAAAATTATGTTGAAATAAAGATAACAGAGAGGTCAGAAATAAACCTACCACATATAAACAGCATTGTAAGTTCAGAAAGCCAAAAGATGGAACTGTCACAAGGAGCGAGAGTGCGTACACGCTATGTTATGGAGTAGTTTATTCAGACAAGACCTTCTGAGGAGTAAGTGCATTCTGTTGGTTGGGCAGAAGCACAAATGATTGTATAAACAATAGACCATGATTCCTAACACATGCTGTTCTCTCCAATGGTCCACCTTCCTCTCCGACCCCTACATCTCACTGATGTCTATTCACCCCCGCCAGGCGGTGCTTCTCTCACACTTTGTTCTCTCCCCACTGACTGCACCAGGCCCATGATGCATCAGGAACCACAGACTTGTTTTAAGTCAGGAAAGGACTTCAATTTCATATGCACACATCTTACTTGTCCTCAATGGATGAGTGAAGAGCTTTAAGCATTGCTTGATGGAAAACCCCCTTTGACAGAGTGGGGTCTCCCTGAGTCAATGTTTTTTATCCAGCAACTAGTTTGGCTGAAGTCTCAGTGAAGTTATTAAAAGTTTAGCAAGTAGGGCCCTCCCTGGTGGTACAATGCATTAAAGCAAAGCGCTATAAAGCTATCTGCAGTCACTGCAGCACAAGTTCGATCCCCAGCCAGGGAGGTGACCCACATGGCACAGTAGACCGCTCCTGTCTAGTCCACTGCTCCCTCAGCAGTATATTTCAGTCAAGCTTCCCATTCTATTCCCCATTCTGTCTCTGGTGAAGCCTCTCGCCCACTCCCCAATGCCCTGCTCCTCTGGCCATTTCTTGTATACATAAATAAATCATTTTTTAAAAGTAAAAAGTAAACATTTAATAAGTAAAATGAAAGAAAAATGTCTATTCATTTCCTGGGAAGACTGAACATTTTTATGGAGTTTTGGAACACTGTTGACAGACACTTAAGAACAGAGTAAGTTCACAAGATCTCATCATTGGTTAAACCTTCCAGTGCTGCCTCGTCGCATGAAGAGTAAGAGGCAAGTCTTTGTCATTGCTTAGAAGGCTTTACGTAACCTGGCCTGCTGCTTTCTCAAAGCTTCTGTCATCTTGCTCTCCTTTTCCATATGGTCGTGCTATGCTCCTTTTTTCAGATATTGCAACATGAACTCAGTCCAACCCATCCCTCTCATTCATCTAGACTCAGATCCAAAGTAATCCATTCACTGCTGCCTTCCAGGTGGGTCCATCTAAACTAGCTGCCTTTCCTCACCACCCAGCTCATTCTCTGTCTCCCCACCTTTCTGCTCTTACTCGCCAGCACCTGCAACCATGTCTGGCTCATAGTCCACACTAGTCAGCCTATATTAAGTGAAAGAATCTTTGGAATAGCAAGAGAGGAGATATTTAAGTCAAGTTGTTATGGTTGGGGGAAATGTAAAAGGTCCAGTAGGATATAAATGACGTCAAGGTATGGAAGTCACGTTAGTGTGATATACCCTTCTTTGACCAGGTCAAAGGAATCTGCCTTGAACACATGCCACCCCCATCAAAGTTCTATCCTGTTTTTTACCCATTGTTTCGGCTATTTATAAGGGCTACTTACCCTAAATGAAATCATCAGTATTGTTCATTTCACTATGAGGAGGCTCTCAATTTACATGTTAGCATAATATGTTCATTGATTTCTGAATAAAGATAAGTCTAAAGTTTAATGGATCTTTGTGTTTATTGTGTACCTCAATACTGGGATTTCCATTTGGATTGCTGAGGTATTGCTGCTTTAGAGCACTTATATACCAACAACCAATTTACCTATTATCATGTTTATAAATGTTTTTAAAATCAAAGTAATCAGACATTTTATTATAATTAACTAATTAATTAATTTATATGACTTTCTCTTTCCAAGGAGGAGAGCCATAGTTAGCTAACTCATTGCTGAGTTAACTGGTACTAATGCATTGTTTATTAAAACCTACTCTTGTTCCACATTTTAAACAAGGTTCTCAGCATCTTTTTTTTGAAGTGAATATTATTTAAAAGGTAGAAATTACAGGCATTTAAAATATTAAGTGAAAGCTCCAAATCAAAAGATCTTCCATAGGCAATGGTTTCTTAAAGAACATCAAAGCTCTTCAGATCCAAATATTGGAATTGCTGTATTCACCAAGAACTGAGTGTCACACCTGGCAAACTATCAGAGATGTAGAGTTTCTGAAGATAAAGAGCAGTTGGTACATTGATTTATCCAGAAGTATTAGAGTATGCATACTATTTCACCACAGCCTTACCAGGTTTATGTTTTAACCTTTTAATATTTTTTTCATTTGTATCTGATTACTAGTTGAACATCTTCTCACACAATTGTACTCTTTCACAGGAATTTTCTATACACAAACAAACATTCTTAAGAATTTAAGAAAAGCATTTCATTAAAAATAGAGATGATATGCTCAAAAAGGCAGGTCCCTACTAGTTTATTTCTTCTTAAATAATTGAGAGCTCCCTCTCACACTATTTGGTTTCTATATGAGTGGGTGGGAGAGAGTCGAGTAATAGCTACCTGTATCCTGTTGATATCCTCACATCTACAAGGGACACCTACAAAAAAAGAAAAAATTTGGACCCTGCCTTCTCGGCAGGATCAGCCCACCAACTCCCACAGCAAGAAATTCTGAGGAGCAGGGGTCTGTGGTTGGCAGCACCACAGAAAATTTCCTGAACTAGAATTCAGAGACTTACGTCCATATTAGTTCATACATTTTTATATCTTTCTGGAATAATATGTTTTTCTACAAGGTAGAAGACTATTTAGACCTTTCTAATAACCACTTTAGACTCTTGAATAATTCAGTCTGTGATTTTCTTTTCTCTTTCACAAATATATAAATAAATAATATATTCTAGATTCCACTCCCCTGACTGCAGAGCAAATCTTCTAGTGCTCTCTTGTTTGCCATGGTCCCCCTTCCCACGATCCTTTGCATGTCTGTGTTGTCTGTTGTGTCTTCTTCATTTCTAAGTTTATTTATTTGAGTCTTCTTTTTTCTTACTTAGTCTCACTGCAGGTTTGTCACTTTTGTTTATCATTTCAAAGAATGCGCTTATGGCCCTACCCCGGAGGTGACCACATGGCAAGGCAGACCTCTCCCGACCCGCCCGCTGCTCCCCTCAGCAGTGGACTTTGTCGATCTGCCTGTTCTGCTCCCCACTCTGTCTCTGGTGAAGCCTCTCGCCGCCCCTGAGCCTCTGGCCTGTACCCCAGTTCTGTATGCACAAATAAATAAATCTTTAAAAAAAAAAAAAAGAGAGAAAGAATGAGCTTATGGCTTCATTGATATTTTATATGGTATTTTGGATGTCTGTGTCATTTATTACTGCTCTATTTTTTATTATTTTTTCCCTCTACTGACATTTCCCTCTGGCTGTTCTTGTTTTTCTAGTTCCTTTAGGTGTTTAAGATTTTTCATCATCCTTGAGGTAGTCCTATATAAACTTTCCTCTTAGTTCGATGTTCATTGCGGTATGTGGTATGGATTGTGGTATGGATTGTGGTATGTTGTACTTTCATTTTCATTTGTCGCCAGATATTTATTTTTGGCATTTAATTTCTATGCTGACCCAATAATTGTTCAGTAGCATAACATTTAATCTCCACATATTTGTGCTTTTTTTCTTTCTTCTTATGACTGATTTCTAGCTTCATGCCATTTTTAATTAGAAAATTTTGTTGATATGATTTCAATCTTTATAAATTTATTGAGACTTGTTATGTGTATTATCACATGATCTACCCTTGAGAATGTTTCATGGGCTCTTGAGAAGAATGTTTGTTCTGCTGCTTTGGGATAGAATGTTATATATATCTCCTTAAGTCCACCTGGTCTAATGTGTCACTTAAGACCATTAATTTCTTGCTGATTTTTCTGTCTGAATAATTTATTCATTGGTGATCTTAGTGTGGTAGAGTCTCCCAGTATTATGGCTTTGCTATAAATTTCTTCTTCTTCAGTTAAAATTTGCTTTATGTATTTTGGCACATATATATCTTAATATGTGTTCTTCTTCTTGATGACTTTGTTGCCTGATCTTTATATAATGTCCACTTTTTTCTCTTATTACCTATATTGGCTGGAAGTCTATTTTATATAACACAACTGTGACTGTTTCAACTTTCTTTTGGTCACTATCATCTTGGAATATACTTTTCCACACCACTTCAAGTCTGTATTTGTCCTTAGAGCTATACTAAGTACCCTGAAGTCAGAGTTTATTTTGTGTCTTGTGCTTTAATCTATCCAACAATTCTATGCCTCTGGATTGGTGAGTTCAGATTATTTACATTTAGGGTGATTACTGATTGCAGTAACCTTTTTAATGTGACAATTCTTTGGATATTGTGGTGAAATATTTTCGCTCTACATTTACATTTTTATGGCTTGCAATTTTTCTCTACAGTACCGATCATAAAATGTCATATTACTAGAGCTGATTTATGATAATTAGCTTTAAGTTAGAATATTTGAAATGCTTTAAGTTAATTTTATCTTTTTAAACAGCAAAGTACAAAAAGGTGTGTGTGTGTGGTGGTTTTTTTTTTTTTTTTTTGCATTAGTAGGTTTTCTTTATAACATCAGCCATGCATATTTAAGAATATGAAGGACTCAGGTTACTCTTATTTAAATTTTGTATTTTACAAGTGGACATACACTATTAGGCATTAGGAAATGCCTTGGAAGTTTAGGATAGAATTGCAAAAGACCCTGGAATATTTAGCATCAATCAACATTTGTTGATTATTTAACTGTCCTAAATGTGAAACAATAACAACTATTTAAATTATTCAGAGACTAGTCATCCACATCAAGGCTCTTTAGAGACCACTTCAAGAAACAGTTTGGCAGAATATTCTTTTCATATTTTTTTTTTTACAAATCCATGTACAAAAGAGGTATAAATCCATATGGAATGGATTAACACTGATTCTTTTTAAATGAAATGAAATATTTAAAAAATTCAAGTGAAGAATGCATGATCTTTTCTATTAGAGCTCTCTTTGATAATTTATTTATCTTAAATATTATTTTTGTCTTTCAGAAAGCATTATATAATAAATGTAAGAGATTTATTTAAAACCTTGCATCGTTTGAGAGTGCTTTAGTACTTTGCCTCAAAATCTGCACATAGGCAAAATTCCTGGTATTATGAGTTGGGATTTTCATTGTAAGAGGATTTAAAATTTCTACCAAAGCAAGGGCTTGTTAGCCGTGCTGAAGTCATCGATCAGAGAGACCCAGCTACTTACCAACAGCTCAAACTAAAATGGGGCAGGATAGGACAAATGAAACGAAAAGGATCAATTTGGACCAGGTGGGAGGTACCAATTTCTCTTAAAAATGGGCCTTTTATTCTAGAAAAATACCTCATCTGGCTCTAGAACCACATAGAATAATCAGAATTCACATAGGTTTGGATCTCTAGATATGAAGACAGAGGGTTGCTTTTTGAATGTTTCCACTCATTAAAGTCGTTTGAAACATTGTGTTGTAAAGAGCAAGTATTTTAGTTTTTGCAGATTTGCAGATATATAGACTCAGCTATTCTACCTGTAAGTGGGTCTCAGGCTCCTTCTTTCTTGGGGTTGGGATTGTAACATCTAGTAAGAAAAAGTGAGAATGCTTCACACAGTTCAAATCATTAAGTTATTAAAAGGCATGTTATTATTACTACCAACAATAAGAATTCAAAAAATAAGCTCAGATAACTAGCTTGCAAAATAGTCATTGAAAAATCCGAGTCAGTGAAATGTGTGGTACTTGTGATGTCCAAAATTCTTAATGTGATTATCTTCAGTACTTTCAAAGTATTGACTTCCAGTGGACACAAAAATCTGGAAAGATGACTCTACAAAATTTTTGTAAACAGTTGGGGATTTTATTGTATACACTGTAACTCGAAAGGACCATGGTTGCTTATAAAGAGATACTTGCTTTCTTGTGCAGTTTCTTGGGATGATTTATTTGTATCTAGCTGGAGGTTTGGTGATGCTCTGGGATGTGTGAGTCCAGCCAGATATTTCTGTTAATGATTTGTTTCTCTGTTTCTCTCCCAGCTATTGGCAGGACCCTCATCCCCCGTTACTTTAGCACTGTGTTCGAAGGAGGGGTGACCGACCTGTATTACATCCTGAAGCACTCGAAAGAGTCATACCACAACTCATCCATCACAGTGGACTGCGACCAGTGTGTGATGGTCACCCAGCATGGAAAGCCCATGTTCACCAAGGTACAGGGCGCCCGGAACAAGCTTCTGGGTGTGGCACAGGATGATGATTCTGGTTTTCTTTTCTTTTTTTTTTTAAGATGTATTTATTTATGCATACAGAACTGGAGTACAGGCTAGAGGTGCAGGGGCGGTGAGACGATTCACCAGAGACAGAGTGGGGAGGAGAGCAGGCGGATCAACAAAGCACATTGCTGAGGGGAGCAGAGGGCAGGTAATTCTGGTTTTCTTTTGGAACATTTCAGTACGGTGAGGCAGTATTTTTTGTCTCTGACCTCGCTAGATGCTAGCTGGGCACTGTTCTAAGACATGTGTGTATAATTCAGAGCACATGGAAGTCAAATACAAAAAAGCCTCAACACTGAGAAGACAGGTTCATCTGCCTGTTATATTCAGATTGTTCAATTAGAATTTGACTTTGATACAAAATGTCTCTCATAGTTGAAAGAGCATTCTCGTGTGGTCAGTATTTAAGTTTTCTCACTAAAATGGAACACGCTTTAAACTTTAATTCAAATGTTAGCAAAAGGGAAAAAATATCTCACTCCAGCTAAGCACTGTTAGCCTTAAGTTGTAAGGAGAATGGGTAGAGGATTGGTAACCCAATTGTTGAAGGCTCTGATAAGGATGTGAAGACGAAAACTGAACTGACAGAACAGCCCCCGTGTGTGATACATTCTCGATCCCTGCCCTTTTCCATACCAGGTTCATGGACCTAGGGAGTATTCCCACTAGGCAGAGACCTTTCTGGAACACGCTGATAATTCCTTTATATATTCTCCCAAGTTTAAAGAAAAATTAAGAAGGACAAATATTTAGTCACAGAATCTGGCAAAGGAAGGTTTAATTTTTTTTTAAAGATTTATTTATTTGTGTATACAGAACTGGGGTACAGGCCAGAGGCTCAGGGGTAGCAAGAGGCTTCACCCGAGACAGAGTAGGGTGCAGAACAGGCAGATCCACGAAGTACACTGCTGAGGGGAGCAGCGGGCGGGTCAGGAGAGGTCTGCTGCGCCATGTGGTCACCTCCGGGGCAGGCAGGGATCCAACTCATGCAGAAGTGGCTTTAGCTTCTCAGTGCTGTGCTTTAACCCGCTGCGCCACCAGGGAGGGCCAGGAAGGTTTATTTTAGTGAACTATTTTGCTGCATTTGGACTAAGATGTAATGTGAAACAAATTTGTAATATTAATGATAGCAGCTATCTTTTTTAGTTGAAAACATAAATGACAGCCCTCTCGTTGTAGTTAAGAGAAGTTGAGCTATCAGGGTTAATTGCAAAAGCCCAAATTATAAAATTGAAGATGTGTTTGTTATGCACAATTTTGCTGAGAGAATAAAAATAAGATGTTTATTATTTAAAGTATCCTTTGATCTTGTTGGAGCAGTTTGATCTTTCCATAGTGGTAAAAAAACAGGCAAAGGAAGCACTTGTAAAATACAAAAGCAAATCATAAAATGCCATTGATTTTGTCCTATCTTGATTTTGTCAATAGATATTTAAAATGTGGGACAGGGGTTGGGTTTTTTCTATTTCTCTTCCTTCCTTTTTTTAACAGCTGAACAGAGAGCAATGTTGTCACTCAGGGACAAAGAAGGTTTCCTTGCATGTGGAAGTCCCTGCTGAGAGACGGCCCTGCTAGGATCACCTGGACCAGAGTATAATCAGTCCAGATCTCACCTCATGTCTGAGAAGCAAGAGCTCTACATAATCCTGCAGATCAGAGTGAAAAATTACCCATTTCTAGTGTTAAAAAACCTTACTTAGCGCTGCAGAGAAGCCTCCTTCAATTTTTAAATTTTTTTTTAAGATTTACTTATACATACAGAACTGGGGTGCAGGCCAGAGATGCAGGGCAGTGAGAGGATTCACCAGAGACAGAGTGGGGAGCAGAACAGGCCAACTGATGAGTACACTGCTGAGGGAAGCAGCGGGAGGGCAGGAGAGGTCTGACGCGCCAAGTGGGTCACCTCTGGGGTGGGGATCGAACTCATGCGAAAGTGGCTTTAGCTTCTTGGTGCTGTGCTTTTACCCACCACGCCACCAGGGAGGGCCCCCCCCACCTTTTTTTTTTAAATCTAGAGTTAGTGTTACTTTTAGGTAATTGAAGAAAAGCACTAATTTCATTTGCTTTAAGAGGGTGGAAAGGAACTCCACGACAATTAAATACAACTTTCCCATTACCAAGGGGCTACTCCCAAAGTCACTAGACATAGAAAATAAAAATGCATATTGGAGCAGCCCATTACCTATTTCCTCAATTTCTTTCTTTCTTGGGTTCAAACTCTACCATCAGTCAGCCCAGTCAGTTGCTCTGAAGGTGAAGTATATACTCGTGGCCTAGTTAAGATCACAGGAATCCACTTCTTCTGATGAATTGATCAACTGTTATTTTCATTGAAATGACGGCACTGAATTTTCCTCTGTCGCCTTCTTCCTCCTCCTGGACTGCTCCCCTCTGGGGACTGAGCTTTTGTTCAGGCCCCAGAGAGGTCACCAAGACCGCTAATGCTCCCCTGAACTCGCCTCCTTCAGCTTCCAGCTTCAATAATTTAGATCACCCGTGGCAATACATGCCAAGTCTTGGGATGAAGATTTCCATACTGTGAAGAAAAATATCGCTTTCTGGGAAACGTAGCTCAGCTTTGTGAACTTAGTCCAGACGCTAATTATGCACATTTATTTTTAGAAACTTTGAAAGGATTCTCTTTTTTGCTCCTTGGTGGTTTTTATACTACCCAAGAATCTTTCCAATTTCTCTTTTGTCCTTAAATTAATTAAAAATAACTCATTTTTGTATAATAAAATCATATGGCTACTTAGGGTAAAACCATGGGCTAATGGCCCCTCTCTGTCACAAAGAAAATGGCTTGGACATTGATGTTTATTTCAAAAGGTTGGGCCACTCTTCGTCAAGGCCTTGCTCAGCACATTGTGTGTAGAGAGCATCATATGGTCCCAATTTAGATTATCAGTGAACTCTAGTTCCCCCAGTGGCATTTGACCAGTGGTCCTGAGTTGCTTATATGAAAATTTGGTCAACTGGCAGATCTGAAATCAGCCATGGCCCTAATCAACAGAAATAGTTAATATTCCTCTGCAGTGCTGGGTGCATTTTGCAATTTCCTGAAGTTAGTAACATTATAGATTATGGATAAATATGTAATTAGAGTTTTAAAACACACATTATGCAGCCTTTCTTTTCTGTATTCAATTTTGAATCAAATTGAAAACAAGGCTTAATACTCAGAAGAGCAATCACCCAGGTTTTCAGAATCAAAGACCCTTAAATTACATTCAAGGGTGTGAATCTGGCAATTGCCGAGAAGGGCCCTGCCTCGTGTCCACGCAGGTTACTTTTCGATTTTGCAAACTGGAACGATAATTGCAGCCATTACCAGACAGCCTCGTTGCTCTTGTAAACACAGGATTCTTTTATCCTGGCCTCAAGTATTTATTAGGAAATTATTAGACCAAGGAAACAACCACAGAAATGCTCTTATGTGAACACTCTTTCATGTCTTGACCAATTTCCCAGTCCCCCCCCTTCGTCTGTATTTACACATTTACCCCTTATCTTGAGTCTGCCCAAATTACCAAACTGTCAGTGATCCTATTACCCGAATAGGGGTATGTGTGTGTGTGTTCTCACTCATACACATGCACACGTTTAAATATGCAGCATGCAAAATACAATGAGCTTTAAGCAACTGTTTCCTAGAAAACAGCATTCCACCCAGGCTGTCCTAAGAATAAAAACCAAGACAATGAAATAAGCACTGTCCCCTAAAAAGCGCACTGTATTTCCGAAAAGTCACTTGAGAATCCTTACGCCTTATGCAACTACGTGGTCGATACGGCTTTGCAATGAGTCAGAGGAAGTAAAGGGTTAAAAGCTACCGGTGAGTTTGAGAAATGTTCTTTTTTAGTTCTCTTGTTGCCTAGTCTCAAGCCAGCACGTGACCCGCTGAATGCCTGGCAGCCTCTTTCTTGTTGATCCTCCGGAGACCATCTGTGCTGGGGGCATTGATTAGAGTGTGTCTGCTGGGATTACATCTTTTCTGTTGCCATGCCAACTAATCAGCTGATTTTGGTTACCACAGAAACAAAATGTCAGAGCTCACAGTACGGTAACATGAATTCAGCACAACAGAAAATGTTTTCTTAATTGGGGACCCTTTTGATTTTGGATTTCAAGTGAAAGGCAGCTTGATTTTTTATTTTTTTTTTAAAAAAGACCAACTTTAGATAAAAGCTTCATTAATTGTGTTGACTAATAGGAATGAACAGAATTTTTTTGGAAAAGAAAAAAAAACACTAATTTTCCTTCATAAGCTATGTTCGTTTTTGTACCATTTCCAAATAAGGAATGTGTGTGTGTGTGTGTCTGTGTGTCTGTGTATGTATTATATATAATATACGTTATATATATATATATATATATATATATATATATATATATATATATTTCAGTGCCTCTATTGCTTTTTGCTGATCATCACATATAAAATAAACTGCCAAGCCTTCAGTTTCCTTTAACTTCTGAGAACCGGGCAAGGTGAGGGTATACAGAGATTGCATAGGATTGGAGAAAGCCTGCGGTGTGATTTCTTGGGAAAACCATCAGTAACCAAATTCTCTTCCATCCTTCATTCCAGGAAGTCATTTAATGCCCTTAAAGAAAACACGTAACATGGTTAAGTCAGGTTCATTCCTAAAGGTTCTCCCCTTGCAGTGACACACACTGAGGAACTAATCCCTTAGTTTCAACTGAGAAAAGAAAAGCTCAAGACATGTTGCAATGTTCCCTTTGAGCACCAGCAACAGCTGCTGAAGGGGCAGGCCTGGGGTGTGTGATGGGTTACTTTTAACTGCAAGAAGAGTTCTGTACTGACTTACTGCACAGGAAACAAAGACCAAATTTAATTTGACCTCACAGATGCTCCAAGTGAGTAATTCTCCTGAAGGACCATGCCCATGCCTTCCCATTAGGAATTTCTATACCAGTAAAAGTAAGCCAGAACCTCCACTTGCCCTGGGTGTGGCTCATAAACAAAACAAATAAATTAGGTAATAAAAAAATGACACTTAGGGGGGCCCTCTCTGGTGGTGCAGCGAGTTAAAGCACTGCACTAAAAAGCTTAAGCCATTTCTGCATGAGTTCGATCCCCGCCTGCCCCGGAGGAAATCCACATGGCCAGGCAGACCTCCCCTGACCCGCCCGCTGCTCCCCTCAGCAGTGTACCTCGTCGATCTGCCTGTTCTGCTCCCCACTCTGTCTCTGGTGAATACCCTCACCCACTGCATCTCTGGCTTGTACCCCAGTTCTGTATGAGTAAATAAATAAATCTTTAAAAAAAAAAAAAAAGACACTTAACTGGGCTAATATTAAACATCCAATCATCCCTCTTTAAAAAAATAAATAAGGACGGTAGCACCACGTGCCCCAGCCTGTACTGCTGGCTCTACTGTCACTGGCTGGCTGAGGCTACCTCCTTTGGTGACAAAGATTTTGCTTTGGGGCCTCCATCTTGCTATCACCTCAGGTGCAACTGTTTTTAAAAGGATGCAAATTTGTCCCAATGCTATCGCCTCAGGTGCAACTGTTTTTAAAAGGATGCAAATTTGTCCCAATGCCTGAGATGCTCTAGAGGGGTTTGGAGACACCAGAGTCTTCCCGGTCTATGGCTAAGATGCCAGAAATGAGACTCTGAAGACCATTGAACTGAGGAGTTTGGGGTAAGGTGCCCACATGCCGGAAATTACCCACAGATTCTGATAATTGGATCTGAGCTAGAGGTCTTCACCCAGATTATCAATAATTATCTTACAGTGCTTCTGAGACACTTGATAAAACAAAGATGGCCGACTTAATAGCATCTTTCTTGAGCAGTTCCCTTGCAGTACTCTTTACTAATTCTCCTAATCTGGTTTACTTAAAGAAAATATTACCTTAAAGTGAAGCAAATGGAAACCCAGTGCCCAGCATATATTTGGAACTCAAAAAATGGAGGCAGTTTGGATGAAATTCCCAAAGAGCGAAATGGTTTTGGTATTTCATAATAAAAGATTAACATAATTGCTAATCATCTTCATAGACTGTAGTTTTAGAAATGACTATTATCCCTATTTAGTTTGCTGTTATTTGAGGCTTTTTAAAAATGTGCTGTACAGTGATTTCCAGTTTTATATTTGTTTTTAGCTTAAGAAATCTTTCCCCAAGGTTTGATCAGAAGCTCAATTATTTTAAAATGTTTAGTTGAAGCTGCCCTGGTTGAATCTAGAAAATGGGTGGGAAATGTCAGCACCTACATGGAGGCCAGATCTCTCCCATTAGAGTCCCTGAGACTCCTCCATGAACCCCTTTATCTCAGAGAGACAACGCCAGCATTCTGTCTTCCATCACGTCTACTTTCTCTTTTCTTCTTTTAGTACTATCATGTACTATCATCCTACAGTGCTCCAGGGACAGTGCTAAGCAGCTGACACACACAATCAATCCCCTTTAATATCTTCCTGACAACCTTACCTTGGTATCACTCATTCTCCTCATTTTGTAGATGAAGAAACTGGGACTAAGGGAATTTATCTGAGTTCCCCAACATTCCAAAATGAGTAAAACATGAGTCAGAATTCAGAACCAGTCCCCTCTGAGGTAAAACCTCCATCCAGTCTTTTCTTCTTCTTGAACAGAAGTTGTAACATTTTAGGCTGGACCTTTATTCTACCACATCTTTACATTATAGCTGAGATAGCCTTGGTGCTGTGTATGTGACTGCCTAGCATTTTCTTCCGTTTCGAAGTCCTTAACAAAAAAGACAGGTAAATAAAATAGAAACTGGGTGCTAAAAATAATCTGAATATCAAAGGAAAATATAAATGTCATGCTACTCTGCACTCTGTCAAGGAAAAGCGCTCATAAATTCTGCTTTGTTTCATTAATAATATGTTTTTTAGGAAGATAAACTTGCCTAGGCAAAATACAGTATTTTTTATCCAATCACATTCTTTGAAAATAAAAAGATAGATTAACTTGCCCCTACCTAGCCCCAACACCGAGCTGGGTCCCTAATGCAGGCAGAATTTGTTGTTGCTGATGCAAAGTGTTTCAAGCAATTTCCTCTAAGTAACCTTCTGTTTTCCCACATGTTGCCAACAGATACAAGCCAAGCCTTGAGTTAAGCTTTGCCCTTTGGAGTTCCTCTCTGAAAACAAAAACTTCTACTGATTGGGTAGCTTAGTAGGAACACATTTATCGTAAATGACTTTATTGGGTCCTTTCTCCCAGAGCAGAATAACTAAGATTAGAGCAAGTGTACAAATGCTTGCAGTAGAATGATCAAAGTAGAAGCAGAAGATGAGAGACACCATTTCCTTGGTCCACATGCGCTGGGAACTGTTGACAGACACTCCCTAGTAGATGTGTTTTGTAATCCATGTTGACAAATGAAGAAACAGGAGCTCATGTTTCAGTAGTAACTATTAGAGCTACTACTAGCTCACAGCTGTGAAGCCTTTTGAACCCGCTGATTCTGGAAAAGTCCTTAGTTCCATCATTGTCAAGGTGCAGCACCGGCCAAGGCGAGTCAGGAAGACCGTGCTGGGTGGGGGTTACCTGATTCAGTGTTCACAGACTCAGGTCTGCAGCCAGTGACCATGTTGTTGCTCATTGCAGGTATGTACAGAGGGCAGACTGATCTTGGAGTTCACCTTTGATGATCTCATGAGAATAAAAACATGGCACTTTACCATTAGACAATACAGAGAACTGGTCCCAAGAAGCATTCTAGCCATGCACGTAAGTAATCGAATTCTGTTTCTCTTTCCTTCTTTCCCCTCAGTTTCCACAAGGAGACAAAGCCCACTTAGTGCTCTCTGGGGGAAAGACTGCCACTTGTCTCCATTCTTTAGGTAATTCATTCTCAGTTTTGAGCATTTTCCCTGAACCATTTTTTTTAAAGATTTATTTATTTATTTATGCATACAGAACTGGGGTACAGGCCAGAAGTACAGGGACGGTGAGAGGATTCACCAGAGGCAGAGTGGGGAGCAGGACAGGCCAACTGATGAAATGCACTGCTGAGGGGAGCGGCGGGCAGGTCAGGAGAGGTCTGCCACCATGTGGGTCACCTCGGGGCGGGGATCAAACTCATGCCGAAGTGGTTTTAGCTTCTTAGTGCTGTGCTTTCACCCTCTGCGCCACCAGGGAGAGCCCTCCCTGCATCATTTTAATGTATGGGCTCTTTTCTCCTTTGTAGTCCTGAAGTTGGTGCCCTGTGAGACTTTTGTTTGTTTGTTTTTGGTGTTTTATTATTTTAAACTCTTAAATTCCAGTCAGTGGTTATTAAGCACTGTCCCACCTAGATGAATAAGCCTGTTTTGTATAATTGGGGAAAGAGATAAAATAAGCAAGCAAAGGTTTCCCCTATTGACCGGAGCCATCAGAGTGGGGTGTAGGCTGCTATGCCCGAATCTGCCCAGCCAAAGCTGATTCTCCCTCAGTGTGCTGTTGGGGTAAATTAGCATATTTGGGGTTCTCTGATTCCTACAGCTACAAGGTGGGTTCAGTGCCAATCTAGAGATGTTTTAACACTGAGGACGAAATTCAACCACTTACGGACGGAGAAACCAAAGGCATAATTAACTAGCCCCTCTTAGAGAATGAGCAGCCTCCTGAAAAACAAGAAGCATCTGGATTTAATAAACATGATTTTGAAGACCCCCTACTATCAAAAGCGAATAAAATAACAGTAGCTAGCATTGCCACTTGTATTCCAGGCCTTCTGCAAAGTTCCTTGGACATGTTTATTACAGGTAACCCTCCCAGGAACACAGAGAGCTGAGTTATGATCACTCCTGTTTTAGCAATGAGGTAACTGAGGCTAAGAGCAGTTCAACTGGCCGCCCAATGTTTTTCAGCCCAAAGGAGGCAAAAGTTGAACTCACCTGGTTCCCTGTGTCGCCCTAATGCTGCAGTCACGGCTCCATCATATCTGCCTCCCGAATTTTTGAGTCAAAGGACCGTTTTCAAGTCCACTTTCCATCTTCAGCTCTCCCCGAAGCCGTCTGGAGAAGCCACTGTTACTCGCAGGAGGCTGGGAGGCAGCGGAGAGCGGAGGTCAGGAGACCGGGCTCTGCGACATGTCCACTTTGGTTTATACCTTGTTCCTGTGTGACCTTGGCCAAGAGACATAACATCTCTGTGTTCCCAGTCGCCCTTCTACAAAGGAGCTACAGTCATAAAACCCGCCTCAGAGAACTGGCATGAAGATTAAATGTTAATGCACATAACACACTGAGAACAGCGCCTGGCACATAGTATTCCAGTGACTTCATTGTCATTAGCAACAGTAGCACAGGCAGCAATGGTGCCCTTCTTTTTTATTATCCTGTCTTCTGACGGCAAAGTAAGGACATAAGCAAGCCCACTTGATGTCTCTGGATGGAACTAGCTCTTCCCGGCATGGGGGAGAGGTTCATGGAACACTGGCTTTAAGTCCCAAGAAGTCCGCCCCCTCCAGAAATTGGCTTGAAACATGACAAGCTCTGTTTTCCTAACATTGTATTGAGTATTTATATAACCAAAGACAGGTGACTGTATTACATAGGGAGAATTAAATACAGAAGAGAATAAAGTGAAGTGTGTAGGTCAGCTCCAGATTGCAGACACAGAGGCAAAGGGATATTGTCTGCAAAGCCCCTCTGTTTAGCACCCATGTGTTTAAGCCAATAGGAAGAAAGGAAAACACAGAAGATGCGACAACCAGGAGACTCATCTTCAAATGGAATCCAATTTTTCGGTTCTGGAACATTCGGGGTGGCCAGGGAACATTGCATCCCTCTTTTTAATTGTGGCTGATATTCTGGAAAATGTGAGGCTTGCCCTTATGGTCCTGAGGGATGGAAATTGTTGAGGACATCTGTTTCTTGCCTCAGCTTCATGGGAGGAGAGTTAGAATTCTTATATGTGTATATATTACATGGCAGATGCAAAGTTTTCAAACAGTCCCCAACTGCAAGCTGTTACAAACAACACTATCACAAAGGAAACAAAGGCCAGCCCTACAGCAGGGCTTGCCTAAGCCAGGGTCCACCACCACCACCACCACCCCGTTCCCTGGTGAGAACCAGGGACCTGGAGGTGATCTGGCAGGCTGACAACGTGCCTGAATTCACAAGCCCTCATGGAGAAAGGAAAGTCATTTCTCCAAGGACTGACAACACTCTAAGGTAGGCTGGTTTTCCCCAGCAACAGGTCTTGCACAGTTGATCCCAAAATGTCCTTGAGTGTTATATGCACATCTCCTCAAAATGCAAATGAAATTATTGCCAGCTACCTGCATCTCCAAGAAAAATCGACAATGTCAAGATTGCTTTGCATAGCTGCTGAAGCAGTCTCAGATTTTCTTGAAACCATCTTGCAATGATAAAATACGTGATGTTGTTGTTGTTGTTTAGGCACAAGATCCTCAGGTCCTGGACCAGCTGTCGAAAAACATCACCAGGATGGGGCTGACAAATTTCACCCTCAACTACCTCAGGGTAAGACCGACGGGATGATTTTATTCCCTGGTGATTTTGAAAAGTACGTTAGAAGTTCAGTGTATCTTGAACAAAGGAGTTGAAATGGTATGATTAGCACAATATGTGTGTCTCAAGCTGCAGGGTACGGGTGGTGGTTCAGTGAGCCAAGCATCAACGCTGAGCTTTGTCAGGGTTGATCTTCCTCTGGGCCTTTATATAATCTTTGAAATTAATGATTACAAAAACTAGCAATAGCTGTCTCAATTGCTTTGGCGCTGTTTCCCTCCCAGTTATCCAGTCTCCAATATGCTTTTGTTGAGCTCCTGAACTCTGCGCCGCCACCAAGGGACCAGTCGTCCCTGGGAGCATCACTGTACCTCCCGAGGGAGAATCCCCTGGAGAAATTGGACCCGAAGCTCTAATGCAGATGTTCCTACAGCCTCATAGGGGTTCTCTGTGTAAGACACAGCCCATTCTTTTCGCTTGGTTGTGAAGTCCGTTTTTATTTTAAAAAGTTAAGTACTGTAGGCAAAAAGCTTTGCCCACATAATACTTGGATCCTCTGTATATGCTAACAGGAAGCATATATCACACTTGCTTTTAGCGTGGAGCTGCAGATGTTATGCTACATAGAGGACTGGTCTCCTTCATAAAGCAAGGATTGTCCTGTAGAATCAACGAGAAAGCAGTGGCCACGTTCCACATTCCTTTGCTCTGAGTAGCTGTGCTCTTTCATTGTTCCTTCTCCAGGACCTCCCAACCCCATCATAACATTTGCGCTGTTACGTTATCCTTAAGTGCTGGTTTGTGAATTTTGTTTTGTGTTCATAATCCTTGGTGTACAATCAATTCTGCATGTGCTGAAATGTTTTGGCTAGGCTTTCTCTTGTGTGAATTAAGAATGACTTGGGCAAAGGTTTCCAAGCCCTGTACATGTTGCGGAGTGCCAGAACTAAAGATGCAGAGACAAAAGTCATGGTATCTGCCAACACTAAACCTCATTCTTAGAGAGACCCATTAAGAGAGGAAATGATATTCCAAGTGGTAAATACCATGGCAGAAGTTCCCAGAAGGAATTATGGGCATATAACGCAGAAGGATCAGTCAGAGAAGGTTCCATGGAGGTGATAATGCCTCGATTGTGTGTGAAAAAGTAAATGAAAGTAAACCAGAGGCAGGGGTCAGGGAAGACATTTCCATTAGTAGAGGGAAAAGGAGCTTGGGTTGTATCCAAGCAGTTTTATGATTCTGGGACAAGAACTGAGAGGCCAGGAAGATTGAGAGCAGTTAGTTGGGAGCCCAGTCTTGGAACAACCGACCGGTTGAGGAGCCTCTGAAAGGATTAAGTAGAAGAGCGGCCACATCCCCTTCCTAGTAGAGGGAGAAACGTCTTTTTCCATGCAGTCTAGATACACCCAAGCCAAAGCAGGCAGACAACCAAGACGGGAGTCAGCTTCGCTCCCACCACATCACCCACAACCCGCCATATTGGCAACCCTGAGCTAGGTGTTATCCAATGAAGAGACTTTGGCCGCAGCTGAGAGGCTAATGTGTAACCATGGCCTGTGGGATGTCCAGAGGCTGGGGGACACTGAGATGAGTCATTAGAGCTTGCTCTCTGGACCCCTGCATGCTGAGCTGGCCCCGGTGAAGCGGCTGGATCCTGGGAGATGTAGCCAGGTCCCAGGAAGTGAACTGTGTTCCATCACGTGGGTTGAGAAGGCTGCTCTCTATGACTGTGCACTTCATCTTGTCAGGCACTGTGGGGACTTTAAACAAGTAAAGACCCCTCTCAAGCAGATAAAGTAGTTCCAGACTGTGTGTGCTCAGCTGATCACCCAAGGGACACAGGACTTTAGAGCCTAGACGTGGGCATTCACCTTCTGACGAGATTCTTTGTTCCGTGTTTTAGATGCATTTAATGAAGATCGATAAATGACAAATTTCCTTCTTCATCCCCTTCCCCACTCTGGTGATTGTCATCAGTAAGATGATGATGACCTTGACTCTGAGGAAGACAGAAGGTCATATCTGCAATGAGGGAAGAATGGTGCCAACTGCCTTCTAGACAAGGTTTCAAGGCACACACAGGGGCTTGCTCAACACAAGACAGAGTCTCAAGCCTGCCGCTTAAATGTGGGCGGGCCATGTGCTGATGCCCTGACCCAGCTAGTGCCCAGAGCAGCCTTTGCACTAGCCCTGTGCTTACGGTGGGGCATAAGTCAGTCTCCCTGCTGTCTACTACCAGGGGCATCAGGCTTGAACACAGGCAGTCTGCCCCAGAGTCCCTGTGCAGAACTGCTATCTTTCTAGGAAGAATGTAGACTGGTGATTCTCATAGGACTGAATCATGTCTTTCCTGCCTTGATGTGGGAGGAAACTTAGTATCCACTCCTGGTCTATTATTCACTTCGCTAAAAATAATATTAGCTCCCTGTAAGGTTTAGCCTGAGGATTATGTGAGGTAATCCCTGTAAAGGTCCTAAGAACAGGAAATGTTTATGTCATAATTCATAGTGTGCCTGCTATGCGTTGGAGCCACTAAGTGCAATATGGCGTCAAGCTCTTTTCTCTCACTCCGGCTCCACCCAGTGCTACTTCATTTTCCCAGCTCATATGATCTTGATCAAGGGCTATTTGCCTTTTCTGCCTCCAGTTCTTTCTTTCTTTGTGCATTTGGTCTTGTATCCATCACTTGCTTGGTTCAGGATACTCTTAGCTTATCGCGTCCACACCATCTTCCTCATGGTGTGCAAGTGTGAGGTCTTCTCCATGGAGATGTGAACTCCCTCCTGAAGTAGTACTCCCAGACCTGTGGGTGGGCCAGCTACCTGTCCAGGTATGTTGCTTGGAGAAGGGATGTACAAGGTCCATGAGAACCAGAGGGGAGAATCCTTGGAGCTCAGAGAGGGACTTGGGGAAAAGCCATGGCTACTCAGTCATAATGGAGCAGAATCTGAAGCTCAGAGCCCAACCTGGGACCTGGCCTGGTCACTAAGACTGACACATATGGTCTCTTGGCTCACAGCTGAGATGGAAGATGTCCCTAGCACTCTTAGCCTCTCTTCGTCAGGAAAAGGCAGAGCTGAGCCAGCACACATTCACTGACAGAATCAGAATCACTCTAACTCCTGATACTCTCCCATCCTTCTGCGGGACCCAGGCTTTGTCTTGACCCTCAGACCGTCATCTCAGGTATGGTTTTAACAGAGTTCTTAAGGAGTTTTAGCAGCTAATTCCAGGATCAGAAAAAAGTCAACTGGGTAGGTGGACCCGAGCTGCTCACAGGTCTTTTAAATCAGTAATTTTTATAAGTTGATGCACCTGCTTTTGTAAACACTGCCGTTTCAATAGGTGTGTCTTTCCTGCAGCCAAATTAAGCATGCAGAGAGAAAGCTGTTACAGTCACCTAGTTTCGTCACGAAGGTTCATTTATTCCCATGGAATGCAGGGGCCGGGGGTGACAGTGCAGGGCTGAGAGAGGCTCTGGTAACAGAGGCCTCTCTGGTAACAGGGGCCTCGGAGCTTGTGAACAGTTGATGAAGGCTATCTCAGCTGCTTGCTTGGCAGCTCTTGTTTTTGGGAGGGCGGGGGTGCCTGTGACCTGATGATTCTGAAATGATAACATAACAGCTGCCGTCTTTTGATTCGATATGTCCAAATTGCTCACTGTTCCCTACCACCTTCCCATCACCTCTCAGCAAAACAAGGCCAGAAGAGTTCTGTGCTCTGGGGTGAGAAGCCTGAGTCACATCCTGGGGGGTTCTGGAGACAGAGGCTGTGAAACCCAGGTGGATTTCTGATGAGGGGCCCTCTCACCAACCCTGATGGTGGGCTGAGCCCTTTGGGGAGTTGACTTGGTATCTCTGGATGGGGACTAGGGATAGGCCTGCTGGCTGCAGAAGCATTGCCGTGGCAGTTAGGCATTTCCTCAACATGTGTACACCATCTCCCAAGGAGAGATGACTTCCTAGTCTAGGTGATGGCATTCCTTGTTCCGTGCATCCCAGCAAGGGAGCTGGAGACCAGACTGGGGAGGAGGAGCTAGGAGCTCAGAAATGTGTCCTTTGTCATGTTGCTGGAGAGTAGTCCCCTCGCATATCAAGAAGAAATCTGATGCAGGGACCACAGGAAGGCAGGGTGCACTTAGAGTGGTATAAGCCATCCTTGTGAGCAAGACTCGGCAGTGGAGCTTTGTCACTTCCCAGTGGCCCCTTTTCGCTCACTGCTCATTTCACAAGCCTGTAGACATGGTCTCCATGCCTGACCTCTGCCCCCTCCAGAAGTTTGCTCCAAGTAGGTCACAAAGAAAAGCGACCAAGTAGGAGAGGCATCTGGTGCAGACACAGTGATGAGTGCGATGGCCGTCATGTAGGGAGCACCTGCCATGTGTCACTCGCACGGGTAGTTAGGCCACATCCTGCTGCCCGGGGACCTGAAGATACTACTGCAAGTAGGTCTGCTCCGGTCCACTCTAGCCACCCTCAGCTGGGGCCCCAGCTCGTCTGGGAATGGTCCGGCTCTGAGTGACCTTGAGGATGCCCCATCCTTGCTAGTGTCTGCAGATGAGTGAATTGGACCATTCAGCTTCCGGTGCACCTGCTGCCCCACTGTGTCCTCCTGCCTCGGTGCTCCAGACCGTCGGTGATCGGCCTCTGCTGCCTCCCGGTCCCGTCCTGCACCCTGCCCACCCGCAGCCAGGCAGACCACCTGAGTTTCCCGAATTGGCCCTGCTCTTTTGTCTCCGAGTCTTGGTGGGATATGGCTCCCTGACCCCACCTCCTCTTCCCAGCCCACTTCCCCACCCTCTTTCAGCCTTCAAGACTAATTCACCTGCCACCTCGTTTGACTCTTAAAGCTCTCAAATGGTGCGGGTACCCACCGGCCCCCTGGAGCTCCTTATACATGGTCCCTGCTTAGCTCTAGCAGATCCTGGGTGAGAATTATCCCTCCAAAAGAGGGGTGATCCTGTCCCTCAAACCACACAAGGTGTTTTGCATCTCTCTCTCTCTCTCTCTCTCTCTCTATATATATATATATATATATATATATATATATATATATATATATATATATATATATATATTAATCACTCCATTCACCTGTCTGCTATCCTAGGTTCAGAGCAGCCTGAAGACAGGTTGACAAGCTTGTCTTTCTAGAGCTGCACAGGTCTAGGGCACAGTAGCACCAGGTAGACGCCTGCTGGATAGATGTTGGTGATGACATTTGGGACCTGGACAATTAGGTTTAGTATCTGAACCACGCACACGTCGACTCTGATAGATTCACTTGTCCCGAGACTCACTTGCATCTAGGGAAAAGTTGTATTTTACCTTTAAAGTCACACCCTAGAATTTCGCCACAAAGTCAGAAGAACAGACACAGGGGACTCATTGACCACTGGCAGGAAATGCAACAGGAGCCCCCAGTCTCACGGCTGGGCTGCACCCCACCTTCGACTCAGAGCCGGAGGGTCAAGTCGTGCTCTCATATCACTGCTCGTTCTTGTTCTGAATCAGTGCGTAATTTCTGCTCCGAATATCAGGATGCCCTTTTTATTATTTTGGAAGTGTGTTCCTTTACATCGGAAGGACTATTTTCTTAATGGATGATTATTTCTTCTATTTTCTTTGGCTAGATTTTCTTGATGCATTATCTTAAGGTGACTTTAAGCATCTTTTATTATCTTCATTTTCTTTGTGTTTCCTCTTCCTCTTGATCCATCCGTATGCATAATTTCTGCATAAATGTAATCAGTAGACATATGATTTCTTAATGCTATTGGGTAAACACTTCTGCGTGTTTCTACATAGTCATGTTAACCATCTATAATAGCTGCCAATATTCCAGTGTGGGGCTGGGATTGTGTTTATTGAATCGCTCTTCTAAATGTAGCACCAGGTAGACGCCTTCTGGGTAGATGTTGGTGATGACATTTGGGACCTGGACAATTAGGTTTAAGTATCTGAACCACGCACACGTCGACTCTGATAGATTCACTTGTCCCGAGACTCACGAAAGCCACATTCGAGTTGCTATTGTCATTAATGCCATTTCTCAGAGCAGCTTTGTCCTGCCCACTCCAGGCACTCGCTTCTGTGTGGAGAACGCTGAGATGTGCAAGTCATGTGCTGAGAAAAGTAACAGTGCTTTGAATCCAAAGAAATACGGGTGAAAGCCCCAGCCCTCACCTGCCTCTAATGAGCACAAACAAGTGACTCGGGTTCTCTGAATCCCACTTCTCTCGTCAAAAAGTCGAGAAAAATAACATCTCTCAGGTTGGCACAGGGTATACTTTGTAAGATTAGATGAGTTACAACTTCTAAGGGCCTGGCACACTGCAGAAGCCTAAGGGCCTGGCACACTGCAGAAGCTTTAGCAGTACAGTACTGTCTCAGAGTAAGTCTCTCACTCCTGCCACTTAATTCTTAGCTGGTGCTAATCAACTGGCGTAATTCTTGGGCCCCGTTCTCTTCCACGAGTGGTTCTCTGCCGTGGACATAGTCATAGCTGCATCACAGCTCAGGGGTAAGATGATGACGTGTGGGAAGAGCACACTGAATTCAAAATCACTAAACCAGGATGCCAAGTCAGCCCCTCCCATTTATCATCTCCTATACTCTGGCTGTGGCCTTGAATTCTATGTTGAGACTCTGAAGCAGATGATAGAGCGGAATAAAGGGAAGAAGCTGATTGACGATCCGTGCCAAGGAGGACGGGCCGGGAGGTATGCCACGGGTTTGATGCCTTGCCAATGTCCTCGTGCCTAATCAGTCCACCAGTGGCTTCAGCACTACCTGTCAGCTTATTGTTGCTGCTCAGTAAGTCCAAATGTTCAGCGAAGCGGGTTCGGCTCATCAACTAGGCATGAAGGCATTCAGATTTCACTTGCATGTTTTCTTTAATCCTGTAACTTTAATTTCCTAAGTGAGGATTTGTGTTATTATTGTTATACTTTAAAGAACATGGGTCCCTGCACTGGTTTCTACTGATGGCTGAGGAGAGGATCTAAAGTTTTGAAGAAGTAGGCAGATAATTGGAAAAAGAGCCACCCCCTCTCCCCTCAACACACAGACACCCACAGAGTGACATGCAGTAGCCCGTAGAATGGGCGGTGGGGAACAGTCAGAGTTTAGATCCTACCGAGAGGGGCTTTCACTTTTGTAGGGCTTTGATGTCAGCCAAGGATTTCCATGGGCCTTAGGACATGAGACGGCAACGCACCCCTTCCCAGACATGCTCTATCAAGTCTGACTCAAAACAGGACTCACTGCCAGGGCCCAGCTGAGACTGTGACCGGCGGGCTGGCCACTGGTCGGCGCCACCAGCCACTTTGCACACAGATGGACAGCAGACTCTTATGAAGCATGGAGGTTTGGGAAGGCAGAAACCTACCAGGAAATCCCCATGTGCCCACAAACAGTGGAGCTTCAGCAGACTCACAGCCTGCCACATCACATGGGTCACTGCGGTTTTAGCCAAGACTCTTACCAGCCTGTGCCCAGTCTGGTGCCAGTATGAGAAGAGGGACTTTAACACTGCTGTGGCCATCTGCCCCTCCAGGGTGTCATGTCTGCTCTGTGGACTCCTGGACGGAAAGCAGTTGAGGCAACCCCAAAACCCCAGGGCCATGGGCCATGAGTCAGAGCTGGAGCAGCCATCACAGACGTTTGACAAGAACTGCGGGGAATGTGGTGATATGAGTCGGAGTCAGCTGAGCTGTGGTTTCTCCAGAGATAATTGGCATCCGTCCTTCCCAGTACCACTAGTTATGGAGGGATATTTTAGGTTGTCAACAAAGCAAGAAGAAAACTACCCTCATTTCACACTCAAAATCAGCCGTTGCCAAGGTCCCAAAGCGTGTGAGTCCACAGTGTGGCTTGGGCTCAGGCCTCAGCCACGAGAGCAGGGCCTGGGTGTGAGCCCACGTGGAGACTGTGCCGTAAAATGGAGGGAAGCAGAGCTGCGAGGCTCCTCTGAGTTTTCTACTCCTCCCTTCAAAGAAAGGCTCCATCTGAGTGGAGACATAGACGGCCCCTCTGCATCCTAGGCCTGTGCCACACACAGAATGATTAAAACTTGGAATGCCCGGAAGGCACTTTTAATTGCATCTGGAGATAGAAAAGTTGTATATATGCAGACATAACAGGAATGAAAACTGTTAACTCTTAAGGAGGTGAAAAACACGTCCCCTAAAGACATCCCAGTGTCTCTAAAATCCCAACTTGTAAAGTCAAACCAGAAAAAGTGGCTATCAGAACATTAAAAGAAAAAAATTACACACTCACACACCCTCACACTTCCCTCCCAACAAAGCCGTCTGCTGGCAGAGCAGCCCTGACTGAAAACAATTTCAGAGCCTCCAGTGCTTCTAAAATTCTTGGCCTTTAAAGTACAAACAGGGCCTGAATTAAAGAAAGTAATTTCTTTAGTGTCTTGGGTGCTAAAGAAAGAAAGAAATTGCTGTTTAACAAGACATGGAAAATCAAGGAAGATGGTGAGGGGGTGATTGGATTCTGGGAGACAGGGAAACCGGGATGGTGTTGCGGGGACAGGAGGGAGCTCACACTTAGCCTCCTGGGAAATAGCCTCCGAGTCTACAACAGTCTACAGGGGGATGTGAGGGGGGGGATATGGATGCGGAAAATACTGGGAAACTCTAGGGGGAGCTGTGGGGCCTTGTTTTCATTTGAAAACCCAGGCAGGGAAGTTGCCTGAAATAGGAGGGGCTTCTGGTGGGAAGGCACCCCGCCCCTTGCTGTGGTTGGCCCTGTGCCCGCCCCTTTCACACCAGCTCTGTCTTCCTACCCACAGTGAGCCTCATTCCTTAAAGACTGGGGCTGTTCAGTCTGTGGTTTCATCATCCGTCTCTAGCAGAGTTTGAGGAACACAGTGGTCAGGTGATGAACACATGTGTGAAGGTGAGGAGGCAGATAAACTTCCACAAGACCCCAGTGTTGGTCCATATGGTGACTACAAATGTCCAGTGCCATTAAGAGAAAATAAAGAACATTGAAAATGCCTGCCACACACCCCCCCCCGCCCCCCCAAAGGAGAGGGGCGTTGGAGACCTGGTGTTGTTGAGTGCCTTCATGGGAAGACACAATTTGGTTTCATTTAACCCTCACAACATGGTGGTGATGTGAGGTGGGTGTCAACGGCCCCATGGTACAGAAAATGAGGAAACTGAGGTTCATCAAATTCTGGGTCTTGTCCATAGGCACATTTCCAGGCTGTAACTGGACCCCTGATGGCCTGACCACTCTGTCATTTTCACCAAGTGCCTGTGCTGTTTTGCAAAATGGTCGACAGGTACCAATAGGTGCGGTGGATGGAATTCAGTGGACTTCATTCAGTGGAATGAGATCAAGGCGCATTTGCCACATGATGTATCACATTTCTGTCCATCTCAGATTTCTCCAAAATCCCAGGCCTCAAGGAAATCACGCATCATGCAATTTTATTCCTCCGACTACAGCCCGATGACTATACCCAGTGCCTGGAGACTGGCTTAAAAGCATAGACCAGGCCACATCAGTGCTCTAAGATAGACCTTTTCAGACCATCTCCAAACTCTGACTGCACCCACACTCCCCATCCTGTGGGTCACTTCTGCTGTCCCTGTATATGGGGCGAGGTCTATTTCCAAAGTTATTTGACCAGTTCTTCAAAGCTTTGGATTCCACTCCTCAACTACCCATAGAAGCCACTGCAGGGTAGACCAGTAATAACACAAATCTTCATTCACTTGGGAAATTAAGACAAACAATAAAAGGGTTAGGTAACTGATGATTTGCAGGTTAATTCAACTGATGAAAATGCTACCTGGAAAGTACTACAGGTAATGAGATATGGTGGGAAATAACTGAGAGGGGAGATCACTTCAGATAGGTTGAATAGGAAAGACCTTTGGGAGAAGGTGATGTATCCAGAGGCCTGAATAATAAGAGCCTCCAGGCAAAACTCTGGTCAGAGAATCCCAGGCAGTGGGGAAGTTGATGTGATGTTGATGATGGCGACAACGATGATGATAGCTGTGTTGACAATGGTGATGATGCAATAGCAACTTATCATATGGCAGGTTTTTATTCTCAGCACTTTACCAGGACCATTTCATTTAACCCAACCACTCACTGAGGTAAGGAACTATTTTTATTTCCATTTTATTGATGAGACATCGAGTCACTGAAAGAGTAGTCTTGGGCATTGATCAAAGAAGTTTTTCTCCCTTTTTTTCCTAGTGTTCTCCTTGGGTTCTTTTTGTGCTTTACCTGTTCAAGAAATTTGTGTGTCTGCCCTATTGCTGAACAGTTTTACCATGATAGAAAAAATGAGTTTTTCTGATGTTAACAATTTACAGACACAGACATCAAGTTAGCGCCACGTCATTGACATGTAATCCCTAAACCTGAGGGTTGCGGTGTCTGCGGGTCTCTCATGGACAGATGAGAAGCAGGAAGGACAAATGCTTGCTTCGGAGAGAGAACGTGCAATGTGGTCTTAATAGTGAGCCAGTGAGTGTTGTGCTTTTCAGTTTCCCCAATATAAATTATGTTGCACTGGTTAACTCTGGCTTGCAATGAAAAGCAGAAATAGTTCTGTAAATTGGGGTGAAGGGTGGGCTAACACTGATCCCCGAATGTTAAAGAGCACGCAGCACCACTTATACTAAAGTCCTTCCGAAGCAGTAAAGATTTCTTGCAAAAGCAGGCAGCCCTCCTTGCAATCTCAACACCTCAGTGTCCAGGCTTTTTCCTACCCAATTAATTGTGAATAAAATACTAAATAAATCCAATTCAGGCTACTCACTGTCCAAAACTAAGGAACCAACTTGCTTCACAGACTTCAATCTCCTCATTATTCCAGTACACTTTCTAAATTGCCACTCTGATCTCTGGAAACCACACAGATTTGGATGACATGGAGTAATTGAAATAATAACTAGATTATGGTGACTATAACCTTATAGTCTCACTTATAGAGAAGAAAATAATTTGGGGATGGATTGTATGAAATTGCCATTTGGGGGACCTCCCTCGTGCACAGGGGATTACGTTTCAGCATTATGAAGCTATTGCCAGCCACTGCAGCATGAGTTCAGTCCCAGCCGGGGAGCACAGCAGACCTCTCCTGTCTCCCGGCTGCTCCCCTCAGCGGTGTGTTTCAGTACACCTGCCTGTTCTGCTCCCCACTCTGTCTCTGGTGAATCGTCTCACACCACCCCACCAACCTCAGGCCTGCACCCAGCTATTGCATGCATAAATAAAAAATAAATCTTAAAAAAAAAAGAAATCGTCATTGTTTTACAGGCCAAACTCTGTCGTGTATTGGCTATTTCCTATGGATCGCTCACATATTTGAGCAGGAAGGACGCCATAGTCACAACAGACAACCACGGCCCCTGTGACTCTCTTTCCCACCACCCTCCCACCGTCAATTCCTACTCAGCATCATACTAGTAAGTGCAGTGGCCATTCATGCCAGGCATGCAGGTCACTCCATTAACCCTCATCAGCTCATTAAAAACTTAATTATTTATATTTGAGTAGATAATTTATTCATAATGGCACAAAATCCAAAAAGTGCAAAACCTTTAAAATCTGTCTTTCATGATGAATCCTCAGCCACCCTGTTCCCTCCTTAGAGGCACTCAGCTCGGCCCCTTTTCTTACATTTTCCTTCCAGACCGTCTGAGCATATAGAAGCATATATTTTAAGATTTATTGATTTATGCAGATAAGAACTAGGGTACTGCCCAGAGGTGTGGGGGGTGAGAAGATTCGCCAGAGACAGAGTGGGGAGCAGGACAGGTTGATCTACTGAAATCCACTGCTGAGGGGAGTAGCGGGCAAGACAGGAGAGGTCTGCTGCGCCTTGTGGGTCAGCTCCCTGATGGGGATCAAACTGGTGCTGCAGAGGCTGCTGAAGCTTCACAGTGCTGAGACTTAATCCCGTGCACCACCAGGGAGGGCCCGGCATATATTGCTTTCAGCACATACATGCAGACACACACACTGCCAGGCACATACAAACACACACATGCACAGACACTAATACTCTGCTCTTCCAGTTCTAACTGTTCCACAGTGGAATTCAGCACAGATATATTCTAAAGAGATAGCTCGCCCTAGAGATACATGCCATCTTTTATTTTGCCAGAAATTTATTAATGGACTTTTAGGGCTTTTCTAATATGTTTATATATTATTAACAAAGATGTCTAAATACCTTTTCATATGTGATTTGCACAGGAAGAACTGAGAAACAAGCTTGTAGGAGATAATACTAGAAGGAAAAAATGCCAGGTCAAAAGACACGCACACTGTAATGTTGACAGAGACTATCGAAACACCCAATACAGAAGTTGTAGCAAGTTTTGCTTTGCCCAGCAGCTCATAAAATCACTGGTTTCCACAGTCTCCAACAACCAAAGGTTATCAAATTTTTCTTCCATTTTCCAGTACTACGTGAAAAATGGTATCTCATTTTCATTGTAATGTGCATTTCTCTTATTACAAGAGAGATTTATTATCTTCTCATGTACTTAAGAGCCATTTGCATTTCCTTTCTTGTGAATTATTTGTTCATGTATTTACCCATTTTTCTACTGGTTTGTTCTTTACTTAAGGGTGTTAAGGCTTTATATTTTAAAACAGCATATACTTTGCTGTGATATAATTAAAAACACAATATTGTGCCTTTTTATTTTAACTCAGTGTAAGCTTGCTTGAGCCCTTGAATTTTGTTTTAGCTTTTGTTTTTTGTGTGTTAAATAAAGCAGCCTTTTCCTCATGTTTTCTGTTTGTATTTATATTAATCCTCATTGAGATAATTATGATTTTTTTAATATTTTCTAATGCCACTGGTTAAATTGGAGCCTTTTAGAATATTTAAGTAATTGATCTAAACGGAATTTGGAGAGTATAAGGCATGATGAGCCTCTTGAATTAACCAGTTGTCCGAAGACCCATTTCTTTTTAACACATTCTAAACTAATGTTTAGAGTCTTTAAATATTTGAGGCTCTTTCTGAACTCTAATTCCTGGTCGGAGGATTTGTTTTTACATTCTTAATTCAACTCCATGCTTTAAAAATTGCTGTTGCTTTAATGTCCAGCAGAATTATATCATTAATAATTTTTTTAATTTCTCAAATATTTTCTTATTTTTGAATATCTTTAAATGTTTTCTTATATTTTAGAATTAGAGCATCTAGTTTAAAAATAAATGTTATTGGTATTCAATTGGAATCCTTTTAAATTTACAAATTCACATTGAGGGGGTTCATTGGTGACATTTGCTCTTTCCATCAAAACCTGGATAAACTTCCCTCTGCTGAGGTGCTTTGATATGCTGTGGTAGTATTTTGAGGTTTCTCTCTACACATTTATAATGGGGGTACATGTATATAGGCATGTGTGGGTGGTTTTGTCTATCGAGTATATAATCCATTTCTCAACAGCTACCTTTAATCTACTTTTGTTTATAATCATAAATGTGGTATTTTCTCCATTGTATAGTTTAATTGGTTTTATTTGTATTTATGAAAGTTATTGATTTCTATATATTAATATTATTCCCAGGCACCTTGTAAAATGTTTTTGACATTTATAAAGACTCACTTTTGCTGTGACTTGTCCTCTTGTGTGTTCCAGATAAGTTACTTTATCATTTTCAATCTTTATAATTTCTTTCTTTCGTCTAATTATAATGTTTAATACCATCAGAAAAGTGTTAAATAATAGCGAAAATAGTTAATACCTAATCTTGTGTCTGACTTTAATGGAAATGCGTCTAGATTTTTTCATTAAACAGAATGATGACATATGATTTTAGACAGACACATTCCTCATGTTAAGGTAATATCCATTCTTATTTTATTAAGAGCTACTTAAGTTAAAAAATGAAAGGGCATTCTACCCAGTGTATTGCTGGTGTCCAAGGAAATGGTATTATTTTTCTCTTTTCATTAATATTAATAAGAATAATTGATGCTTGGACCAACTCTTCTCATCCTTGGCCAACCTAGAACTCAGTGGTATTAGTATTTTCACTTCAAAGTTAAGAAAATTCACCTGTGCACCTCCCTGGTGGTGTAGGGGTTAAGTCTAACACTATCAATGCAGAGCCTGAGTTTGATCCCCAGCTGGAAATTACCAGACCTCTCCTGCCTCCCATTGGCTGCTCCCTCAGCAGTGTGCTTGGTCATTCTGCCTGTTCTGCTCCCCGCTCTGTCTCTGATGAGTCATCTCCTCACACCTCAGGCCTACACCCCAGTTCTTCTACATAAAAAATAAACCATTTAAATCTTTTTTAAAAAAAGAATGAAATTAACATTCACAGAGACTCAGTAACTAGAATAAGATCAGTAACCAGTCAATGGTGGAATTAAGATGGGGTCCAGGTTGATTTTGTGTATATAAACACTCTATAGAACTTTATCCTGATCGATTCCTTAATAACAAATCATCGTTAC
Source organism: Condylura cristata (assembly GCF_000260355.1). Taxonomy (NCBI): domain Eukaryota; kingdom Metazoa; phylum Chordata; class Mammalia; order Eulipotyphla; family Talpidae; genus Condylura; species Condylura cristata. The sequence goes on from NW_004567113.1 coordinate 51,811,105, forward strand.
TTTCCTGGAACAAATCCGACTTGTTCAGTCACATTCAATGTCACATTGCAGCCTGCAACATACTTTAGTGTGTTACTGTTTCCATGTGATATGTATTTCCAATTTTTGCATCAGTGTTCAAATGAAAAACCTAGTTAAAATTATTTTTAATGATATCTTATCTATCCTGAGATGTAATGGTATCCCAGCTTCATGAATAATTTGGATTTTCCAGAATAATTTGAATAGCATTGAAATTATTTGTCTTTTAGAAGTTTTGTAGAATCTCCTACCTCAGCTTCACCACACTGTGAAACCACTGTGGCCTGGGGTTTTGGGGTATATGTGTGTGTGTGTGTGTGTGTGAGAGAGAGAGAGAAGAGGAGGCTTCTGATAAATCTTCTTTATTTGTTCTAGGTAATTCATCTAATTCTTTAAAATAGTTGGACATATGGCCAACTATATATATATATATGTATGTATATATATACATATATATACACTTATATATACATATATATAATGTTTATATATGTATATGAATATATATGTGAATAGAATTTGTAATATGTAAATGAATAGAATTTATAAATGTGAAATTGTGATTGCAGTAAATTCCTGGAATCAGAGGCACATGTTACATGGGAGGAAAGGGCAGAAAACATCCCTTCAAAATGAATGCAGTGAGGGAGGGAAGTGCACTGGACTATGGTGATGACACACGGGTGATTTGGTGATGGGAAACCCAAGGGGATTGCAACTGAGATGGAGAAATGCACAAAAATATGTAAAAATAAACTATTATAATTTTTTTAAAACTAACCTCAAAAAAAAAAATGCAGTGGAGGCACAGATCTCCACTGGGTATAAAGAAGTCAAAGAAGGTGAACATGACTGGAGCCCCGAAAGCAAGATGGAGAGTTTGGCTCAACCTGAGCTGGGTCCATACCATGTCCAAAACTTACTCTCCATAAACCATGAGAATACAGTAGTGTTTTAATTATTATGACTTGGTAATATAGTTTGAAGTCTAGGAGTGTGGTTTCCATTCTCCTTTTTAGTCAGAAGAGCTTTCACTATGAGAGGAGAAATCAAACATTGTACCAAAAAAGAAAAAAGAAAAATGTGTGTGTGTATGACCTTAAATATATTTTTAAAAAAGATTAGAGGTGTAGTCTCCAGAGGAAAGGGGCGGGGGGTGGGGGTTGCTGTAGGAGGTGGGTAAATGGCAAGGAGGATTAATTCGATGGAGAAAGATGGAAACGAGACTTCTGCTGATGAACATAAGATAATGTGGGCAGATGTTGGTTTATAACACTCTATACCTAAAGTCCCTTTATGTTATAAATTAATGTTACTTCAAAAGATTTTGTATTTAATTTACTCTAAAGCAATGGCGAACCACTGGAACGAGAAGAACTTAGGCAAGTGGGTACGTTTGAAGGATTTTAGGCAATACAGTGATTTGCTGATTGGGCTGGATAAGGAGCATGAGAGAGACGGAGTTATCAAATCCATCTCCCTGTTTTTAGCTGAATGCTGGTCCCCCTTCCTGCGGAGGATATTTCTGTAGAGGGTAGACATGGGTGGTTACTTGCAGGGAGAGGCTGAGTCGTTTTTGTTTTGATTGTTTAACTAATTTTGGATATGTTGTGTTGAAGGCCTTTGAGATGTGTAGAACTATTTAAAAGAGAGTTGGGTATATGCTGTGAGTCTTCATAATACCTGTTAATTAAGCCCAGAGAGTTATTATAAAGGATGAAGACCAAGAGGAAAAGTAGAAAGAGGGAGGAAAATAGAGCCGAGGACACAGCTTCAGCCGGCAGCAGTGTTCATTCTGGGACCCGGCCATCAATCGAACGCTTTATTTTGCTACCCATTGAGATTCCTTGGCAGGGTTTCTGGAAACTCTAAAAGGAACAATCTGCAGATCTTCCAAAGAACAGCCCTGATTGGGGCTTTCAGGGGCTCTGTAGGTGTCTCTCCTTCTGGAGATACTTGAATTCAGGGTCAGGTCTAAAATGAGGTAACTGTCTGCTAGCCTTTCTCTTACGTTGCTTTAGAATCTGAGTAGGTGCTTTTAAATGTTTTTAATAACATTGTGGTTTGTAATTTAGCACATACATCCAAAGAGCCTCCTGAAACATGACACAGGTTGTTTTTTTGTTTTTCTTTAAATGCAAAATGTCCTCATGATAAGAGACATGTGTGGAAACTAATGCCTTGTCTGCTTGTTAAATTTCTGCAAATCCTATATAAAAGGATTGCCACAGTTTCAACGTGACTCTCCAGAATGATATCCAGGACCACTAATATTAGCACATAGAGTTATTTTTTAAATCTATTTAAGGTTAAGTTAGGTTTTCTGGATGTAGAGTTTTCCAAGAATCTCTAGAATCTTTTCTCCTTCAAATTTGAACCTAAGTAATGTTAGGTAATTCCTTCCTTCTTAAAAATGTATGGTAGACTGACTTTATTAAGTGTAACTATATGCTAGCAGGGAGACAGCCTCATTTCAGTAAAAGTAGTTACAGCCACATTTGCTGTAACTGTATTTTCATGTTGATTCAACTTTTAGCTACACATGTTCACTTAGGTTTTGTCTTATTAGAGGTCTCTCACCCCTTCGGAAACCATTATCTCCTTATGAATTTCCCAGTGACTTTAGGCAATTTGTAGCTGCAGCTATGACGATGTGAATAAACAGTCTTTCTTGTACATGGTTTTATGATGGAGGAAAATACTTTGGATATACTGAAAATGCTGATTACTAGATGAACACAAAGGAGTAGTCATTAAGTTTGATAATACACAGAGCAGTCTCTTAGTGAGTGTCCACTGTCTCCCAGAGCCTGGGGATGATAACAGTGAAGATGCATCACTTGCTCTCACCAAGCTGGGTGGTAATAACCCGAGTACACTGTTCACTTGCTAAGGATCAGGCATTTAGCACCTTCCTCACAAATGTTTCTAGGGTGCCTGTTGGGTGTCAGGTACCATCCTAGTGCTGGAAATGCAAAGATGCACAGGAAACACTGCATTACTGCTCACATACGCCTGTGGTTGGGTGGAAAGGCATTTACCAATCAAACACACACATACAGTTGTCCTACTTCTGACTCAATAATTCTACCTTGGAAAGAAACATAACTTTATGAGTAAATGTAATCAAGGAAACTTGCCTCCCACCTAGGAGGTCGCCGAGGCCTCCCTAGAGAAGGCGTGGCTTAGCTTGAGTTGGCTTTAAGCAGGCAGGCACAGGGAAGAGCACTGTAGACTTCAAGATCAGGCCTGACAAAGGGTCCCCGCCATGAAGAGGAGGACCAGGGGGTAGAGATGGAGTGAGCTGGGGATGGGGAGCTCAGATCGTAGGCTGGGGGAGGTGAGTGGCAGAGGAGACAGGGCCATGTTTCAGGGATTTGACAGTAAAGGAGGAGGCCACTCTCTACACACCCCTCTTTTGGGAGATTGAGAATGTTAAATCTGCCACAAGCAAAGCCTTCTTTGTCTATCGAATGGCCGAGAAAGAGTATTTCCTGCTTTATTTTAGTTCTCCATGTATTGCTGACTTTGACTTGGGAGTCTTTATTATATAGGTATGTATCCAGGCATTACATATGGCTTTGTTTTCTGTTTTAAAAGAGGAAATAAATGGTTACAGTATAAGCCACTTCTTTTACAAGTTGCTTTTCTGTCTGAGCAATATGATTGTGAGATGTAGTTTTCATTTATTTATTTTAGCCACTATAAGGAGTTGTATTGTAGGAAAATATCACGATTTATATAACTTTTCTGGTATTGATGAATATTTAGGTTGTTTCCAATGTTATTGCTATTACAAACTGAGCTGTTAAGAACATTCTTTTCTAAGTTTTCTTGGTATGCATACAGTTTCTCAAGGGTGTGCAGAACAGAGATGTTGGTAAATGCCACATGTGCCTGACGCTTAGTTTCCAAAAGGGTTTAACCAATTAATTCTCCACCAAATACATGAAAATGCCTGTCACTCTTATCCTTGTCAAAGTAGATATTGGGATTTTCACAATCTTATTTGTGTGAAATGGTTTCTCATTGTTGAACTCCAAATACACTGATATAATTGACCAATATGATAAAGATAAATATCTTGGTAACACAAAATCATGACTAATTTCCTTCTAGGGAACACACATTTACACATTAACACCTGTGAGTTCAGTCACTCATTCATTGTAAAACTTCACTATTTTAGATCCTGAGGCTAAAAGATGAATAAGGTCTTCTCTTGCTCAGGAACTTAAGGGCTTGAAAAGAAGACAGACATACAACAAATAAAAAGGGGTAATAAACACATTGATAATTATTATCAAAAGAGAAAAACATAGAAGTGGGGGAGATTGATTCTGTCAGATTTAAGTAGGTTACTGCAGAATTCTAGGTAAATAGGGCTGAATGAAACAGTCCTCCAAAATAAATATTATTACCCCATATTATGTGTGATATGTGTGACCTCAGAGGTTTACCATGATTTGTTGGGTAAGTAAATGATGAAGGAAAGAACTGATCCTTGATCTTTGACTCTTATACCATTACACACTCCAAACTAGCACATTACCTAAGAAATCCCAGAGTCTCAATAGAAACTCAAATCCTGTGGACAGCCTGAATAACTCGGAGAAGTGCAGAAAAGCTTAGCACAAGATGACCCGCTCACATATCTGGTTTGACTCAGATATCATTTGAGTTTTCAGTTGACGTCAGTCCTTCTGCCAAAGTCATTAATTTTTTGCTGCCCGGCAGCAAAATATTTTGTGATTATTATGCAAAGAACTACTGTGTCAGCAAGAGTCCGCCATATTTCTACTTCAGATTTTAATTTAATGACAGTGAGTCTATGAAAAAGTAGCATTTTGGATCCTTCCCAAGGTCAACGAGGGGGACAGTGTCCACTGAGAGTCCTGGGATTTTACTTTGTGAACATGGGAGGACTCGCACAGCAGAGCTCCTGTTCTACCCTGAGCGGGAAGGCTGGCCGCCTTCCTGGGGTAGATGGAGGATAGCCCAGGGAAGAAATAGGTAGACTGGTCAGAAGTCTTTCACAAAAATTCAGACAAAGGAGGGTGAAGTATGGACCAATGTGGTAGCAGTGGGGAAGATGTTCTGAATCAACTTTACAAAATAAATCAAAAAATGTCTACAAATTGCATGTACACTTTAAGGGAGAAATTCTTGGTCATTTTCCTGCTCAAGGCTCAGACAGTTGTTGAAGGAGCCAGAAGAGGTGATCTTATTAAGAAAGGATCTTATTTACAGTAGACACCTGACACAGATACAGTTTTCTCCCATGAACCAGGCACTTGATTTGCCTCCGCGGTCAATTTGTCATCAACACTAAAAACTGGCTAGGCATTTAGATGAAATTAAAAAACAGTCTGAAAAGACATTTAGGGTGCAAGGCGCTCTTAGAAGTCGCTTCCTTGTTGACTTCATGATAGTTAGGAAAGTCACTGAGTAGGAGAACTGCGAGTATCAAATTCTTGCATAAAGTTCTAGGTCACTGTTGAATAAGGTGGTTTCCACACTCCACAAAGGCCTTTGCTCTCCGACATTGCCATGCTTCTATTTGCTATGCTTGCTCCCAGGCACAGGGTTTTGTGATTTGCTTTATGCCCTTAATGTTCTTTCCTTTAATCTTATCTGCCATTGGCATGCTTTGCTATATTCTTTGTGGAATATACTCCCACATAATAAATTATTGGACTACAGGGTGTTCTACTTTGAGAGACTCTGCATAGTGAGTGACTATTACATTTTCCAAAATGGCTTCCGCTACTTGTTAAAATAGAGGATGTTAGGCCAACCTGCCTTATCAGGCCTACCCTGACAATCAAATGATACCCTGACCCTGCATCTCCACTAAACACAAGCATTATTTCAGATCTTTGAGGTACAGAGAGGAATTAACACACTTCCTGCTTTGACAGTTCAAAGAGACAGGTTAATACACAGATCTTTCTCTCAGCGCTATGGGTCTGGGGGAAGGATCTGGAAGACACTAGATCTAAGCTGAATCTGGAAGAAAGTTGGGAGGACAGAAAAAGTAGAGGGACAAAGGAAGAGTGTTAAAGTGAGCAAGTGGATTTGAGATTAGATTCACCTGGAGGATGATGAGCTACATCAGCATCAAATGGTGGCTTCTGGAATGTGGGCTTTTGGCTCCCTGAACAGATGGACACAGCGATAGTCTTTAGACCCACCTGCTCACTGCCTGGGCTTTCTTCCCTGGATAAAGTTAAGGTCTTATTGACTCTGAGTTTGGATCAAGAACTTAGAAAGTTCCAGATTCTTACAAAAATATATTGCTTGCTTATTTTATTTAAAGTATAGAAGTAGTACTTTTTGTTCTATGCTAGGCAGTGTAGTAAGCTCTTTACAAAGAATGATTCATTTGGTCCCCATGAGGTCCAGTAGAGGTTGGCACCATAGTCCTGTGTTACATGTAGGGAAACTGAGGTGCCAAACAGGAGCCTTACCCTAGTCCAAGCAACTAGTAAGTGCCTGGACATGAACTCAAGCCCATGCATTAAGACCTTAGAGTCCATGTTCTTATATCTGCATCATGCTGCTGCCTCTGTAAGAGGGGCTCACTTTGGATGGGAAGCCAGTTCTGAAATCAAGAGTGAGTCCCAAGTATTCAGCCTCAGCAGAATCAGGAGGGAGCAGCCTGGAGCCTAGGTGGGAAAAGTGTCTGAGAAAGAAATGTCTGTAGGTACCCCTGGGTAAGTGTCGGGGTTTAGCAGGTCTGAATTCAGCCACGGGGGCTGTGCTGAGCCATAGAATTCAATCATGAGATTTAAAGTGGCCATATGGCTTATTGGGGTGACTGATTAGTTTCCTAAGGCTGCTGTACAAATTTGTACCAACTTGATGGTTTAAACCCACAGAAATGTATTCTCTCAAAGTTCTAGAAGCCCAAAGTCGGCATCAAGGAGTGGAGTCAGTGAGGCCACACTCTCTTTGAGGTTTCTAGAAGATATCCTCGCTGTTCTTTTCTAGCCTCTGGTGGCCCCAGACAATCCTTTGCTTGTGGCAACATCCAAACGTCTGCACTGTCGTTACAGCGTCATCTGTCCCTGTGTGTCTCTAGGTCCTCTTCCTTCTTGTAAGAATATCTGTCGCTGACCTGAAGAGTCACTTTAAATCCAGTGTGATACCATCTCAAGATCATTAGCTCAATTACGTCTGCAAAGACCCTAGAATCAAACAGTGTGCATTCCAGGGGTTAGGATTTAGCTCCGTGTTTGAGGAGGTAATACTGAATCCACTCTGGCCAATGTCCTGAAGGCATCTTGTATGGAGCGAGGAGGCAAATGGACATTGAGCCAGAGTCGTGGTGAAAGACCAGCAGTTTGGGGAGAGGATTCTGGAGGTAGACTGGAAACCAAGAACAGAGTAATATATTTGCCAAGAACAGCATGAGCTACAATTCAAATTCCCCGGTAAATGTGCACATAGACACAGTGGATTAGCCCAGAAGCTTTGGTGACCAGGAAGATCAGTTGGGTTATCGTTGTTCTGGTCATTTGCTTTCCTAGGCTGATAGTGCTGATGGGGAAAGGGAGCAGCCTGGAGCTGGAAATCCTGGTAGCTGGTGCTGAGTGCTGTCATACCGTTTCCAGTCATTCAATGGGATGATACACATTAGCAGCCTAGAAAAATCCAAATGAGGACATTCTCATAATCTTACACTATGACATCCTCTTATGCATGCATGAGAGTGTGCTTTCATGCACACTCTCACGCGATATATTGGAGTGCAGATAAATGAATGACTTTGCCTATATAAGGTAATTATTTTTGATGACAATATTTTGACTTCCCATTTTCTTTAAATTAGTTTTCCATGGTAGGGGGCCAATTCACATTTTAGATTTTGTTCAGAAACTCTTTTAATTGTGCCTTCCAACCTGCCTGCCATGCTCATGAATATCAAAACGCAGCTCCATTTTTTGATAGCGTGCAATGATGATGCTTCCATGTTTCAGCTCCCGGTGTGTGCCCGAGTGTCCGTTGTGCAGGGGCAGGCCGGGAACTGATTCAAGCTAGAGTTTGGTTGCTTCAAAAATTCACTTCTCTTATCTGCTCATCTAAAATAAGAATGTAACTTTTCTTAACAGTTACCAGAGTTCATTTCAATTAAATCTTAATGAGGAAAAATGAGATAAATGGGTCCATGAGCATCACCTCTCAGACCTTTTAATTTTTATAAATTCACTTGCAGAGTTAGACTTACCCAGTTGCAATTATTTCATTTGGCTCTTGGAAATTTCACCCGGATTGCATACGGCCGGTGCCAGGGGCAATCATCTGCTTCAGGACCTAACTCTTGTGGTCAGGTTATCCATCTAAATCTATAATCGGAGAGGGGGCATGCTGGAAAGGTGAAAAGTATCATTTGTCACGGCATTCTTGCGTAAAGATGGCTGGGGCTTGGGGAATAAGGCAGTAGGGGCAGTTTTTCTCCTCATTAGCTGCTTTATTTGTAACTGCAGGGGCTGTCAGAAACATGGGCTTAATAACCTTCAAGTTTTCCTGCATTAATGTAAAAAAGGCTGCATGAATTTTGGCAAATCATTGTCCCCGTGAGGGTATGGGAAAGACTTCTGCTGGTGAATACAGAATAGCCCATCCTTGGGGAGTTCTAGCTGAATTAAATATATAATTGAAGTGGATTCATCTAGAATGAGACATTTATGCTGATCGTGTACACATTTTGATGATTCCGAACCTCCACTTGGAGTGCCTTTTCAATTCTCCACGGGTAAAAGTTAGAAGGAAGGACCAGCAGCACTATTAATGTAATAACAGAGTGCAAGGGGTGCATTTTGTTCCTAGATATGATTACCTCTTTATCTGCTATATCTTTGTATGCTCTGTGGGTCCAGGAGCAACCCAGAGTCCTCGGTTCTATGAAGAGAAGCAGAAAACATCTAGTCTGCAGGATGTCACACTAACTGGGGAAGGAGAGGAGAAAGAGGTGGAGGGAGGGAGAGAACGAAGGAGGGAGGAAGAAAACAAAACCTAGCAGTCCTTTCTTTAGACACAGCTTCTGTTGTTTATGTCTCTTGATTTATGCTCTCCTGTTTTCTCCCCCCACGCCACACTTACTCAGGCTCTTTCCCCTGGACTCAGAAGAGAGACTTCCTCTTGTCTCTCTCTCTCTCTCTCTCTCTCTCTCTCTCTCTCTATTTTTTTTAAAGATTTATTTGTGCATACAGAACTGGGGTAAAGACTAGAGGCTCAGGGGCGACGAGAGGCTTCACCAGAGACAGAGTGGGGAGCAGAACAGGCAGATCCACGAAGCACACTGCCAAGGGGAGCAGCGGGCGGGTCAGGAGAGGTCTGCCGCACCATGTGGTCACCTCCGGGGCAGGTGGGAATCGAACTCATGCAGAAGTGGCTTTAACTTCTTAGTGCTGCGCTTTAACCCGCTGTGCCACCAGGGAGGGCCCCTCTTGTCTCTTTTTACACCTCTTTCATAGGGAGAGCGTTCCCAGGCCTTTCACACTGTCTGTGCTCACAGCTGCCTAATGTACATTTCCTGCCTCTAGCTTCCTTAAACCCAACCCCATGTGACCAGCCCTACTCAGCACTTCCACCTGGAGGCCTAATAGCTGTCATATTCCACATACCAAATACTGTATGCTCTAGATCAGGTGAGGTTCAAGGGGACCCTTGTTCTCTTCCACTGGCTCCTGCTTTGCTTTCTGGCAGAGCTGAAGGATGCAGTGATAACAGCTGTGCTAAGAGTTGCAAACAGTGACAGACTTTCTCACCTGTTTGCCCCAGGTAGCGTGACTTGCACTGGACTCTCTTCCATGATGAATGTCTGAGGAAAGGAAGAACAGAATTGAGCACCCCAATCACAGAGATCCCTTGGATTTCAACAGCTCCATTCCCCAACACAGCTGTGCAAATGCTCATGTTTTACTGTGCAATAAGCACGACTATAATTTTTCACAGCTCCTTGTTACTCCATTCAACCCTTTTGCTACTGATTTGGTGGACATCACTATGAGTCTATAGTTAACCCAGTCTCTCATGTAAAGCACAGAACTGTTGTTGATTTAGATTTTCTTCATCTGAGGTAAAAGTATAAAATGTGTCCAAGATTGAGGCACGTAATTAGAACATCAACTGACATTATATCATGACTAAAATCAGCAAAATGCCTCCAAGTGTCCCCAACAAAGTGGCCCTTTCTCAAAGAAATTCAGCCTGATGCTCTACTCTTGTGCCAGGCTCCTCCTGTGAGTAATTTCTTGCATTTCCAAAAGAATGCCACAGCTCTGCTCTCGAGGAACTTATAGTCAAGGGAGAGAGGAAGAAACCATTAGTAAATAACTCTGGAAATCTAAGCATCCAATGAAGCTGAAAGCAAATGGAGGGAGAGAGCTTGGGCGGAGTATCGTACAGGTGCATGTAGCTATCTAAAGGTCTTAAACGCTGGCTCACTGAGTCAGGCATTGTCTGAGTAAGCAGTGACAGTCTAAAGACTTTTGAGCAAGAAAGAAAACTTATCTCAGCTGGTGTCCAGAAATAGATGAGCAGTGGTCATGCTTCCTAAGGTGTCTTGTGGAGTATTTTTATTTCTTTCTATTCTCCGCAAGGCATGTGTGAACCCGAGATAAAGACCAAGAGGAGGTAAGGAAGAAATGCCAACATTTGGAGACCTGCGACAGTCAGAGTAAGGCAGGCTAGGCTGAAGTAAAGATAAGAACACAGACAGCCTGGTGTGACCCGATAAATATTGTTTCTTGCTTTGTAAAATCCAGCTTGTGTTCACCACCGTCCTCCATCTTCAAACTATACCACCTGGAACATGTGAAACTATGTCACGATGTCCAGGATCGCTGCCTCTGGGGAAAAAAATTCTCTACTTTAGTCTAAAGTGACCACGTCCAACCCATGGCAGAGCTGGTCAGGTGACTTCAACTAACTCCAGGAGAGTGTGTGGATAGTTGACACTTGCTCTGGCAGAATAACCATGAGCTGTTAGTGAATCTGATTAGTCTATTTTTTCTACTGGATAGGAGAAATAGCAGTGAATCTAAATAAAAAGACCGTGGTATGACCATCCCCTGCTGAGGAAATTGGGCACAAATTCACATGAGTAACTCTATGTAACATAGGGATAATAGTCCTCCCTGTCCTGACTTCTTCACAGGATCAAATATCTACTGTTACTTATGCGATTGTGTTCCATGCACTGCTAGCCATTGTGGAAATCTAATCTATTATCATCATCACCATGGTTACCAAAATGTTGGAGGGCAGAGATGACCCTGGTCTGTGTATGTGCCCAGAGTGAAATAAAGTACCTGTTTATCCTTCTCGTTTCCTGTCTCTCCTCTTCCCTCTAAACCACCTCCCTAACACACTTGTTCTTGCCTCTATCTTTGTACATCTTTGTGCTTCTGCTTGAGAGGCCTCACCTCTACCCTCTCCCTTCACCCTGAAAATGCCCACATGTCTCTCAAGGCTTAACACAAAAATCCCCCAATATGCCAAGGTTTCCTTGACTCCCACCCCCAACTTTAAGACAACTTAGGTTTCTCCCTTCCTTATGTCCCTGTTGTGAACTTTACCTGTATTTATCACTTAATCTTTTCTTATGTCTTTTTCCCTAACTTGGACTAGGAGCACCTTTTGGTCTCAGTTTCCCCATCTATAACAAGAGCATAACAAAACAACTCAGGGTCCTCATGATTAAATGATGATTAAATTAAAAACACACACACACAGGCAGAGTGCTGGCTCATAGCAGGTATCCAGTAAAATATTTAGTGAGTGAAACAATGAGTGACTGAAGGAGTGAGTGATGAACTGACTCAATCTCATGGGGTGGCCGTCTGCATTTCCTCTTTGAAGAAATGCCTTTGTAGCTCTTCTGCCCATTTTTTTTTAATAGGGTCGTTCACCTTGTTTTTGTTGAGTTTCATCAGCTCTTTGTATATCTTTGTGATCAGTCCTTTGTCTTTAAAATCAATGAAACTGAAGGTCAGTTCTTTGAAAAATGTAAACAAAATAGTCTAGCCAGGCTTACAAAGAGAAAGCACAAATAAACAGGATCAGAAGTGTAAGAGGAGAAATCACAACAGACACAGCAGAAATTAAAAAAATAATCAGAGAATACTATGAACAGCTATAGGCAAACAAGTTCAACAATCTGGAAGAGATGGACAAATTCCTACAACTCTATAATCATCCAAAGTCAGATAAATAAGAAATAGATCAAATAAACAGGCCAATTAAAAGCAGTGAAACTGAAGCAGTAATTAAAACCCTCCCCAAGAATAAAAGCCCAGGATGAAATAGATTTACAAATGAATACATACTGTATTCTTTCAATGATGTGAGTAGGGGAAATGAAATATTACTTTAAAAAAAAAACACCAGAAAAAGTAGATTTACAGGATTGGGCTGGATTTATTGATGCCATTATATTTATGTCATGTGTCTACCAGACAATCAGAGTATAAGTGAACCCAAGCAGTTCAAACACATGATGTTCAATGGTTAGCTATACAAAATATTTGTGAAGACCACAAATACATATTTTTAAGTTGCTTGAGGAATCTGCATTAGGATAGCCACATATGTCAATGTTTCATTTCCCTGCTCAGTCCAGACATAGGCCTTTAGCAGTGCCATTGGTGATAAAACATGCCAACACCTCCCCCAGTGCCAGGTCTGGGGTTCCTGCAAAACCAACCCCGAGGGTCTGGGGAAGAAGGGTCAGACCCCAGGAGTTGAAACTTGGCTTTTGAGACCCTAACTAAGGCTCTACTTTCTTCCATCTGACAATACTGTGGCCACTGTTTGAAGGAGGGAGTCTATCAGCCCAGTTAGAACATTAATCCTGTGTTGTCATGTACTAAATTCAGGAATGTAGCTAAATTCATGCAAGCTCAGGCAAACACGTGTCATCCCAGAAGGCACCATGGATGAGCCATCGAGCCCTGCAGCAGTCACCTGGGACAGCCTCGTTCTCAGTCTTCCTTCCCGAGTGCAGGACTGTTTTCTGAGAACCTAACAAACACCGGAGCCGCTGTCAACATGAAGGTGTAATTAACCATGCAGAGTCCTCACCGGCTGTATGATGTGGATTGTGTTGCTAATTATATTGTTAGGAATGTGGTTTAGCATATTACTAAATGCAGGAAATATCAATACTTAAAAAGCTTCTCTGGCCGTGACATTTTTGCTCCTGCAGGCATGAACTGGCCAGTATGAACTGCATCGAATACAGTCTTGTTTAGAGTCATTAATCTGTATCCCCTTTGATTATGTTTAATTAAAAGCTGGACTTCCATAGCTGTTGTTTTCATGTAACCCCTAAATGGGACTTTATCGGAGGACCAGGTCTTTTATAGAAGCCCCCATCTGTCCAGTCGGGATGAAATCAGGGAGCCAAGGCAGGGGGCTCTCTGCTCTGCTTTCCTGGAAAAGCTCCAGCTTTCTAGGCAGGAATAAAACCATGTTTGAGACCAAAAGAGGAGCATCCACCAGGTGATGACCAGACTCTTGTCACTTCTGGTCACCTGTTCCCAGCACCCCTTGCACCCCCAAGCACCCCTTGAACCTGGGCTCTGAAGATCTTTGTGAAGATCCTGTCACTCACTTGATGTTGCTGTGTCTTCTCAGATTCATAAGGTGGCCGCTATGTGTCTCTGGTAACTTCAGAAATGGGGTGTCTGAGGATGGGCCCTGATTCTACAACTTAAGGTCTTATTTAGTCTCCTCACAATCCAAGACTGGCCATTCTTACCCTGTTTTGATAACTCTGAGAATTGAGGAGGTTAAAGCCTTGCTCGGGTCACCAAATGGGGTTTGAACCTGGGTCTCACTCCAAGGCTCTTGCCTTCCTGGCTTCCTTCTGACTCCAGTTGGCACTTGCCAAACCCTTGGAATGGGACTGGGGCGTTTCACCGGGTGTAGGGCAATGAGCTGAAAATCTAGGGTAGTCAATCCCAGGCAAGCTAAATAAGCCAGCCACCTTGATTCCATCCTGTAACCCTTCCCCTCACCCCTTCTTCACAGATCACTAAATCAGGAGTTCATCCAGAGGCAACTGCCATCTAGGGCTGCCCCTTCCCTGCGGGGCGGTTGGCAGGGAGCAGTTTGCCATTGCCAGGATCAGAGGCCCTGACACAAACGTGACCCACGGGCTCGGTCCCTCGGCTGTCAGTTCCACTGTGGGAGAGGCATCCCTCCAGCCGTGGGTTCGGGCTCATCCTGGCTTTTGTGCATTAGTGCAAGGAGTCGTCGAGACAAACACCCTGGGCTTTAAGGTGACAGAGGAAAAGGCAATGTTTAGCCAATGTTTGCTTCTCCATATAATTTGCAGCTGATTTAAGAAGCCCTCCATGAACACACCAAAGAGTACCAGGCTGAGAGACTTTACTAATAAAGTTGAAAATATGCTGGTATTAATAAAGCTGGCACCAAGAGCAGGAAATAAGTGCCTGGAAGTTTGTCAGCATATTAATCATTCCTTTGTAAGCGGTGTTTCACTTTCATCCTGCAACATCTAACCACAGTTCATTGGCTAAAGGCCAAGCTAGCGCTGCGTTGGCATAACACCACATGCCTAGCGCAGTGTTTCTTGGCCATTTATTAATGCTGCAAATTCCCTCCCACTTAGTCTAAAAATAGCATTAGTTCTGTGAAAAACACTGCATTTGTCCATTGCATGGTAGAAACATAGAAGTGTGTGTGTGTGTACGTGTTGTGTAATACACGTGCATGTGTGGTGTGAATGTGTGTCCATGTGTGTGGTGTGAATGTGTGTCCGTGTGTGTGGTGCAAGTATGTGGCTGTGTGTAGCGTGAATGTGTGTCCCTGTGTGTGGTGTGAATGTGTGTGTAAGTATTGTGTAAATGTGTGTGTGTGTGTGCACGCATTTGAGTGGGTGTGGACCTGGAAAAACAACGTGGTGTCTGAATACCTACCTTGTTGTGCTCTGGAAATCTTATTTGGGGCTATACTAGAAATTAAAGGAAGAAAGATTAGAAGGGGAAGTGGGAGAGAAGGATGGAGAAGCTGGCTCCCCCCTCGCACCCAAGCTACCCATAATCTGTTTATTTTTAGTGCACAGAATGATTGTGGATACTAGAGTAAAGCCTCAGAAGCAGCCTTTCATCAACCCCATCCCTTTCTTCCGAGGGAAACTGTACATTTTAGGGCCTCTGTGCTTTCTCTCCTCGGCTTGAGCTATTGAAAGTCCATGGAAGCACGATGGGTTGGCATATTCCATTATATGACGCCTTGTCAAATCACATCACGTTAGGGTGCTTTTGGGTCAGAACATTCCTAGATTTAAAAAGTGATTCCAACAGTGAGGTTTTCCTAAACCACGGCCTCCCTGACGTGCGGTGTCTGGTGCCGGCCGAGCAGGCCAGCGCGTAGCTAGGATGGCACAGAACGCTCTTCCCAAACCCATGATTTATTTTGGCCCCAGAGGAACTTGAACAAGACAAATAGCTTTTGAGAAGCCACGTGAGCCTGAGGGAGCGGCCAAGGATGCAGGAGAGGAGTGACGTGTAGGCGTTTCGTGCCCGAAGTGGGAGCTCCCAGCCCTTAGCCGCCCGCAGGGAGAGGCGCGTGTGCGTTTGTGCGTCAGGAGCGTCGGGTGGAAGAGTAGACACAGAGCTCGCGAGCGCTGTGCGGCCTGCCTTTCGGAGAAAGGACGGGCCTGGAAATGAGATGGGGAAGAGAGTTGGGAGCCTGGGGAAGAGAGTTGGGAGCTTTTTCCCCCACGCTGATCCTGTGGAGTGTGGGGGGCTGTGGGCGCAAAGAGGGACACAGACCATGGCTGACCTGGGAAGGACTCAGCTCCATTTTGAAACCAGATGTGAAGGAAGAGTAAGAGCTTCACAGGAGTAGAGTGATGGAAAGAGCTGGTGTGTGTAAGAATCCATTGGCCCAAAGATGTTAATTAAGTGACTACTGTGAGTTTCCATTATAAAAAGTCAGTCAGACTCATCACTGCTCCCCCTTTTTTTTTTTTTTTTGGTTTTGGTTTTGGTTTTTTTGGGATGGGTTGGGGGTCAAACACCCAGCTTCTCAAATCCGGGCCTGGACCCTGAAGAGGAAGATATCAGTGCTAATCTGTGTTGCTGTGAAGCTGAGATAGTTTATGAGTGGGAACTGCGTTGTCCAGCTCCCTAAGCCTGAGATTGCCCATCTGTGAAATGAAGATGAGGCCTAAGTGACAGAACTGCTGTGGGCTCGAGCTGGAGTGGGCACTCGTTCTGTGCCAGGCCCCCTAAAGCGGTCCCTGGCACCTTTAGGATTCCTTATGTAGGTCCAGGCGGACAGAGCTCAAGAAAGAACCAACTTAAAGAGAGTATGAGGAAAATGGCAACTGTGAGGTTGGGGCCTCTCCAAGCCTTTCTAGCAAGCCTTATTTTTTAATAAGTATTTCTCTGTGTCAAATCATCCGCTATATAAATGTCCAATATTTATCTTTGTCATTCTGATTTGACTTACTGCACAACACTCCCTGGAACTCCTTCCATTTTGCGCTACATGGCAACATTTTTATGGCCGAAGACTTCTCCATGGTGAAGCTAGACCACATCTTCTTAGTCTTCTCCTACCATCCTTATGTCCTTCTCCATTTTTCTCTCTCTCTCCTCCCTCTGAATGTCAAAAACCTTGCTTGTTTTATAAATGACTGCTACTTTTTAGTAAGGACTTCATCAAATCATGTGCTGAATAACTGTGCAATATGTGTTTTTTTTTCATGCTGACTTGCTTGACTACCCATAGTTCTCTAGAACTCCTTCCATTGTGCTGTAAATGCCAACACATTGTCTTTCCCTGTGTCTCACCAGTTGTCCATGGTGAGACTGCATCTTCTTCTCCAGCCTTCTGCAGATGGACAGAAAGCAAACCTTTAACATGCGAAAGGTCCCATAATGATGGCAGTCCATGGTGAGCCCCTTCCCCTATGTTCAAACTAAATGACTGTGCTTAACCCTAACATGAGCTAGCTCCTTTTCAGAAAGTAAAGCATTAGCTTCTGCCTCAGGCTAGGAGGGGCACGGAAAGACCTACTGGACAGTGTCCTTGGGGGGAATGACCTCTCTGTGGCTGAACTGAGTCTCCCAAACTTACCAGTATTGCAAAGCAGAGAGAGACCGGGATGCCACGGGGAATGGCAGTGGCAGGAACATTCCTAGAAGTAACTAAGACCAGACTCTATGGAAAGCAAAGACCAGATTTCAGAAGGGCACAACCTCACCAAACATTGCAAGAACCAGGAGAACCTCAGGGAACTCAACAGCAGAATCTCTCAAACCTTGTAAGCTTGACTGGTGTCAAAATAACCAGAAGCTTTTATTCTAGCTTGCAAAATTCTCTCATTTTGGAAGCCCTGTGATACAGGTTCCATCTGAAGGCAGTCGCCCAGGGTGAATGTGTGTTTTCTTGATGTAGGACAGTCAGGCGAGTTCAGTAAGACCCACCATCTTGTGGGAGATGCTCACCCAGAGCTCCGCGCTGCCCTCAGAGGGTCTGAGGGTCCCATTCTTTCCCACATCTAGATCGTGGAGCCTGATGAAGGCAAAGAGCAGATAGAGGGTGCCATAACTTCCACGCACACACACTGAGTGGCTGATCCTCCCCCCATCTCTAACCCTTCCCCTGTCATTTCCAAGTGCCTGACAGACTTCAGATTTCTCCCGATAAGGCACTTTTAAAACACTCTTCTCTCCCCACGGCACTTCCGAACCCCGTCCGGGCCGGTGGCCCAGTGTTGAGTTCTACCGGTAGATGCCCTGGTGCTCTCCAGCACAGTTGAGCTGGCCGAGCTGTCAGGCATGAAGAAGGGATTAGGCCCAGCCCTCAAGCTGCTGACAGGCCACCCCCTCCCTTCCCAAGCGACCTTGAGCACCAACTCCTAGTTCCCCCAGAATCCCACTCAGACCAGAGGCCATGCTCCACTTACAAAGCCATGACCCAGTTGCTCACTGCCTCCATGAGCGCTGCTACTGTTCTCCTGTTCTCCACCCTGGTGTCTCTCCTAGATGTTTCTCGAAGGCCCCCATCTTGGCCCTTGCTGTTTCCTCTGTTCTGAATGCTATTCCCTCTACCTAGAAGTGATTTCCCCCCCAAATAACCTGTTCCTAACTTCCTCTGAGATTAGGGTGGCCAGTAAAGTGCAGAGTGCCAGTTACATGTAAATATCACATCAGCATGAATAAATGATGCTTATTATATTGAGTCATTACCTTAATAAATTATGATTTATTATCTGAATTCACATCTAGCCGGCCATCCTGTATTGCTAATCTCTTCCAGAGGTCTTTACTCAGATGTCACCTTCTGGGCCATTGTATTCATTTTCTATTTCTACCAAGACAAATTCCCATGAACTTGGTGACTACGAGGCAGATTTATCTTACAGCACATCAGCTTCCTGACATGTCGCTTACGGGGTTTTCACCAAGAGGTCTGCAGAGCTGTTTTTTCTTCTAGGGGCTCCCAGAGAAAATCTGTTTCCTTGCCTCTTTCAGCTTCTAGATGCACCCACATTTCCAACCCATGGTCCTCTCCACCTTCAAAGCCAACAATGTCAGGTCACGCCTCCTCACGCTGCCATCTTTCTGACGCTGCTGTCTAATTCCCACTTCCACTTCTACCTCCTCCTGGGACTACATTGGACCCACCTGGGGAATCCAGACACCTCTCCACCTCGAGGTCAGCTGACCGGCATCTTGAATGCCCTTTGCCATGTAACCTGCCATCGTCATGGATGCAGAGGCTCGGGACACAAAATCTCTGCAAGCCATTATCATCCTTGACTTAGGCCAAAGTATCCAAACTTTCAACCCCAGCCCCAGCATCCATATTTCCACCCCCCATTTTCATGTTTGTCTTTGATAATCATCACCCACCTCAGTCATTTCGTTGGTCAATTTACTTATCTACCCCACTTTACTAGAATATCGTTCCCATAAAAGAAGCGATTTTCTCTTTGCAACATCCTGAGCACCTGAAACAAATATGAAGCACATAGTCCTTCTTCAGTAAGTATGTGGAGTGAATAAGCAAACCCCCATCTCTGCCAGTTCCATCTTCATTGCGCTTTGCCACCATCGGCATGAATTCTGCTTTCCACAAGTCTCACTTCCTTCCCTGGGAAGGGAAATGGCTGCTGATATGAGCACGGTGACAAGGGATGTGAGGGGCCATCCAGCTTGCTGAGAATTGCTTCTTCCCTTTATGTCTAGCTAGACCTGGGAGGGGGGGAGGGCTGTTGCCTGGCAGAAGCACCCAGAAAGTAGACAGGCATTCAAGCCTTGCTCTAGAGCTAAGTCTTTACCCCCACCCTGCCTAGAGCCCAGAAACCCTCCCAAACCATGGCCAAAGGAGGCTGTCCCAGACCCCAGGGCATAACACTGTCCCCAGCAGTCTTGTGGGAGTTCACACCAGTGCAGGAGGCAGCCATAACTGCACATTTAATGTTCAGGAGGGATTGCGACTGTGCGAACAAGATAGTCATGTTGCTCAGAAACTGTCACTGACAACTCCCAAGGACCATATCCAAATTCCCTTACTTGCAATAGTAAGATTATAAGGCCCCATTTATAGATGCTAGTGCTTAAACGTTACCTCACTGCGCGCACACAGTCTCTTAGTTCCTTGGGAAAAATAACATGCTGCAAAAGCTGTCTTCTTCCAGCCAGGCACAGCATGGATGCAGGCAAATGTCCCCAGTGCTATGGCAGCCAATTTTGCCTTTGGAATATCGGTGCTTTGGGTTCGGCAAATTCATCAAAATGTTGATGCTGCCGTCCTCGTGCTCAGACTAAATGGATGAAAGAAAAACAGGATAGTGTTTTCCAGATTGTGCATCTGTGTTCATCCTAAGGTGTTCGTGGAGGCTGCCTGGGTCCAGGCTGCTTTTGCCTACATCAGTAGCACCTCTCAGCAGTTCTGGCAGGCAGACACTGAGCTGAGACAATTGTTTGCCTAGAATCCTGGTGTGGGGCAGTTGCATTGCTATATTCTTTCTTGTAGTCACATGTGTATCCCCTCTGCTTGAGATATCTACTCCAACTTTGTCCTAGCTAATTTTTTTAAAAGATTTATTTATTTGTGCATACAGAATTGGAGTATAGGCCAGAGGTACAAGGGTAGTGAGAGGATTCACCAGGAACAGAGTGGGGAGCAGAACAGGCAGATCGACGAAGTCCACTGCTGAAGGGAGCAGTGGGCGGGTCAGGAGAGGTCTGCTGCGTCATGTGGTCACCTCCGGGGCAGGCGGGGATCGAACTCATGCAGAAGTGGCTTTAGCTTCTCAGTGTTGTGCTTTAATTCGCTGCGCCACCAGGGAGGGCCATGTCCTAGCTATTTTTTTTTTTTTTCACTTAACTGACTCTTTAGTCACCCTTATAAACCTCAATTTAAATATCATTTCCTCCTGACAACATTCCTTGACACCCCACTCCCCCTCTCTTTTGTACTCTCAAGCCAATTTGGAATTCTTGTTTATCATCTAGCCAGACAGCCAGCTCCAAGGGCTGGCGGCTGTGTGGGCCATGCTCACGGTTGGTTACCTGGCACCCAAGTGCTGCGTTACGAAGTGGATGAAGCAGGATCTAACCCATTGTCTTGTCTCTAATCGCCTGTTTGTTTATGCTTTGCTTTCTGTTTGTGCACAGTTGAAGCGTACGCGAGGACCCCAAACTGTTAAAGGGTGCACATTCCAAAAAGGGGTCTAACCATCCATGTGCACAAAAGCAAAGGAAGCAGAATCAGTGTGAAAGAGTTGTAAGAGAACTGGTATGCAGACGCAAAGAGAGGAGTCTCAATTAGTAGTTTCCCCTTCAAACTCCTACATCAACCATCTACTCATGAACAAATGCCCAGTCAAACAGGCTTGGCCCCAAATTTGCCACCAATTTAAGGCATCTTCTGTTGGGGAGCCCTCTAAAGGGGTTAGATAAGTCGTAGAGCTGGGACAGAGGAGAGATTCAAAATTCAAAATAGATCACAAAATCCACAATGAAGTCAAGATAACAACGCCATTGTTTCTGCCCAGACCAGAATCAGATCCCCCACTATTTCACGCACACATCTCTTCCAAGTGTCTCTCTCTCCATGTCTCTCTTCCATGTGTCTCCTCCTCAGTTGATATAGCCACCTCACTCCTGCCCTGCCACCTGCACTCTGGGACTAGGAAGCCAAGCTGGCTGCATGGAGATGAGGGAAGGAAGAGCAGTGTCTCTGCCTTTCATGGAGGAGTATCTGTCACAGTTTTGTGCTACTTGCATAATTCCTTCCACAAACATTACCTCATTGCTTGGGGCTGTGTGATTGATTTCTCAAAAAATAAAACAATAGCACACAACCTAGCTCTCCAGTTCTTTATAGTCTAGTGGAGAGACATTTTAGTCCTGTGTATCAATTTAAGCTATTGTCTTAGCCTATTCAGACTGCCATGACAAAATGCCATAGACTGCATGGGTGGTAGAAACAGTAGAAATCTATTTTCTCACAATTCTTGAGACTGGAGAATTCAAGATCAAAGTCTGACAGGCTTTACTTGCAGTTGAGAGCTCCCTTCACGTTTGCAGTCACCTTGCTAATGTGTGTCCATCGGAGGTATGGAGGAGGGTATGGAGGGGAGAGGGAGAGGAATTTGACCACCCATCTACCTTTAATCCCAACAGGAAATAAACCCGAACCATAATCGGATGTTAGGGAATCGCCTGGCTTCTCAGGGCGGGTGTTTCTAACCCCCCTTGGTCCCTCAAGGCAGAGGCTGTGGGTTCTCCTGGATACCTGTTACTCACTCTCCTTGTTTCTAACTGGATTATCTGTTTCTTTTGTTTTACTTTCCTTTTCAATACCATGTGTTACATTTTTTGTATTGTTTTCATATAAGATCTCCTTTTGTGATGTGTCATTTAATTAGGAGAAACTCCTCCACCCTTAGAATTCATTTCTTAATCACTCCAAACCCTCTGATATCTTTGTAATTCAGATTTAGCCAGAGGAATACATTACTAGAGAGAGGAAAAAGAACTCTCATTTTTGTATTTATCACCAAATTCTCAAAAGGGATTATTATCAGAGACATTAGCTGCTGAAATGCCCTGTCCCACTCTCCTGATTACCATCCCTTGGAGCAACCTTTTATCTAGTGACCCTCCCTAAACCTCAGGAAGACCAAGTAATATGCTTCCCAGAGTAGCTAACCAATCACATCACACATTGATCTCCTGGCTCAGTGAACGGCTCAGTGGAACTGGGTCATTGATGCAACCGATGTTTACGATAATACCAATTTCCTTCTATCAAGCACTGACCTTACTCATGGCATTGCACTAAGGACTTACATTCATTATTTCAAACCACCAGAAATAAGTATCATTACCTGAAGTTTACAGATGAGAAAATAAGATTCAGAGAGGCTAGAGGTCTTGACCAAAAACATAACTAGTAAATGGCAGACTTGAGGGTTTGAGCCTCGTTCCAAAGTCTGAATGACCCACGTACCTGTCTGTGAACAGCTAAGCGCCAGGTGCAGGAAGCAAAGCAAGACAAAGACAATGTGTGCCTTTGAACTTGGTCTCTTAGCAGCGATTTAACCTACTCACATTTAGAGAGGTAGACAACAGAGCAGTTGTAAGTTAAGATCACAGGCTTAGAATCATGCAAACTTCACTGTGAGCCTCTTCAAATAGCAGGATAACCTTGGATCTACTAAGAGAATCACATTCTTCAATATCGTCTTTGGGTAACTTACTGGCTTTGACACTGAGCTTCCTCACCTGTAAATGGAGAACTGATGAGAGTTAATGATATAGGCCAGGGACACACATAGAATAGATACTCCACAGCAATGGTAAACTAGGACTCAACAGCTATTTTGAGTACACCTTATATTGTACTAAATAAGAGAGAGAGAAAAGTAAAAATTGAGTGGCTTAGATAAGGAGATGAAACCAGTTCACAAGACAGGAAAGATTTCAATGTTGATTGGCACATTGGGATGCCGGTGTAATAGTAAGTGTTGAAGCGAGAGCTCCTTGCAGGTAGGGCACATCAAGACAGTGTGGCATCTGAGCTGGAACTTGGAGGGCCTTAAAGATCACATGGAAGTGACTCAAATGTGCTCTACAGAGCAGAGTCAGACTGCAAACGCATAATGGTCCAAGA
The DNA here is from genome assembly GCF_000260355.1 of Condylura cristata. Classification (NCBI taxonomy): domain Eukaryota; kingdom Metazoa; phylum Chordata; class Mammalia; order Eulipotyphla; family Talpidae; genus Condylura; species Condylura cristata. The sequence continues at coordinate 51,834,301 of NW_004567113.1, forward strand.
TAAGGAGTTTGCTCCTGAATGGAAACCAGCTGCATTTCTGGGCACGTTGTTAAGATCATCTCACATTCTTCTTGACGCAAAATCTTCTCAATGAAAGAAACAAAGACTTGGACTACATGCTGTCTCAAGCTCCTTATCCTTTTATGGATGCTTAACAGTTTGCAGGTCACGTCTTTTGAGGCCCACTAGTTTAGGACAGGGGTCAGCAATCCTCATGTGAGTATCTTTAGCATAAATAGTTTGGGTGGGGGTGGGGCATATGTTGCCACGACCCGACCCTGCCACTGCAACCCAAATGTTGTCATCAGTGATCTGAGCATAGCTGTAGTTAGCCTGCCCACTGCAGCTTGACAGCACCTACTTAAGATGACTGGGTAAGAGGGAAGAAATGTATGTCTAGGACTTCAACAAAGAGTAGGTGTTTGTTCAGAGAACAGCATTAGAAAAGGCTGATCTAAAATGTTGGCAATAGTCCAGGCTGAAGTTGAGAGTTAGCCAAGTTCCACCCCAAGGCATTAGCTTTTTTGTGGTTCCAGAGTCTCTGAGATGCACCACCTGATCCTGGGTTTGGACAGAGAGACGAACAAGAAGACTGGGTGTGAGTGGGTAGCTAAGGAGAATAAATGTCTACAGGAGAATGAAAACAAAGCAGAACACCATGCTGTTTACATTTGTTAGACCCTTTGCTACCTTGATAAGTCAGGAGTCCTGGCATTAAAAACTACCATTTTCTGCCTGGCCAGGACATTGGGTTTTCACTCGTGCATTTTTAGATGCGTTTTTTACACAGAGGAGGCAATCAGTTACTTCAAATGGACAAACTCATCACCTCTAAGCCTACAGGACCAAATCCTATTTGTTCACAATTAGCCAATGACTTCTTGTGTAGATCTGACCAAACTATCGATTATCCATCCACTCACCCATCCGCTGTCCGCCCACCTGCCCATCCATCCTTCCACTCACCCATCTACTTGCTCAGCAAGTCACTGTTGTGGCTACAGGTTTTGGTTCCACACCAAAGTCATTGCTGGAGCCAGAACCCCAGAAATGAATTTGAAGCACAAGGAGAACACAGCTACAGCTCTCATTAAATCTGCAAAGTGTATCCTGCGAGCCTTGCCAGGGTGGGCGATGACTTCCTTCGGGATCCTTATTCATCTCTTTGCCAAACCCATTGGGCCTGGCAGGGACTATGTGCCCTATTAGAGTGGTCTCAACCCTTGCTACATCCGGCCCTATCCCTATGTCCTAGAATTCCTCCCAGTACTCCCAACACCAACCAGTGCAGGGGCAGACCAAACTCCCTGCACGCAGTGGCTGCCGATGTCACAGACACGCTGCCCGTGGCCTTTGCTAGCAGCAGAAACTAGTGCACTGGGATCTTTGTATGTAGCAGACCCAACTCTGCAGATGAAATTGTTCCTCAACATCAAAGGACCCTGTGTAATTATGCTTGGTTCTATAAATGGGTTTGAGGTTGAGAGAGAATGTAGAGTGAGGGAAAAGCATGTATACTGAGCCTGGTTCCTGCTTAGTAGAGCCAGGTGTCTCCCTTCCCGTAATTAATGTGTATGTGTATGAGGTGGGGGGTTGAGGGGGAGAAGCTCGCTAAGCTTCAGGCATTTCTTCAGGTACAGAAATCTCAGAGACAGGCTGCTGAGCCTTCGCCAGAATCTCAAGGAGATCTGAGACCTCCAGGAGCATAGGAGTCCTGGCTCCAGAGGACTGGGCTTGTGGCCACAGAGCCCACTCCCCGGCCTTCTTCTCCATCTCATTTCATAAAGCTCCAGGCCTCTGCTATCGCCAAGACCCGCTGGCTTCGTGCCAGACGAGGCAGGCGGTTGCCTGAGTCAGTTCTGCCCCCTGCAGCCCGCAGCCCCAAACAGCCCGCAGCAACCAGCAGCAGCGAGAAGACTCGTTTGCATGTGAGCCCAGCCGCCACTGCAAGAAAAATGGCTTTGGGGATTCCTGATTAATATTCAGAGAGGCAAACTCCTTTGGGATGGGTTACAGCGATGAGAAGATATTTTTACATGAAAGGGGAAGGGATAAATCCTAAGGATTAGCACCTGAAAAAAAGTGTTGCCCAAACCCAGAGAGGAAAGGCACCATAAAAAAAGAAAGAGATAGAGATAATGAGCTCGTGGGTTCTCATCATACATGCAGCTCACCCATTTCCCTGCGCGGTCACTGCCCACGGCCCTTCCTGGGTCCAGGCAGCGCGTCTTTGCCGTCTAGCTTGTCATAGAATGAAAAATATTTGCTTCGAAAAGATGTGATTTCTTCTGATGCTTGAAGTGTAAACACAGGGTAGTTTTCTTGATATGCTTAATCATTTTTAAGGGCTGAATACTCTTAAAGGACAGAGATTGTATCGGTCTCATCATTACGTCCCCAAAACCTAAGCAGATTGCCTGCATTTAGGAGAAAGCTCAGTAAATGCATGTTGATTTAAAAGAGAAGAAAATAATAACGTGGTTCGTTGTGTGATCTGTGCTGTGCTTGCGGGTGGGTGGTCAGGAAACCCCTGGTTTGTGATGCTGTTACATGTCAGGTACATCCTGTCCAATTCTGACAACACTCCGCGGGGCAGGTATGGCGTCCAGGCGACTTACTCAAGGACACGCACCTAGTGACGGCGTCCATCTCTACTTAGACCTCTTGGCTTCTAAATAAATCCCTGCTGGTTCCCTCCCGCCAGCCCATTTCTCAAGAGTGGGGAACGGACCGAAAGAAAGTGGTTTCCAAACCTTTTCAGCTTACATTTTTTCAATTACAACAATAAACTCCCAGTTCCTAGCACACCTGCGACAGGTGTTCTTCTCTCCTCCCTTGCTGACAATATGACCAGCTCTGCTCCTGGCTGAACCTAGCAGCAGAATTCAGTGAAGATCCCTCTCCTCACTCCCTTCTTAGCCACAGCTGCAGCATCTTCCCCTCGGGCAAGTCTGGCCAGCATCCGTGTGGGGAAGGGTTGATGTTGCCCGTGCCTGACTTGCACTGAGAGATTCTTAATGGACGGGCACATCCCGGTGCCCGGAAGCACTGGGGTGGGGCATGAAGGCACAGCAACCCTTCCTCGGGCACAAGTTCGTTTTCTTACCAACACTGCAGGCTTCTCAAGGTCCCCAGGCCAGGAAGACCAGCGAGGCTGAGGCTGTGTCCAAGACCCAGGTCTTGCGTCAGCCCGACTGCTTCGTCGGGTGGGTGCCAGTGTCTGCGTCTGTTGTTCAGACCCCCAGGCCCTGCTCTGCTCTGCAGAGAAGCTGCAGATGGATGGAAATGACAGCTGCTGCCCTTCCATGGAGCAGTGGTTTAGGTCCAGTTTTGATCACTGACAAATACAGAGGGTTAAGGGGTTTTTCTGGAACATAAGCGTGATTATCGTGTGAGACTTCAGGAGAGAGGCTGAGCCTGGGCAGGGGGGTGAGTAAGAAGGGGCGGGGGGGCTGCAGCAGGGTGCCCTGGGCCTCTGCGCGGCTCAGGGTCCCTATTCGTCTGTCTTCAAACTCAGCCTGTGTGGAGAGTGGCTCTCAAATTCAAGTAGTAGTTACCAGAACTTACATATATGTTTATACACACACACACACACACATACATACACATACATTATATATACATATATATATAATTTTTTAAGATTTTATTTATTTATGCATACAGAAATGGGGGACAGAATAGAGGTGCAGGTGCAGCGAGAGGATCCACCAGACACAGTGGGGGCCAGAATAGGCAGATGTACTGAAACACACTGCTGAGGGGAGCAGCAGGCGAGACAGGAGAGGGCTGCTGCACCATGTGGGTCAGCTCCAGGGCAGGGATCAAACTCGCACCGAAGCGGCCATGGCTTGGCTTAGCTTCGCAGTGCAGCGCTCCAACCCACTGTGCCAGCAGGGAGGGCCGTTATCAGAATTTTTAAAATGCCAATTCAGGGGCTTTCCTGCATACTCAGGCGGGGTGAACCTGGGGGGAATGATTTTTAATCGTCAGCTGATTTCATCTGATGAAAATGTTCCTTACACCACACTTAGGGGAACGTTGGCATGGAGTGAGTCTGTGGTCCTTTTAATACCCACCGCTTAAATGTTTCCATTACTTTGAACCAAACCTGGTGACACAGAGATAAAACACAGTCTTGGCATTCAAAGAGTTCAAGGTCAAGTACAAAAGGCAAACCTGGAAGCAGGCGGTTATGAAGCATACATGAGTAAGTTCATAGAGTAGAAAGAATGTGCACTATGGGAGAATTCTGGAGACACTCAACTCTGCCTGTACAGAGGTGCATGGTGGTGCTGGGAGGAAGGAGGAACACGAGTAATCTTGTGTCAAGGATGACTGGGCCTCTAAGCAGAAACAGGGGAGGGAAGAATTCCAGGTGGAAGGAACCCAGTGGGAAAAGTGATGTGTCCTCAGGGAAAGGATCCAGGTGAGATGTCAGGGCTGGGGAAGCGAGAGAGAGGGCGTGATGGAGTTGGAGACAGCACACCCATCTTCACAGGCAAATGATGATTACGATGCGGGAAAGAAGGTGCATGTGGCTACTCGTTTCTCTGTGATTGCAACGACAATCGATGTATCATTCCACATTGGGGTCTTTGTCCTCCTGGATATAGCGCTCTCAATGCAATGATAGTCTGATGAGTTCCCAGCAGAGAAGGAATTTGGACAAGTCCATGGTGATCCTAAATGGATTCACCTGCTTTCTATAGTCATTTATCTTTGTCAACAATGTCATCAGCACAAGTAAAGTTGAAAAATCTCACTAAAGGAAGGAACGAGGCAACTGAGTGTAAAATCACAGAAGTTCCTACACTGAGCAAATGTCAGCCTATGCTGCTGATACTCCATCACGTGGAAAATACAAATGAGTATGTGAATAAAAAAAAATAGTTTGCACCACGGCTTTTCTCAAGTTAGGGTCAAAAAAGTACCTGCAGCTGGCAACTTGTTCACCAAAAGTTCCAAAGGTGGCTTTCGCTGCCGTGAACCTACATAAACTAGAATTGTAACTCACCACGTGTGGTCCTATAAACAGGGACAACAGCGGAAAACAGCGAAGTCACAGCATGCGGTACCATGGAAGGGCGTTCTTTCCTTGACCCAGAATTATTAGAATTCAGCCCAGTCACATATATCCACCCACTAGTTTGTACAGAATATGTCTGTCAGTCCATATGTGTGTAAATCACACTAAATTATAATATGTTATAAATGATAGCAAATTAAGGAAGCAAATCAAGTGTTACTAATATTTCTTTTAACCAAACTTGTATAAAGAAAATCCAAACCAAAGGAAAATACCTTCTGAAGCAATCTGATGCATTCTTGCTGGCAGCATTACTTATTGCAAATACTACTACCTAGTAGTGAAAATCCAACGTCTTTGAACTCCTCACAGTTGTGTGTAATACTGGAGCCGATGCAGGAGCTGATGTCGAGACATAAAACTTACAACCTCAGCCCACGAGACTGTCTGAAGACCTGCTTGTTCCAGAAATGGCAGCGGATGGTGGCTCCACCAGGTATGCCCTGTTCATTCGTTCCTAGGGCATTTTCAGAGGCTTCTTCTTGGCAAGAAGTTACAAGGCAACCATTAGTGTTTTCTGAGCGTGGCTAGAACTTACAAACATTGAATTTTAAAGGGAAAACATCACTAGGAATCACTTACAGTCTCCTCACTTGCCAGATTAGGACCTGAGATGCAAGGCGTCAAAAGGATGTACTTGGTGTTATCAAGAACACCATTTGCTCAGCCAAAATCAGAACCAGGGACTTCTGTCCCCTTACTCTAGCGGCGGTTCCCCAGAAAATGCTGGTGGCTTCTCAAGGCCGGATTCTATTTTAGCTTATCTGTTTTTTAAAGAACAGTATAAATTATGTAAAGGAAAGGAGAGGAAAAGGAAGAAAGGAAGGAAAAAATTGCTCTGTTTATTCAGACAGGCTACTCTGACCATGAAAAGAATATAAAAGATTCCATTCCCTCCTTTCCTAGAATACAGTTTAGATACTACAGCCTCCTGCTGAGGTTCTGAAATTGCTGCTTCAAGTCATCATTAATTGTCTTTCTATCTAATACATTTTCACTCCCAGGCATGTGTCGAGCTTCATTGATCATAAAAGCAAAACGTATCCATTCGCTAAAAATTATTTTTATAAAGAGTAATTATTAACACGAGGCACATAGCTTTCTGAGTCACAAAATATAATGGTCACCTTCCACTGGTAATTGGCCAGAGGTGTTATATAAAATGATTATAGCAGATTCAACCTAGTACATATTTAGAAAGCTGAGAAAATGAGCATGATTTTACATAGAAGAGTAGCATCCTTTCCTGGGGGGAATTTTAGACAGTTGGAATATTTTTTTAATATATTAAATGTGCTTAAATTGGTCTCATTTTCTCTTTCAGTACCAATGAGTCTTTATAGAAAATCTACTCTCTAAATGTTTTGAGCACCTATCTTTTCCA
>NW_004567113.1:51841703-51854760 GCF_000260355.1 Condylura cristata
TAATGGTGCCTAATTAATAAAGTTGTTATGAATATAAAAATTTTACTACATAAAAAGCATTAGGGATATGAAAACATTATTATTATGAAAATATGAGTACATATATATATATATATTAAATAAATAATAAATAATATTCCTCTTGCTACATGTTACCATGGGTTCCTATACATCCCTTAAGATGGTGTCCACCTTCAGGTCCAAAGTATTTTTCTCTATTTCTAACAGGCCTTTCTTAAAGTACTTTGGCTTCCCTTCATTAATATGTTGGCTTCAAAATGCCAAATTACTGACATTCTTTAAACATCAGAGTCCAAATCGTGAGTATTTTTATGTGAATCTTTAAGTTTCACATGCATAGCTGATAGAACTGATTTCCTTTTCTTTTCACTGAACATTTCAGGTGTAATAGAGCTAGGCTACAATACACTGCTTAGCCAGTAGATGTTGCTGTTATACACTGCTTCACTCTTGTACCCTCCCTAGGAATCTGGGAATCCCAAAGCCCTCCTAGGAATCTGGGAATCCCAAAGCCCTCCCTCTGTTTCAAAGAGAAGACAGAAAACTATTTTCCCAAAATTTGGCATGGTGATAATATTTTTAATTCAACTACAAAAGCAATAATTTATAGCTTACTCCTAAATATATATTAAGAGATTATAGGCACAGATATAACTTTAGAAGGAATTTTAAATACAAGTCATTTTGTCTGTATACAAAAGGGAAACATTTTACACATGTGCTAAAAATAAATCGACAGATTTCTCCTTGTTTGCTTTTTTTGGGTACAGTTAAAAGCAATAAAAAAAAAAAAGAAAAGAAAAAATCTGCAATTTTTTGATTGCCAAAAACAACTTCCCCCAAGGACAGACGTCTCATGGTTCCCTGGAACTGATCTTCCCCTCCCATTTTCCCCACTGCAGCAGAACCCACCAGACAACCAACAACTAAACGGAGAAAAAGGAAAAACTCCACCAGCAGCACCTGCAACAGCAGTGCTGGGAACACGACCAACAGCTCCGGCAGCAAGAAGAAGACCCCGGCCACAAACCTGAGTCTGTCCAGTCAGGTACCTGTAAGTCTCGCTTTCCTTCTAGGTCTGAAATCCTGCCTTTGCCTGTCTGCCGGTTCCTGGGGCCCGTGCCAAAGTCTCCTGGAGCTGTGAATACATTCTGGGCAGATGGGGTGACGAGGAGGAGGCCGGGGTGGGGCGGGGATGGGAGGGAAACGGCAAACTGGGCATTTGGAAGGGATAGTAAGAGTCTGAACGGCAGTGGGGCCAAATTAAAACGCCTTCAGAGTCAGACAGGAGCTACGCCACTTAAGGTTTGATTAAAGGAGCACTTAGCCGCATGCCTGGTGCCATGGAAGGGGCCCCCAGCGGGTGTGTTGGAGACCACCCCCACCCCCAGGCCAGCTCCTGGAGCTCAGGCTCTGTTATGTAATGCGACTGGGCGTCCCTGCCATGGTGTCCCCTCCTTCTTCGGCTCAGGTAATTAACTGGTGGCCACTGTAAATGCAGCTCAGCGGGTTTCACTGGACCCATTTCACTAGGGCAAGCCTGGGTCAGGACCCTTCACCACTTTCTTTCGTTTCTGAACTTTGACAAAGGACAGAGGCCAGTGGGGAGGGAGCTTCTTTGTACTCCACAGTGGGCAGCTGAGGGACATCCCCAAAGAATCTGCAGGAACTTTCTTCATCTGCTGTTCTCTCTTCCCACGTCTGTCCCTCCTGCCTAATTTCTTCCTGTCTGGGATTCCCAGACCCTGCATTAGACCAGTCATCGCTCCCAGTCCTTGTGCTCTTGTAAGCCTGCCTGGCCCTGCCCCTCCCCCCACTATCACTGGTGGGTTTCCCTCTCTGCTGCCCTTGTCACATCACCTGGCACAGGTTTGCTGACCTTCGAGTCCTGACACTTGCTGCCTGGACAGACATCCTCTAGAAGCTGTATCTTCAAAATGCACCCTACTTCCTGTAAACTGCCCCCCAATATGATTTTTGTGTTTCCCCTCCTCACTTTTCACCCCTTTGGGTCTGCTGCCCTCCTCCTACTCTGATCCATCTCTCACCCTGTGGGAATAAGCCTCTCTTGAGGGGATTTTCCATGTACTTCACATAGGTCTGTCAAGTCCGCACACACCCGTTTTCCTCACTTTCCATTGCTGGATTCTCTTTGGCTAAAACCAACCCCTCAGTACCTGAGGTCCCTGGGCCATGGGCTCCTTCTCTTACCCTCCATAGGGAGAGAAAGGGTCTGGTTCTCACCCCACTGCCAAATTTAGAAAGAAAATGCCATAAAGGAAGTAGCCAGCCACGGGGAGGTACCTTTATAAGTCTACTTGGAGTGCAGTATTTCTTCAACACTGCCACTGTTGTCCCTGTGTTAGGAACAGTGTTCTTTGTCCCTAAGAATCAGGAAAAAAAATATATCAAAGGCAAAGATACAACAGTCTTTTTGTTGAGATATCCATAAACTATGTGCTCTTCCGGTTAGTTTGAAAAATGCAAAGAGGAAATAGCTTGCTGTAAATAAATCAACCCATCAAGGGCCTACAAGTCACCACTTATTCATCTCATCCTGGAGTTTTCGAAACTAACATTCCTTAGTTTTCTCTAATAAATGATGAAAATACGATCCAGAGGATTCTGGAGCTGTGACCTAGCCACATAAGGTCCCTGCAAGAATGTGGATTAGTTGAACAAATATTTCCTGAGCTTTGACTGTATGCCCTATACCGTACCAGGAACTGGCAATAACAAGATTAATTTTAAAAAAGAATAAGAACCCAGATCCTGTCCCTGAAGAGCTCACAGTCTAATCCAGAGATGGCAAAATGATTTCTTCCCCTGATAGACTTGTCAGTTTACAGTGTTGAAAAGGATTCTGGGAACTCAACAGAATGGGCCATCCACTAGTGATGTCTGCCAAGGCTGGAGAAATAGCAGACTTTTGCATACATGTTGGCTACTTATATTATTTTCCATTTTATTTTAAAGAGCCCAAATATTTTTTTTTTCCACTCCAGTCCAAGAGCTGCATTTTAGCAGAAGATACTTGTGTCAAGAGAGTTTTTAATGAGCTGAGGCCATTTGGACTTTGTGAGAACAAGCTACAATTAGAAAATGAGAGAATTTCAGCTGTCCCCCCATACTGTGTAGTTGAAGATGTTTTAATTAAGTGAATTTGCAGATGGACAAGACAGGCAGCAAAGGCAACCAGGTTAGAAAAATGTGCACATTTCTGTGTGTCCTCTGTTTGAGTGGACATAATGGATAAGCATCGCTGACTTGCAGTGAATGTGTCTTTGAACCTGCCTGCTGGATTACCAACATTCTGGTACTGTTTCAAAAGAAATGCCATATGCTGACCTGGCTGCCTCGTGTACAGGTGCGGATGCTCTGGGAGAGTCACTAGGACCTCAGCTGTTGTCTGCTTAGTTAGTAGCGCAGCAATGTGCGTGTGTGGTGAGGATTAGAGTTTAATCCTTGGATTCTGCTTCTCACCCCACGAGCAGGGGCTAGGAGCCTTCCCGAACTGCAGCCTCAACCCTGGGAGGGATGGAGACCTGTGTCATTCAACAGCAGTGACCCCTTCTGGCCAATTTAAGGAGAAGCATTGAGGGGCCCTGAAAGGAGTCACTTCCAGTCCTCCTCAGAGGTTGGTGGCCCTTGCACGGGGGTTAGTGAGATGTGTCATGGGCAGGAGCTGGTGGCATCCCAGACCTGCAATCAGGAGCTGAGGGCTTATGACTCACATGCACATGGACCAGCCGAGCCTCCTGAGATAGGGACAAAGCACTCTCACTGCCAATGTGGAATGTCTGGGGGTGGGGGGGCGGGAGGTTCACACTTGGGGGAGGGGTGGGGAAAGTGTGTCAGCAGCCTCTAGTTAGACATAGTCCCACATACATGTGTTACACCTCCTTCCGTGTACACAAGGAGGGTGACGGTTTGGGTCCGCCAGAGCAGCCGCCCTCTGGTGTAGCATTCAGAAGAACAGGGTGGAGACATGCGTAATTGTGCAAGGAATTGCAAGCGTGTGTGTGCACGTGAAGTCTTAGCACATGCTCTGCACAGTTGCCATTGCTTAATCAGTCGTGCACACAGAGTTAAACACACACGGCCACACATGATCATGTATCTGGTGACAGACATTTTGGATAAGCAGTAGGACAAATGTGGCATCATCTTTGCTGAAATTTAGGATGCATAAAAATACTACACCCAGGCATCTTTTCCAGCTGTTGCTAGAAAAAAGATACGCCCAACATATTACAAGCCTGCATCGGCCCCATGTACAATGGTTCAAATCACTGTTTTCATCCGCAGTCTCTTGAATGACTGTTATTTTTTTTTGATACAATGAAGGCATCTGGATGGTTGGGAACTTTTTTTCTAATATCACGCTTAAGTTGGCTTCTTTTTCGTTTTCTCTTCGTTTTCCAATGAGGCTGACCTCCTCCCACTCTTGCAGCCTGTCTCGGTGACTTTGGACTCACAATACTAATGTAGAACCATGTGTTGGGTCCTTCTGGACCCTGCTCCAGCCGCGTGACACTATATGCATGTGTTTCCACACCGGTCATGGAAGGCCCTCCGTCCGTCCTCTGCCCCGCCTTTGGCCATGAACACCAGCTCCTAATCGTCTGTAACTGAGTGACGCTTTTTATCCTGAACGCCGTGGCTCACATGGCAGCCGCCCCAGCTCACCCCATAGTGTTCCCGCCTCTGGGGGCCCTCTGGCATCTGAAATCCTGGGGGTCCCAGAGGCATCTTCCATTCTGCATCTCGCTTTAGCGTCTTGGGAGTCTCTTTACACATCAGTGTCACATCTGGCTCTTTGTTGCATAATAAACAAGTTCTCGGAAATACACATCTGATTATCCTGCCTGAAGCTGGGGCGCTAGCTTACCCAGTTCCTATGTCAGGCTTTTCCTTCATCTAGGCACGTCTCTCCAAAATCATTTTTATCGATTCATTAGCGTGATTCATCAGAGAACACGATTTGGGGACCTATTGATTATCGCCTCATAACTCTAGGAGAGTCAATCGATCACCGAAACAAGGATGTCCGTTCCAAAATAAACGAGGCAGAAATGAAAGGATGTGTTCGATTAGCACCTTCAAAACTCTAGAAGGGATCTAGAAGGCCCATTCCAGAGCACACAGTCCTCCACACACCACCCCCGGAAAGCCCTCTTGTCCCCGAGAAGAGAGCTCATGTCCAGTGGTCAAGGCTTGTCACGGAGCTGCCTCCTTCTCGCGACACTCGCACTCACATCTCTGAACGCTTCTGGCTCAGCCCCACCTTCTGTGACCCCTGGGGACTCTCACTCTCCTAGGGTCATTTAAATGTCCTGCTTCTCCGCGCTGGCCCAACAATAACCCCTCCCCTGGGTTCCTGCCGGTGCCCAGATCCAGACCCTCCGAGGGTCCCCTGGGAAGGAAGGGGCTGAAGCTGGGGCTGCCTTTCTGCCCTTCCTCTGTGCCTCCCTGTACGTGGCCCCCCGGGTGCGCCCCGCTACCGTAGGTGGCATCTTTGTTTGCATGGAAGGACAGTTTGTGCTGAAAGGAGTGATTAGGTGGGTTCTTCTTGCACGCTTCCATTTCGGATGCTCCCAGCTTCATCGGTGTAATTATCATTAGCGCTCTTCATCTTCCTTTTGCCGCACCAGCTGGACAGACGGGTTCTCTTTACTGCCCAGATGGGTGGCAGGGTTGCCTGTGTGGGGATAGGTGACAGGCACCATGAAATAACAGATGGTAAATTCAGGGCTTGTTGGCAATCAGCAGGTTTTTGCTAATGACTTAATTAGCTATGCAAATTGTCAAATCAGTGTGAACATTGTTTTTATCGAAAACTTTACCTAAATTAATTACCATAATTAAGTAGCAGAATGTCAAGGATATTGGCTGCATAAAAGGGCCTGGCTAAGTAGAGAAAAGAGAGATTCTGTCTTCAATTAAAATGTATGCCATCCTTGGGACAGAGAAAGTGCCGTTGGGAATGAGTCGCGTGAATCTTGCAGAACTGCACCCCACCCAGGCTTTGGTCGTTTCCAAAGCCACCCAGAGGCCCTAAAGATAAAAAGTGGTATTGCAAAGCACCCCGAAGAAGGTTCCACTCGTCCTTTCTAAAGTCCCCGATGTCGGCAAGTTAAAAGCGTGGATTTTTTTAATTTTGAAAAATCCATTTTTTTATTTCTGCAGATTGCTAGCATTGCTCGTTCTCCGGTGTCAGGCTGCACACTAAGGACATAAGCTCGCGTGGTTGTTCCACGGCAGGAGGCGATGTTTATTCCCTGTAGAAATCAAATATGCGTCTCGGCCCGACCCTGAGACTTGACCCCGTGTACAGGACAGGAGCGCGCCTGTCCCAGACCCCCCCAGCTCCTCCCACGATTGTTTTACGCTGAGCTTCTCTCTCCCAAGGTTTCCCTGTAATAATGTCAGCTGCTGTTCACAGGATGTGATGGTGGTAGGAGAGCCAACTCTGATGGGAGGTGAGTTTGGGGACGAGGACGAAAGGCTAATCACTAGATTAGAAAACACGCAATACGATGCAGCCAACGGCATGGACGACGACGAAGACTTCAACAATTCACCCGCCCTGGGGAACAGCAGCCCGTGGAACAGTAAGCCTCCCGCCACCCAAGAGACCAAATCAGAGAACCCCCCGCCCCAGGCCTCCCAGTAAGAATCCACAGTGCCTCCGCTGTCCGGAGGTCGGGGTCGCTCACTGCTCCAGCGCTTTTGACAGGCGAGGAAGAAGGGGACATCCAGACGTCTCCAGCAAATCTCTGTTTCGAAACCACATGACCTGAGTTCTTTCTTTCATTTTGGTGTTTGCTTTTTCATGGAGAGGCTCTTTCCAAATGGACTCCATGCCCTTCCTTGGAGGCCTTTGCTGATGACTGGCTCTGGTGGTCATGACACCCCGTGGCGCTCATGCTTCTCCCAGCCGGGGTGAAAGACGTGTTTGCGTTGAATCTCTTTTGCCTGCACCCAAGGAAGGCCATAGAGTCCGCAAGTCCTCGGTGCTCGGGATCGCAGTCCTTGGCCGGACCGAACTGCAGATGACTTTTTAATATTGTATAATATTTTCTGCTTTTTGACTTGCATCTGAGAGTTTCTTGTTTCAGTAAAAAAAGAAAAGAAAAAAAATCCGCTTTTGGAAAGTCATTTAAATGTACTTATCTATATATTTTTTCTTCATCTTTTTTCTTTTTGCATTGGGTAACAGCTCAGCGGCCTGGTCAGGCAACCTTCTGGCAGCCCAGGAGTTGGCTCTAAAGCCCCAGTGGGTTGGGCGAGGCCCAGAGAGCGCTGAAACAAGAAATGTGCTTGTGTCATCAAAGACACCAATGCAGACTTTTGTGTAAAGAAAGAGACTTGGCCCCTTGAGAATTGATGCGTTTGTAAAAATTGCTGTTGATCCAAATATTTTCAAGCCATGTTATCCATTAATTTTGTGGGCAGTTTCATAAATCTGAAACTTTTTGTGTTTTTTTATTGTATCTGAGTTGGCTATTATTTCTTTTCATAGTATATTCCTTGTATAATATTTTGTAAAGCCGTCACCTGGTTCTCTTATGGGGACTTTTCTTTGGGACAATTCCAGCGTATTTATGTGAAACTTTATAAAAAAGAAAACCAACTAATTTTCCATTTGCATATTAATATGTTTCTCCACACATGTAAAGACACAGTGGCTCCGTGTGTTATAAAACAGCTGTATTTTATGTATGCTTTCCTGATAAGTGTGCCAATAATAAACTGTGTTAATGACCAAAGCACATGAGTCTGGCTATTTATAAACACAGAGGGAAGCCTGCTCACAGCGATGACATGTTCGGAGCTTGGATTTACTGCCCAGAGTCCAGTGGAGGGGGAGCGTCACACTGTGATGTGTTTTCTAGAACTCTCTGCGGCTTTGGGGCAGGAACGCCATGAGGGACACAGCAGTGGTGGAGCAGGTTTGCAAGGCGAGACTGCTGCTGGAGCAGAAGTTTGATTGAAGTCACATAGGCTGGCAAAAGCTGATCACAAGACAATGGCATGAGGAATAAGGTTGGGAGGGTGGGAGAGAGCGGGAGATAGTCTCGGGATCGGGTCAGCAGCTGCCTCGGCCTCCCGGGCAGCCTCGTGATAGAGGTTCTACTCCACAGTGGGTCGAGGGATGTTCTGCTGTGATTTGTGGATTGCAAATAGGTCACAGTTGCCTGTGAGTGGCCAGCTCATAAGAACCCACATGTCCCCCCCTTTCTGTTATATGAACGAGGGGCAGTGGGGTGAGGGGGAAGAGTGTTCTGGTTCTTTTCTGCTCGGGCTACCACAGGGTGGTGGTCCCACGGCTGGGCGCTCATTTCCCCCTCCCCCTCCCCCAGGGACTCTCTTTAAGACCCACGGATAAAATTTCATTTACCCCCTCTCGATTCCACCAAAGAGGCATTCATATGCCTGTTTAAAAAATAAATAAATAAATGCCTAGTTGGTCCTTTTTCTACAAGATTTGGTACACTGAACGTACGGAAAACTCACTTCAGGACTGTATTTCAAGAACTTTTTCCCTTATGTTCCTCCTTTGTGCACGAGGTAGGTATGGAGGAGTCTGTTAGGATTAAATGAATGTGTACGGTGTGCCAGGAAATTTTAATATATCACCTCAGCAAATTCTGGACATTCTGGCTTTGAAAAAAAGAAGCTAAGTGCAGGTCCCCAGGATTTGGGGACACGTGCTTTATTGGGGGAGTGATTTGAGGGGCTACCTCTGGGATCTACCTCCAAGGACTGGGGGGTTAGGATGGAGACGAGGGAAGAACCTAGGAAAGAAAGCTGGGCCCAAGTGGTCAGCTTCCTGGGCCTGGTCCATTGTGGGGGAGAGGGGTCCAGAGCATAGCCCCCTACCCAGCTCGCCCATAAGCCACCCGGTCAGCGGGCTGGGCAAGCAGGGTGGTGAACTCAGTGCTGGCCAGAGCTGTTGCCGCTTCTTAGAGCCTCTCCGTGGGGTGCTCGTGAGTGATGGCTGACTTCTGCCGAGAGCCAGCATCCCGAGAGGAGAAATATAACTTGCCATCATGGAACTGAGACTGAACTCTAGATTATCCCGCCAAGCAGTCCAACTTCAAGGCCCAGAAGCACGGGCCCACGCCACGGGCAGAGGGGCAGTTGGCCGTGGTCTTTGAAGCAAACATATTCAACAAGCAGCTCCCCACCGGTCAGGGCTAAGCTCACAGCTGGTTCTTTACCCGCAGGGAGTGTTCATGTCCCATGAGCCTTTGCATGTCTTCCCTCTGAGAATGCTGCCCCCGCCTTCTTGTATCACCAAGACAATTCATCTTTAAAAGCCCGACCTGGGGCTCCCCCTGGTGGCGCAAAGGGCTAAAGCACTGCATTATGAAGCTACCATAAGCCACTGCAGCACAAGTTCGATCCCTCACCAGGGAGCTGACCCACATGGCTGCCAGACCTCTCATGTCTCACCGTTGCTCCCACACAACCAGGAGGTGATCTGCTTTGCACATGAAGCTCAGAGAGGTCAAAAACTTGTCCAAGGTTACAAAGAGAAGTATATAATTGAGCAAGAACCAAGTGTACTCTGACTCAGCACAGTTCCTTACACAGGGTATGAGTCAAACGCAAACCCACTGGTTGTCTCCCGGGCATTGCCAGAAAAGTCTGTATTTGCCAATATTTAAGAACTGGTTTCTTATAAAGACTGAAATTCCTTACTTTTCTTAAAAACTTAGAGCTGGGCCCTCCCTGGTGGCGCAGCGGGTTAAAGCACAGCACTGAAAAGCTAAAGCCACTTCCTCATGAGTTCGATTCCCGCCCGCCCCGGAGGAGACCACATGGCGTGGCAGACCTCTCCTGACCCGCCTGCTGCTCCCCTCAGCAGTGTACTTCGTGGATCTGCCTGTTCTGCTCCTCACTCTGTCTCTGGTGAAGCCTCTCGCCGTCCCTGCACCTCTGTATAAATAAATAAATCTTTAAAAAAAAAAAAAAAAAAAAACTTAGAGCTGACCAGAGGCTCGCTCACATTTCTGAATCCCTCCATGGCCACAGGGGGCTGGTGCCATATCACACCAGCCTATTTAGATGCTGTCTAACTCGTCACACCCAACCCAATTCAAGCACCCACTTTGCCTGCCTGGTCTCTGGTAGTTACTGTCAGTCACACCCATGTTTGCTACTCCCCAAAAGCACAGTTAGACATGGCAGCTCCATTTTGCAGATGTGAAGACCAATTAAGCAGCTTAATTAACATCACTGTCACAGCTCATAAATGGTGAGGTGAGTTTTAACCCTGGGTGCTCCAGGCCAAAATTTGTCTCCTTTTACCAAACCACTACTAGAAATCTGTGAGTTAGGTTAGGAACATGGCCAACATGATCTCGTTGAATCTTTGCCATCTCCCTGCAGGTTATTACCCCCCATCTTGCAGAAGGGACATAAACCATTTGCCCAAGGTCAAGAGCTTGAGAGAGACAGTGCCACAGCACTTGACTGTAAACCAGTCAGTTAGCCTCGCTGGCGGCTGGTCACCACAGGCCAGGTGTTCGGGGCCTTCTCTGGTCTGGGACTGGGGTCCTAGCATCCACCTTTCTGCCACTTGCTACGTATTTTCTGGAATTGCCACGAGTGTGCAGCGATCAAGGCTTGCTACTTACCTGATAATGGAACGAAGAAGGGAAGCCCCGGTTAGGGCGTTGAAATCTCAAGAGCACTTGACAAGGGATTTATAAACAAGTTGCCCAGACCCTGCAGGGAATTATTTCTCTCTCCATTTCTCTTTAACCTTGAGGTGAACATTTAATGCAGCAGGATAACACAGCCACACTGGCACCGTACAGGGTGGCACACAGAGAGAACAAGGCTAACAGGATCGATTTTCCTAAAGCAGCGTTTGCAGCATCCTCAGGAAATTTATTTTATAATGGGATAGCCTCTCTCTCTTGCATAAGAAAAAAATTACTAGTCTTTTCTTTCCTCTGATAATCAAGTAATATACGCTTGTTGTAGATGATTTGAACACAGGAACAAGAAAAAATAAGTCAAACCATGATGATAGGACCATTGCAAGTGTTCCGATGAATATCCTTCCAAGTCTTTTTCTTCTTGGCTCATATACATTGTAGTATTGGCAACACGTAAAACAGACAATTATATATCCCTCCCTTTTCAAATAATATTATATCATGAACCAACTGGATGACTAATTTTTAAAAACATGGTCTCGCTTTCTATATAATTATCCATTGATGGACTAAATCATATGCATTAAGCTTTCTATTTCTGGTTAATGAACTCTTGTGCTTGTATTCTATAGAATTACATAATTGCTAATAAACTAAGAAAAGCAAGGGTTCCCTGTACTTGGTCCTGCCCACCAGGTGCTTACAGTTCATATGGAATAGAGGTGAAGGACAAGAGTGTGAAATACTGCCCAAACATGTAGTTAATATACTCAAGGTGTCACTCAAGCCAGGGCACCAAAGCTGTAGAGGGCAAAGGCATGGAGCTCACGTGCTATGAGGTCTCGGTACTTAGTGCATCTTCCCCACAACCAGAACATGCATCTGCTTAGTCTATGAAGTTCAGAAAGGTCAGATAACTTGTCCCAGAGTGACACACAAGAAAACAGTAAAGTCCAGCTAGAATCAGCACAGGCCTGTTCTCTCTCTGGTAAACCTCAGCCAATCTCTGGAAGCCGTTCATGGGATGCTTGTCTGTGGGGAGAAACAACTGCCTGGAAGAGAGGGGAGGCAAGGCCCCGTAACGCCTGTGCACACTTAGGGTCTGGTTGCCTCTCTGAATCTGCTCTCTGGCTTTCTCTGCTCCATCTGTCACTGTCATCCACATGACAGTGGTCACAGGGAACACCAAGGAGTCTGGGTTTTGGACACAACCTCACACATCAGCTCCGAGGGTGTAAATAGAAAGTTGTTTCCCTCACTTGAAGCCATTGATCTGGAAAAGACACAAAAGGTCATTAAAACTGGAACTTAAGGCTCTCCCTGGTGGCACAGCGGGCTTGGGTGCAGCACTGCAAGCCAACCGCAGCCACTTCCCCTGGCCCCGGAGGTGACCCACATGGGCAGCAGACCTCTCCTATCTCGCTCGCTGCTCCCCTCAGCAGTGTACCTCTTCAATTTGCCTGCTCTGCTCCCCACTCCATCTCTGGTGAGTCCTCTCACCGCCCCTGCACCTCTGGCCTATACCCCAGTTCTGTGTGCCTAAATGAATAAATTTAAAAAAAAACAAAACTGTAATTTAAAGGAACTGGTGAAGCTCTCGATAGCTCCATCCACTGGTAGGTGTGTTTTCCCCCCTCCGCTCCCCTCCTATTCCCTCCAGAACTTCAATGTCCTAGATACAGGAAACATTTGTCATTTTCCAGGGCGCTTCAAAATTTCTTCCAGCATGTACTCTAAAGGAAGTTTTTCTTGGTTTCCTGAGATTCTTTCCAAAAGGTCAATTTCTTTAAAGTCTTCATTTTCTTAAAGTACTTTCTCATTCTTTTGGTGTTTGCACATTCTTCTGTCAGGTATTAATGAAGATGTTCATGCTTTAAGAGACTAAAAAAATTCACCCATGAGTGTGAAACTGCTTTCACTCTGGAAGTGTAGTATAAGCCCAAGCCACAGACATGGAAACCTCCACTTTGGAGGAAGAGGGAATTTTGAAAGCCTGGGCACTAAGGAGCCAGGTGAGTTTCATTTCCTCTGGCAGTTCTCACCAGCAGCGTGAGGCCCTGAGGCCGGTCGGGACACCTGCTGGGAAAGTTTCTGAGGACTTGTTCACTTGGCGAGAATTGTGGATTTCGGAGTCCTCCTGTTCTCGGGATATAGTCTTGGAGCCCAAAGTTTCTACTGCTCAAGTTAAAATATGGTCAGGCGGGGGCCTCTCACTGGGACAAAAGTCTCGGTATAAGGCGATCAGCTGAAAACAGCAGGCAGCCATGATGGCCAGATCAGCATAAGCAGCTGGACCACCTGACAGGAAGTCAAGTAAACAGGGACTGGAGAGAGGAGATTTTGACCAGTGGAAACAATGG
>NW_004567113.1:51854880-51869823 GCF_000260355.1 Condylura cristata
CAGCATTTGTGCACCCCCAATCCATACCACCACTTTACACAATGCTCCCTGGACTTGCCCACGCTCCCTGAACCTGATTCCCAGTAAATGTGAGACTGGGCCAGGAGGGGGAGGGGAGAGAGAGGAAGGGGGCTGGGAAGGGGTTGGGGAGGGGGAGAGATGTGAGCCCCTCTAGGTCTCTCTTTCTCTCACTCCTTGGACTTTGAGTTAGCTTTCTTCATTCCTATGCTGCTTCCAACCTTGCCACCCCACAAAATGATGGAGAAGGAGGATATGAGTGAGGTGTTAGCCACACCTGGAGAGCTCGGCTGACTCAGTTTCCGTGCTTGAGCCATTGCTACCCTAAATCACAAGCAAATTGCCAGCTGTGGGACTCATTGTAATTGCTCCTCAGAACTGATGACTAACCACCCCTGTTTTCCTGAAACTGTCACAGCTTTTCCACCAAATACTCCTCGTCCTGGGACTCTCCTCAGTCCCAAGCAAACCTGCGGGTTTGTGCAGCAAGAGTTGTATGTGGACTCAGAACAGCTACTCCTTAGAGAGCATCTTTTACCTTGCAGGTACCTTGCTCACATTGATTCTAGTATCCCACACACACCCTGCTAGGGAGCCATTAATGTCGTTATTTCGCAGATAGGGAAACCGAGGCAAAGAAACATTAAGGAAGACTCCCAGGGATTTGAACTAGTAAGCAGGGCTGAAGCCAGTCCTGGGAGTGCTTGGCTGTGCTGACTGCACACCTCTGAGGTGCATCTGCTGGTGGCTTTGCACTTTTATTCTCAACTAGGCCACCATAAATGCACTAGGTCAAGTTGACTACAGAGGATTGGTCCAGCAGCAGAGACATGAGACCCTGAATAATTCCTGGGGAGCCAGGGTTCTGGCTGTGCGGCCAGGTACACATCTGTCTCTCACACCATCTTTCTTTCCATTCTGAGAGAACTCAGCTACGCTCATCGTGCTAATGTCGATTTAGAATCTGCCATTTAATCACAGATTAGACAAACAACATCAGCAACCCTCAGGAGCAGCCAAAGATGATTCCCATTGGCCCACTGAAAACCTCCTCCCTGCTGGAATGGAGGATGAGCCATCCTGCCTTAATGACTCACCTGCGGTTTGGGTGCCTTGAGAGAGTTATTAGAAACACCTGTGGCTACTTTGCACTTCAATCCAGTCGCCTCTACAACTGGGTTTTGGGAGTCTGCATTTCCCTTATGCATCTTGTAAGATCCCTTATAATATGAAAGGGTTGTTGTTAGCTGGGGTCAGAGGAGGAATTCAAAGGGTGGACACTTTTATAAGTCAAACATGCGTCTGCAGCCACCTTCAATCATCACCTAAAGGTCAAAGTGGTCTCATCTCTCATAGTGAAACTCAGATAAAGACATAACAAAACCCCCAGGGTGCATTTTTAATGGAAGAATATGGTATTTTTTAAACAGACCAAATTATCTCCATTTGCAAATTTAATCTTGCTAGTTGCTGAGACCATAGGTACCCCTAATTCCCTCTTTGCAAATATGTGCAGAGTTGACACCACATTTTAAAGAACCAGATGAATTACTGTCTCATATTCCTAGGGAAGAGGTTCACAGTACTGATTTATAATTACTTTCCATTTAAAATGGTTTCTAAATACTGTCCTTAGAACAGTGGGCAACTGATTTTACCCTCCTTCAAAGACAGAACTGGAAGCACATCCCAGAACATTTCTTTAATGAAGAATAATGATGGGGAACCTGGCGGCAAGAGAGATCAAAGCAGAGACCAAAATGGTATTGCACCAGAGACAAGCCAACGGATGGCTCAGAAATGCTCCAATAAAAATATCCCAATTCAGGGTCCTCCCTGGTGGCACAGCGGGTGAAAGCACAGCACTGGGAAGCTGAAGCCACTTCCGCATGAGTTCGATTCCCGCCTGCCCCGGGGGAGATCCACATAGCGAGGCAGACCTCTCCTGACCCGCCCGCTGCTCCCCTCAGCAGTGTACTTCGTCCATCTGCCTGTTCTGTGTCCCACTCTGTCTCTGGTGAATCCTCTCACCCTCCGCATCTCTGGCCTGTACCCCAGTTCTGTATGAATAAATAAATCTTTAAAAAAAAAATCCCAATTCAGAGCATTTTACATGCATGAGGAAAGTGTGCAATTAAACCATTTTTAGGCAATGCCTTTCCATTTTTAAACGATTATCTCACAAATTGTAAAATTTTCAGATGAATATTAAAGACAAACATAAAAACAAAAGCACTAGAAGAAAACAGAAAAACATTACCAGGATCAGAAAATTTGAAATTGCATCTCTTCACTAAACAGCAACATTAGACAATGTGTTTTAAAAATAAACATATTTGGAAGACAATGTGAAATGGTGTGAAGTACCTGAACCCTGAAGGTAGTTACACATGGGTCCCTACCTTGACCTTGGCAAATACTGGCTGTGCGACTGTGGCAAACTGCTCAACAACTCTGATCCTTTGCGTCTTATCTATAAAAATGAACGTGTTAATAGCTCCTGCTCAAAAAGTTACACTGCAAATTAAGTGCAATATTGCATGATAAACATGTGGCTCATAGTTAGAACTTGTTCATCACAATGGTTAATAACTAGGAAATTTAATTGACTTTACTAACACTTTAAAATAAAATATATTTTCCCATCTATTCTCACTTTATTGCTGTGATTCTGTACACCAACATCTTATTTAAACAACTTTGCTGAATTCTTCCAGTAATACTAAGAGTTTCCTACTTCAGTCCATATCCATGTAAATGCTGATGATTTTCTCTTTTCCTTTCCAAAAGAATATCTTTTGGTTTCATTGCTTTGTTTAATGCAACTAGCCAAAGTTTTAGGTGATAATAGACATTATTTTTATTACTCCTGCTTTTAATGAAATCCATTAATATAAGATCAAATCTATAATACGTAAAGGAAACAATCTAAGATTTTCTAGTGTTTTCTATTTAATCACTGATGGAAGTTAAATTTTAGCAAATGCCATTTTGCCAGCTAAGGAGATCATCAAATATACTTTTCTTTTTGTACTATTAATGGTTGATAGTTTGTTGATTTATTTCTTAACTTTGCAAGATTAACGTCTACTTGGTTATAGTAAATTGTCCTTTTAACGTGCTATTAAATTACATCTGCTGTGATTTCATTGATGCTGTGCACATCTGTGTTCAGGCTAGAATTGGCTGTTCTTTCCTTCTTTGTTCTCTTTTTGTCCAGCATGCTATCAGAATTACGGTACCAAGTAAGCTTGAAAGTGTCCTATCTTTTATGTACCCGTTTATAACCGTGTGACTCCCGAGTGTTTTTGAAAGCACTATTAGGATTTTCCTTCTGAGATGTAAATTCATTTCAAATTGAGATCAAAATTCATCAATTTGTTATTTTTGTTGTTTTATTTTGCCTTTTGTGTATCTAATTCAACTATGCTTTGGCAATATATTGAATCGTAGCTTGACTTATAGGTTTTTTGGTTTTGGTTATTTAAGTATGATACGATTTAAAGCTTACAGTGTTTGAAAATCCCAAAAAGTTTTAAAAGGATTAAAACTTGCCCTGCCATATGTTTCACCATTTTTATTCACACCCCAACATAAAAGATGTAAAGCAACGGTACATCATTAAAAGATAATAAAACAATTTTAAAAGAATATTTAAAACTTCCCCTTCATCTTAACCATCAGGAAATCCCAGTGCAAGATGGTAAACTGCTCAGTGGCAGTGTAATAATACCCCAAAACAATGGGAATAAAATGCAAAGGAATTCTAACATGAGTTGGCACCTTCCACTTCTCTGGTGGAAAGAACAGGTGGAATGACTCGGCAGGTGTGGGTGAAAGAATTGCTCATTTTCTCTGGTCCCAACTCCCTTTTACTTGCCACTCAGCTTCCGCGGGTTCTCAGCAGTCTGTCCAGTTTTGTCCTTGGTCAGTTGGTCCCCTGGATATGTGCTTGTCATTGATTACTGGCATAATAATCTTATATTAAGTGAAGAGACACACTAGATGGATTTCATTAAAAGCAGGAGTAATAAAAATGTCTGTGATCACCTAAAATTTTAGCCAGTTGCATTAAACAAAGCAATGAAAACAAAAGATTTTTTTTTTATCACAAAAATCTTGGTTTCTGCTTACTATTGTTTGAAAATCAAATGTCAGATACTAGCACATAATAAAAATATGTCTGAGCATCTGGGTCGACGAGCGGTGCATGCCATGTCTGCCCCTCTGAGTGTGATGGGCAGTGTGGTTATAGTGCAGCCTTCTTGGCAACAAGTAGAAACCTTTCACTGGGGTCTGATCTGAAGATGGATTCTTCCTTTGAGCAGAAACTCAGATGCTACTGCGCTAACTATAAAAACAATGCAATGTGTTTCCTCCTTTCCCAAACTCAGCAACTGGAGCTCTACTGTTTAACCAACCCATGCCACTGTAATGGGGTTCACACTGAAACCTCTCTATGCCCCCCATTTCTCATGCACCAGGAACCAAAGACAGATCCTCTGGCCTCTGACTCCCTTATTTCCCTTCGCTTCCTGTCTATGTGAATCAGGTATCCATGGAAACAACTGAAGATTAATACTCAAAACAGATAATCTTTTATATCTCTCTGAACAATACAGCAAACATAAGGATTGCTTTAGGAACAACCTGAATTCCTGCAACAAAGTATGAAGTCCAGATGCAGACTAGAAGTGGCAGATCTGACTATCAAATCATAGAGGACGGAGATGATGCATTGATCACCCAAGGGTGTGCCAATGTTCATGAACGCTGGATGGTGTCCCTTAATGAATCTCGTCTTGGGCTGGGTCCTGCTGTACTTCAGTGGAACTCAAGAGCCGTCTATATATATTTATGATGTGGCAACCCGGTTGGACCTACCCATGGGACCTGAGCTCGCTAGTTAAAGAAGGTGGAGGTGGGTTCTGGCCCTCTGCCGTTTGTGTTCTCTCTGCCTTCCACTACCATCTGATATTCTTTTTATTATTATTTTGCCACCAACCAGATTCCCTGGGAGTAATATTCTGAACACTCTAGCTGGAGCACAGCTCTTGTCCTTGTCTTTGAGAGAACAGAACACCTGATGTGCAGTCCTACCAATATTTTGCCCAGAAAGGAAGAAGGAACTAGACCCCTGTTGGCAGAGGAGAGGGAGCGGATACACAAACTAGAAGACAGTTCGTGTCCGCTACAGGGCAAGAGGCCACGCGAGCCGTGCAGAGGCTGCCCTGAGCCAGACACCAAGGAGCCTGAGCTGCAGAAGTGTGGGGGCGCACATGGAACTCCTCAGGTGTGAACCTTGGGGCTGGGTCCAGTTAGGCGAGGGCATCTGAACTCTGAGTTGCAAGAGGATAACCATTGTCAATTTTGCATTTCTTTGACACCAGTGGGGCGGAGTGCTTGTCATAAATGTATTAGTGGTTCATACTTCTGTAAATTTTATCCTTTTTTGGGGGGGACTATTTTTTCTCTGGAAATGTTATCACTTTTCCAATTAATTGATGCCATTTATTTTAATAACAGTGGTAATCATTTGCCTCATAGCTTTGTAATATTTTCTTTCTGATTCTGATAGTAAAAAGGAACTTTTCATTCTTGTAATATAAAATCAAAAATTTTTTCGTGAAATTTTTTTCTACTGTTTTCAATATTTGGGAAGTCAGCCTAAGATCTCAAAGCAGACAGATAATATAGCGATGGTTTTTCATCTTGCTTTTTGTTTTACACATTCAGCTCATAGTTTATTATGGAACTTATTGTTTTCTCATGAATGCTGAGTATTTGAATATGCCCTGCTCTCGTAGAGAGCTAATTGTGTAAACATCATATATCAAATAATTTTTCCTTGTCTATGGATTTGTGATGCCATTCGTAACATAAGCAAAACCCTCAAGTGTTCTAGCCTGTTTCTGAGCTATCTTTTCTGGTTCAACAATCTGTCAAATGTCATAAGAACAATATTTTTAACGTCACTGATGCTTTAGAATGCATTTAAATAGGAAAAAGCTATCCTCATCCTTTGTGTTTATTTTCCAAAAAGCTTTTTATGCAATTCTGCCCCATTATATTTCCTAAAGAAATTTCAGATGATGTTTGTCACCAAAAAATTCTTTTGGGATGTTGATTGAATATTTACGTTAATTTGAGATGAACTTATATCTTTGTGGTAACAGTCAGACAGTACTTGTTTACTGAATACTTTTGATGTTTCAGAAGTACAACATAAATATTATCTCATGCAATTCTCAAACTAATCTCATTGGATTGGAACTATTATGGGCTTCATTTGACAAACGAGGTCTACGGAAATTACAGTCTTTTCAAAAATCACACAGCTGATTAGAGGCAAAGTGGAGACTGAAATTCAGGTCTGATTGTAGTATTTGGATATGGGATCCCTCCAATTTCGCTGTTCTTTTTCTATGTGTTAGTAGAAATAGATAGAT
Source organism: Condylura cristata (assembly GCF_000260355.1). Taxonomy (NCBI): domain Eukaryota; kingdom Metazoa; phylum Chordata; class Mammalia; order Eulipotyphla; family Talpidae; genus Condylura; species Condylura cristata. Next base: position 51,861,348 of record NW_004567113.1, read on the forward strand.
TATGCCTTTTCTCAAGTAAAATATTCCTTGGTATCTTAGATATACTTTCACTTTTGCTTATTCTACTGCTATATGGTTAATGTCAACTTGCATAAAAGATGCTAATTTTTATATCTATACTGCACCTGGCCAACTTCCTATCTGTTTAAAAAGTTCTCAGTTGATTACCTTGGGTCATCCTCAGCAAAAATGATAATATTAAAATTGTTAAGATGAGCATTCTCCCCAAATTGATCTATGGATTTAACATGGTCCTCTTTAAAATTCCTACTGGTTTCTTTGCAGAAATTGGCAAGTGATTTTTAAATTTATATGGAAGTGAAAGAATATCCAAAATAATTGTAAACAAAGTTGAAGGACTCACAGTTCCTGATTCCAAAACTTACTTTAAAGCTACACTAATTAAGACATCATAGTGTTGGTAGAAATATAGACACACATATCAAATAAATAGAATTGAAAGTCTGGGGTGGGGAGGAAGCTTTCACATCTGTGATCAATAGACTTCCACAGGGATGTTAAGATAATTTAACTGGAGGAAAGAATAGTCTTTTTAACAAATGGTGCTGGGACAAGTAGATATCCAGTTCTAAGGATGAATCTGGGTGCCTGCCTCACTCCATATAAGAGGTTAATTCGAAACACATCATAGACCTACATATCTAGACCTTATAAAACTTGTAAGAGAAAACGTAGGTATAAATGTGTGTCCTTGGACTAGATAATGATTTCTAGATGTGGTCAGTAAGCATATGAATAAATCAATATCATTAGCCATCAGAGAAATATAAATTGAAACCACTATGAGACAACACTTTACAACCACAGAAATGGCTAAATCAACAAGATAGATGATAAGTATTGGAGAAAATGTTTAGAAATTGAGACCTTCATGCTAGAGGGGATTTTAAATGGGGATCTCAAATGGGACAGCCTCTTTGAAAAATAGTCTGGTATTTCTCAAAAATTAAACACATAGTCCAGAGCTCTACTCCTAAGTACATACCCAAGAGAAATGTAAACATAGATCCACCAAAAAAAGTGGGTACAATTTTGGTTAAAGTAGCGTTGTTCACAATAGCCTGAAATGTCAAGAACTCAGATGTCCACAGTGAATGAATATTTTAATAGTATACAGTGTCCCCACAGAGGGGAATTTCATTGGCCACACAAAGAAACAAAACACTGACATGTGTTACAGCACGGATGCATCTTGAAAACATTATGCCATAGCTTGTTGGGGAAAAAAAGCCACATAATATATGATTCCCTCATATAAATTGTTCAAAAGAGGAAAGTATATAAAGATACACTTAGCGTCTCTCTGAAAGACCGGTGGCGGAGTGGTTGAGGGAAAAGGGGAGACACTGGTGATGCATGGGGCTTGTGATGAGTGACGGAAAGATTTTGAAACTGACTGTAGTTATGGTGACACAATTCTGTGAATGTACGAAAAGCTCCCTCACCCTGCTCCCCCTTGAATCTCAGAGACTAAGCACCAAACTCACAACACTGGTAAGTGGCAGAATCTGGACTTGAACCAAGGAATATTGAACTCTGAAGCCCAAGTTTTATTTCCAAACAGTTGAGCCTGCCAGTTCAGGATGACCTGGACCGGAAGGACAGCCACAAATCTGAATCATTAATTAGAAAAGCAAAGGCTGAATAAGAGATACTACTCAGTTAATTTCCTAGGAAGCCCTCTGCCCTTCCAAGTGTGGGCAAAGTGGACTAAAACAAAACTGTCATCTTAGAAATAAAATCTGCTCCATGCAGCCAGGTGAGTCTCTGCATAATATATTTGTGATGGGCTCTCTGGAAATTTAAGCTAGGTCGGGCAAAGTGGACCTTCTTAACCAATATTAAATCCAGGCAATATTTAAACCATTAAAAAAAAAAACTTTCTCCTTAAAGTAATTAAAGAAGATGCCAAGAAATAGGACACCTTTTCTAGGACTAGAGGATAGAATTGCTTGTGCTGCTTTTTTACCTACTCTTTTGCTCAGGTTTTTCCCACAACAAACAAAGTTCACGTTGCAGAGAATTCCCCAGCATCCAAGCTAATCAGCTGCTGTGCTCCACAGAAACCCTCTCAGCTCAAGCTAATCCTCTCATCAGCTAGATAAATAATAACTTAGACCTTTCTAAGAGTGTCCAATTGGCTTTATTATCATCACCAGCTCGTTGCTTTCATTTCCACCACTGTACTCTTTCAAACTCACACATCAACTAGAGCTTACCTGGCTCAGGTCAGGGCTGAAAGGCCAGAGAGCCCTCGGGAAGGAAAGTTTTCTGCGGAAGTTTAAAGAGTTGGTGCAGAATAGCTAGCAACATCAAAAAGTTAGGCAGAGAGGGACCAGTTAAGGTCGTTTATTATACTGTTGTGTAAAGTGAGATGCAAGCAAGAAAGTGGCTTATCCAGACACTGGCCAGTGAGGAATAGAGCCTGCCCTCATGGCCCAGTGCTCCTCCACGGCCCCTGCTCCAGGCCGTCTGCTCACTTTCGTCCGTAGCCAGCCCGAGGAAAGCCCCACAAAGCCTTGTTTTCCAGTCTGTACCGATTCCTGCTGTAACATGAACAGCTCCAAGAGAGGCATAGTCATGGGTTGAGTGGTGTCACCGAGAGGACTTTGAAGTCCTCTCCCCCGATACCCATGGAGGTGACTTTATTTGGAAATAGATTTTGCTGACTATCCATTAGAGATGATGGACCCCAATCCAATATGATAGCATCCTTACAATAGAGCTCAGCTTAGATATAGAGGCAGGCATAGAAGGGAGACTCTACACAAAGATACAGGGGGAGCGTCACACCATAGGAGCCCCTGGGGTACCAAAGCTAGGAGAAAGAACTAGAACAATTTCTTCCTCACGTTTCTCAGAAGGAACCAACCTTGCCAACATCTGGATCTTAGACTTTGAGCATCCAGAACTGTGAGGCACATTTTTATTAGGTAAGTCTGTTGATGATTCTGTTAGCTGGCAGAGATTCCACTGCTTTGAAATTCTGAGTCTCCCTTATATACTAAGTCCTAAGAGTCTAGCACATGGTAGGTACTGCAGGTGTGATGGAAGAAAGTAATGAACACAAATTAACAAGAGTTCATTTATTGAGCACTTACTGGATGCCAAACCCAATACGAAGTCATTTGCATTAGCAGTTTCATTTATGCTTCATAATAGCACTCTAAGGCGAGAAGCAGGTTTGTTTCTGTGAATCGAGCTGAGACTCTGGGACTCAGAAAGGTTAAGGATGAATGACCGTCACAGCTAAATGACCGTCAGACCCTGCAGGACTAGCCATAGCTCTTCCAGGGGTGTGCTCTCTCTCCCCTGCTTTAATTAAAAGAAACACCGTCTCCAAAACTTGGTAGGTTTTGACCAAGACTGGAACCCTCTCTCAAACGGCAACGTGGAGCCCACGAGCCCTCTGTCAGTGCTTTTAGGTGACATTCAGCAAACGCTAGTCTGATGGAGTCACTTAACACTCTACTTTCATCACATGAAGTTTTATTCTTCTTAAATGATCTCTGGGGGTTGAAGGACTGAACAGAGCTTTTAAGAACATTGTTTCAGTAGCTCCACCAACCTCTTTAGGAAAATGGCTCTGAAATAACTCAGGGGTTATTTTTAAATCTTTACTTAGCGAATTAACCCTTCAGCTATTTTCAGAGATGAAAATATCAATTCCATTTTGCTAATTTTCCGCTCCAAGATCAAATACCCAGAGTAAAGTTAGAATGAATTCTGCAGTGCCCAGGAAGGCAATAAACTCGAGGCAACCTTTTATGCAGCATCTTCCAAAAAATGATTTCAGCTGATTTTATTGATGTGGGGAAGCTTTTGGCAGGAAAAAGAAAATGAGAGACGAAGCAGTTTACAATCGGTATGATTTGTATCATTTGATCTGTATGATTGTATTGTATAGGGCTGTTCCTCCCTGAAATGATTCAGAACAAGAAAATTGGCTGTTTCACATGCAGTGGCTGGCCTCTCTCTCCTCTCTGCCCTGGTCTTGGTTGGGTGTCCTCCTTAGGAGCGAAGAGACAAATGCTGAAAAGGCCCAGTGAGTAAATACTAAGTATGAAGTACAAATACACTCATTCAGTGTTCACATCCACCACTAGGGACCTAGTGAAAAGGGATGAAGCCAAGGGAATAGATGAATGACTGTTTCTCTACTGATCAAAAACATAGAACAGCAGATCAAGGTGTGAACGCCTCGCTCCGTGCTCACTGGATTAGACCATGTGACCCAGTTCCAGACTGCTCAACCCAGCTGCAGGACAGCTGCACTTCATAGCTCAAGGATAACAGTTCTTGAAAGCACAAAATTATGAAGCAAAGGGCTGGCTCAGGAGTAAAGCAGTCTCTGCCTACCAAGTTGACTCTTGGGAGGTGTACAAAAGCCACAAATAAAACTGCTCTTTCAGGCCTGGTGCATTGTTCTGAGGAGGCATTTAGATATGGGTGTTTCACCAGAGAAGATGACTCATCCAGGCCCCCACATCAACTCCAAGCTGCAAGGACCTGTCCTGAGTCCTTGCCTGTCCAGGGTGGAATGCCGCGCTCCCCGCTGGGAAACTGATTTGGTCTTGCTGCTTCCTGCTCGTGCCCGCAGCCTCTCCTTCAAGCCTTCCTCTTAAGAAAGGAAGGAGGATCTTTGAAAATCCAGTACTCTGCTCAGGGCATTCATTTCATCCATTCTGCGCGGGGCCACGGCACTAGGCTACTTACTGCATGACAGGATGAAGGAGCCAACGCCGTGATGTACAGACTGGCCAGGTGTGACGATGAAGGGCTCTGGCATGACACGCGCGGGGGTCGGGATCCTGCCTGTACCACCTCTGTGTGTTCTTCAAATCTTCTACATCCCTATTGATTTTCTGTCTACTTGGGCTATCAGTTATTGAAAGCGAGGGATTAAATTTTTCAACTGTGTTTGTGAGTTGTCTTTACTGTTGCCAGTTTCTATCAGTCGTTGCTTTGAGTAATTTGATATTTTCTTATCAGGGGCATAAAAGTTTTAAATGGTCATGTCCTCTTAATGAATTTACTTTCTTGCCTTCTTCAACCCTGGTATGAGAGTGTGCACTGAAATCGACTTTGTCTGGTGTTCATACAGACACTTCGGCTTTCTTTGGATTAGCATTCATCTTTTCTATTGTCTTCTGCCATTTTGCTTTTAACCTGTCTGTTCATATTTTATATTTAAAGGAAGTTGATATTCTTAGGGTTGTACTTGTTTATTTCATCTGACAGTCTCCACTGATATAAGTCTTAATGTGACTAAGTTCAAATCTATCCCCTTTTATTCAGGTTATATGCATCCCATCTGTTCCTTGATCCATTTTTCTTCTTTCTTTTTGCCCACTTTTGTTTTAAACAATTTCTTGATTCCATGTAGTTACTCTTTGTCTTATAAGCCATAGTTCTCTATTGTGTTAACATAGCAGTTACCTGAGAATTTACAACATACCTCTTTAACATTTCAAGTCAACTTTCAAGAGACTTTATACAATTCCATTTAACAGGAAAAGAAACTTTTAGAAGAGTGTCTCCATGTTTTCCATATTTATACCATTATTTTTATCGATTTTTACTTTTACCTGACATTATAAGTCACACACTACCTTGTTGTTATTTTTGTTTAACAGTAACTTGTCTTTCAAAAGTTAAGCTTTTCTATTTTGAGATGACTAATTTGTACAAATCATACGGATTCCAGGTATCACCTGCCCATTTCCCCTCATTGATACCATACTGTAAGACTCCTTAATTGTCACACAGATTGGAAAAGCGGGGGGGAACAGCATGTTCTGAATGAACTCCACCTCATCTCCCTGCCAAAGAGGTCCCAGGTGCTGCAGATTACAATTCCCATAATGCCATAGGATCTGCCCTCACTCTTGACTTCTTGAAAGGGGAGTTGCTAGGAACTAAGAGTGGAGTTAAGCAGCCATGCTTCCTATAAAAACAAAGACATGGGCCTGGAGAGGGCTGCTTCAGCAGGCACTTGGGGGGGGGGTCCCAGCTCAGACATCTATCCCAATAGGATGCATTGACCCCTTTCTCTCTCTTCCTGTCCCTACTTCTTTACCTCTCACCTCCCCCATTTTCCATTTCTTTCATAAATAAATGTCTCATTAGCCATTCTCTGTGTGCCTGCCCTGACATCTTGTTCTGAGAGTGAGGACTCACACCCCAGCCATTCCATTTCCCTTTGGGGTTTCCCTATAACAGGTGCATTGTCACTCAAAGTGGCCCGGCTCCTGGATGTGTCTGTTCCTAAGGAAGTCAGTTAGCTTGTTCTTAGAGGAGACTAGGAGCAACACCTCAGAAGAAGCCAATCCTAGTAATATCTAGATCATGGCCCCTGGCTTTTGGAATTGTCAGGAAAAAATTTCCACTTGTGCAACTCACCTAGTCTATGGTACTCTGTATGGAAGCCTCAGCAAACGAACACACCCACCATTACGGGGGTCAAGATGGAGTCTGCTAAATCGTGTTACTGCTGTTATCTCCCTGGCATCTCCAAAGCAGCCCATATCCTACTTCTTGGACACTTCCCAAATGGCCAGCTCTCCTGCAAACACTCATCTCAAGATTTTGATACCTATAGAAAACCTTTGTTTCCATCAATATTTCCAAAACAGCATTTAAAATGAAAGGTTTAATTCACCAGTCCTCCCCTGTTTGTTAATGTTCTCTTAAAAAAAAAAAATAGAGTGTTCCTTTATCAACTTGTGCTATGTGATAACACCTGCACACAGGTCCTGCAGGGAAGGATGTCGGACTCTGTCCTGATGGTTAAGCGGTTTTTAAAGAAATCGGTAATTTTTAAAACTGTCTCATATGATAACGAATTAGTTTCTTTTTCTCTTTTTAAAAACTATTATTAGAGACTCATGGGTTTTTATTGATTAATGCATTAATCTATTATAATAATTACGGTTTTATGTTCAAATTCTCATAACACTTTATGACACTTTAAGCTGACTCCTGGGTCTCTTTCTGCATTACTCCATCAAATTTAGAAAGTTCTTGCTTTTTGACACTATGTTTCTAGCTCATCTTGGCCCCAGACCTGGAATTTGCATTTATTTATTTTTATTTTTTTAAGAATTCCAATTCATTTTAATAGCTACTAGAATTAGAGGCCACAATCTGGATGTTCAGAGGGTTTAGATAGATAAAGCTATAGATAGAGCTAGAGAAAACTGTGTGTGTGTGTGTGTGTGTGTGTGTATTCTCTTATTGATCTATCAGGTTCACATTTTACTTTACTTACAATTATATCGTGTACTAGACATCACTTCTAAAAGTATTAGCATGGTTATTCATTTGCTCTTACCAAGGTGATAAATAGTTTGAGAGTATCAATGCTAAAACATGTATAAAAGCTTACAATTTCTTTGTCCTTCTTTTCATCCTTAAAATAGCCACCCTTAAGGATTCCCGTGTTCTAAAAGCCCCATGAAATAAACACACTCACTAGGCGGCCGCACTGTCACTGACATGCAGTTACGTTCCTCCTTTTGCTGACTTTCAATCAAAGAGATTATCTTTTTAGTTTTTACTATAAATGTGTTTGCATGACCTAGAGGTCAAAAGCTACAGAAAGCTCTGTCCAAAGCAGTCCTGTTTCTACTCTACCCCAGTTACCATTTTGGTTCATTTTTATCTTTGCAATGTGACGTTTCCCCACTTCCATAGTATTCATGTTCCTACCCTGGCCAACCTTAAGCTCTCATGGGAATGCATGATTGGTGGCAAAATTCCTGAAAATAAGGCCTCCCTAGGGGTGCAAAGAGTTGAGTCTCAGCACTGCAACTATCCGCAGCCACTGCAGCATGAATTCCACCCCCAGCCAGGGAGGGACCCACATGGCGCAGCAGACTTCCCGTCTCCCTGTATTTCAGTAGAACCGCCTGTTCTGCTCCCCACTCTGTCTCTCATGGGTCCTCTCACCCACCCACCCCCCACCCACTCACCTCTGGCCTGGGCCCCAGTAATTATAGGCATACATAAAATAAATCTTTAAAATTTTCTGAAAATGAAACCACCTGTCCTTCCACGCTGGCAGAGGCTTCTTCAGGATGTCACCCTTGTGCCCTCCTTATACCCGGGGGTTACAGAGACTGAGTCTTAGGTTGTTCTGCTTTGTTGTTTTCAGGCAGAAACACTTGTCTAGGTGCGGGGAAGTGGGTGTGACCAGAGCCCTGAGAGCCTCTCAATCCAGCACTCACTTCACACAACATGACCTACCACTTTTTCTGAGTGTGGGCTTGTGGGAGAGTTTAAATGGAAAAAAAAAAATTGGGGGCCCTCCCTAGTGGTGCAACGGGTTAAAGCACAGCACTACAAAGCTAAAGCCACTTCAATGTGAGTTCAATCCCCAGCATTAGAGGGGACCCACATGGCGCGGCAGACCTCTCCTGACCCGCCCGCTGCTCCCCTCAGCAGTGTGCTTCGT
>NW_004567113.1:51869928-51870887 GCF_000260355.1 Condylura cristata
AAAAAAAAAAATAAGAATCTGGGTTCTTACCCTGACTGAGACCTTGGAAAGATATTCTCTTGGGCTGGTTTCCTTGCCTTTCTGAGCCTCACTTTCCTAGTTTATGAAATCTTATGGCTTAATAACATGAAAAAAATGTTCAAATGGGATATTAGTAATACTATGAATAGCCAGTACCTATGGAGTGCACAGTGTTTTTAGTGTCCCTAGCACCTAACCAGAATATTTAATTTAATTCTGACAACATCAAAATGGGGCGCATGCTATGATCTGCCCATTTTACACATGGAGAAATAAGCCATAGAGGGCAGGAAAATGTCCAAGCTGGGGTAGGCAGTGTGGGAAGGAGCCAAGATTACACTCCAACGGCTCCCTGTAGAGATAGGCCTTGGCCTGGACACGTCCTCCGCCCTGCCTCTCGGGCCACACCCTCTGACCCTGCCTGTCTGACTGTGCCCTGTCACCTACTAGACTCAAAGAGTCCTTCAGGGCAGTTTCCTCACCTTCCTCTAATTCCTCGGTTTCAACTTCAGCCTCTACTTAGTTATTGGAAGGAAGATCACCCCACTGTGTGGGCGTCGGGGCTTCTTTCACCAGCTTTCTAACTTCCTTGCCTTGTTCCATCCTTCAAATCACTCCCACCCCACTTCAACTTCATGGCCACAGCCCATCCTCACGAAAAGCAGAAATCCTACTCTAAGGAAATTTGGAAAAGGAGCTTGAAGCCTCTGTGCCTCTGAAAGAAGAGGCAGCTCAGAAAGTTAGCAGAGAGCTGCAGAGAATGGAACCCCAGCCTCCACGCAGAAGCTGCTCCCGAGGGAAGTCTGCTTCAGTCTGCTGTGTTTCTTGCAAGGTTTATCTTCAGGTCTGAAAGTCAAGGGATTGAGCTCACAGAGCCAGGTGGCTGGCTGAAGCAGGGCCGGAGGCCCCGCAGAGGCGGCTGGTGGGGCCCAGAACCA
>NW_004567113.1:51871928-51873445 GCF_000260355.1 Condylura cristata
TTTTTGATCCCATTCCCCACTCCACCCCTGCAAAATGTCTCTGGCATATGGTTGTTCATTATTTTTGATATTTTCTCACCTGGTCCATTATATTCCTGCTATGAGTGAAACCATCCAGTATGTTTCTTTCTCTTTCTGGCTTATCTCACTAAGCATGATCTTTTCCAGCTTACTGGAGCACTTTTTACTATAACCAAGAACAGCAAACAGCTTAAGGGCCCAATGGCAGGAGGATGGTAAAGGAGACATGGGGTGGACACACAGGGAATACTACTCACCTGTTAAAAATGGATGGTGAAATCCTGCATGTGCAAGAGTATCAGTGGACCCAGAGGGAATTAGCTTAATGAAATTAACCAGATGGAGAAAGACAAACAACACATGATTCCACTTGTATGTGGTATGTGGAGAAAACAAACAGATGAGGTAAGTAAAGTAAAATAAGCTTTAGAACTTTAAGAACAATTAGTGGTTATGGGAAGAAAGGTGAGAAAAGGGATGGACCCATCAGAAAAAAGGGGACAATGATGTGATGAAGGCTTGAGCTGAACTTTTTTTTTTTTTAAAGATTTATTTATTTGTGCATACAGAGCTGGGGTACAGGCCAGAGGCTCAGTGGCGGCCAGAGCCTTCACCAGAGACAGAGTGGGGAGCAGAACAGGCAGATCCACGAAGTACACTGCTGAGGGGAGCAGTGGGCGGGTCAGGAGAGGTCTGCAGGCCATGTGGTCACCTCCGGGGCAGGCGGGAACCGAACTCATGCTGAAGTGCCTTTAGCTTCTCAGTGCTGTGCTTTAACCTGCTGCACCACCAGGGAGGGCCTTGAGCTGAACTTTAAAGGCAACTCAATGAAGTACATTCACACTTTGATTCTTAACAATGAACACCTGAAAGTGATAATGTTAACAAGCAATGCAATCCTCAGCCTGAGAAACGCTGTAACTCCTCGTCAAACTCTTCTAACACCCTTCTGAAGTGTCCACAAAGCATTAACTCACATTAAAATTGTACTCACATGTTTATTGCAGTGCTATTTACAATGGACAACTTCTGGGAAAAGAGATGAGTGGATCAAAAATACACATAAGAAATATTACTTAGCAATCAAAAAGTTAAATCATGCCATCTGTGGCAACGCGGATGGGGTTGGAAGGGATCTGGTGAGCGAAATACTCTGGGGAAAAGATGAGCACCCGGTGAGCTACTAAAGTGGAACATAGAGAAAACTCAAAGTGAGATAAAGACCTGGGGATCTTGCTTAAAAAATTGACCCTTGAGACAGACAACAGAACTGAAACATCTGAAGAGAACAGAGGATGGGTAGGGGAAGAGGGCACAATGGTGATGGTGGTGGACTGTGGGTGACAGATGGTGGGGATACCTGGTAAGGACATCCTAATGTAACTAAAGGTAGATAAGAGGAAAAATAGGCCCTCCCTGGTGGCGCAGCGGGTTAAAGCGCAGCACTGAGAAGCTTAAGCCACTTCCGCATGAGTTCGATCCCCGCCTGCCCCGGA
>NW_004567113.1:51874770-51877914 GCF_000260355.1 Condylura cristata
TCCACGAGCTAATTTATTCATTCCCTAAAACTCATCCATCACTCCGTTTCACTGGCAAGAACAGTGAGACATGGTGGCTAAGGAAACACACAGGAAAGAATTCCTGGTGGTGGGTGTGTGGGGGAGTCAGGGGAGAGTTCTGGAGAGGACGCTGAGTGCAGTCCTTAAGAATGAGTGACTACTATCAGGTAAAAAGAGGGTAGGAACAGTTACAGGCAAAGTGTCAGAGGTAGAAGGCTAAACCCCACATTCTGAGGAGTCTAGAGGAAGTCATCTCTTTTACTAGTTCAGGAAGATAGCCCAGCTTAGAGCAGGCACAATATAAAATTTAGAGGAGCAATGGAGATAAAGAATATCTAAAAAGGAAAATATCAGCAGTTTAATTGGCCTCAGACAAGTCAGAGGTGATGCCGGCCTGGGGCCCTGGAGCTACACCAGATGAGAATGGCTGAGGGGGCATCAGAGAGAGGCGGGATGAGAGCTGGTGGGTGCATGCTGGGTGCATGCTCGTCCATGGCCTGGAGGCAACAGGAAGCTATGACAAGTGTGAGACCTTGCTAGAAGGATGGAGTTTGGACATAAGTTGCTAACAGGTATCTTCTAACTGCCAGTAGCAGGCAGTGCTGACATCAGTCGAATGTGCTTCCTAAACCTTTACTGACCTGCGAATCACCTGGGCATCTTGGAAAACTCCAGAGAACAATTCAGAGGTTCTAGAACCTGAGACTCAGCACGCCAATGCTGCTGCTCAGTAGACTCTGTGTTAGGTAGCAGCTCTAGGATCCTAGGGGAAGACTTCAGTCAAAAGACGACAAGGTTGACAATCTACAGCAGTAGAGACCCCAGTATGTGAAGTTTGGGTGCAAGGACCAGTCTTTGAAGACAGAGAAGAAATGTTCTGGGACATTAAAGATCTAGACCTGAACGTGCCCTGACTCTGAAGCCAGGGCAAGAAGAGTTTTAGCCAAAAGGTAGGTTCCGCATTGTCAAGAGATAGCTGCAGAAGTCCATCTCTGGGCCTGGGGGTCCTGCAGCATCATCTGCTCTGGGCTTGGTGACCTTCCTGTAGCTCAGTCCCACAGCAATTTGTATTACAGGCCATGCCAGGGAGCCAGCCCACCGCCCCCTCCAGCGTCGCTACTGCCAGGATTTAAATAACTCAATTGCGAAAAAAAAAAATCCCTACTCAACTAATAATTGAAAACTAACCACCAGTTATTAGCTGGTTCCCTCTGTGCCCCTTACAGCCCCACAAGAGCTCAGAAATTTAAACTCATGGAATTTCTTGCATCTAAATGCTCACACACGTCCCATCAGGGCACAATTCACAATATCACTTTAAAACAATTTTCCCAGGAAAGCCAAGAATTCTCTTGAGGTGGTGGTTGTGTGTAGGGAAGACATTACAAGTGTCCCTCTTGGTAGGAAGATACCTACCTGCTGTGGTGGAGGATTTTCCAGTCGCCTCAGTGTATTTTTGGTCAAATTCCAGCACCTAGCAGGGCTCATTTCTTAAAAAGCATATCATTAAACCCTAACAAGAGGTGTTTGTGTACAGTTTTTACAGATAAGGAGCCTATTCGGGCTCTCCCTGGTGGTACAGTGGGTTAAAGCACCACACTATGAAGCTCTCAGAAGCCACTGCAGCACAAGTTTGATCCCAGCCAGGGAGTTGACCCATGTGGCGTAGGGGACCTCTCCTGATCCACCCGCTGCTCCCCTCAGCAGTGTACTTCATGGATCTGCCTGTTCTGCTCCCCACTCTGTCTCTGATGAATCCTCTCACCCACCACACCTCTGGCCTGTACCCCAGTTCTGTAAGCATAAATAAGTAATTCTTCAAAAAATAAAATAAAAAGCCTAGCAACAGCTGTGTCCATGTAATAAATGGGGAGGAAAGGGAGGTAAGGACTGGACCTCAGGTTCGCTGACTCCACAGCCAGCAGCCCCCCCCCCCAGGATCCCAGCCCATATTTTGGACAACTGCTTTCCTTCCAAGTTTCCTGCCATGTTCATTTTATGACTTGCCTGAGCTCCAGGAGAGCCCTGAGAGGGCTCCATGTGGGAAATCCAACCAGAGGACCACACTGGTGACCTCTAGATGCACCTTCTCCGGGCTTGCAATCACCTCTGTTCATCCTTCCATCCCCTTTGCTATGTTAATCACAGGCCTCAAAATCCAGTTCAAAGAACCATTGTCTGGTGTCTGAATTATTCCATCCTTAATGGTTCAAATGATCCCTCTGTTTACCTGCAAATTTCAAGAAGAGACCAGGCTCTTTTTTGAACTGTTACCTCTTTGATCAAAGCAAATCACTCAGCCTGTGATCAAAGAGATGCCAACTCCCAGCTGGCCCTTTCCCCAAGCAGCACAACTCCCAGCACTGAAACTAGAAATTAAAAATGGTTCAGCTCCCAAATTCTGATTACAATACATAAATGAACAAAGCCATAGAGGGCTGGTGAGAAGCATCAATATTCCAAGAAACAGGGGACCAGTAAATGCTGTGATTTTGCAAGTCGATGTGCCTTGACCATTTCTACCCTGCTAACTGGCCTGAGAGATCGTGGGAGCAAACAGCACAACCCACATAGAAAAAAGAAGGTAGTAGAGGTGAGCTGGAAGGACACCAGGACTGTAGAACACTTCCAGGCCTTTGAAATCCTCCCTGCTTCCACTTGGCACCTCTGGCCAACAAGAGCTCTAGGAGGTTGTAAATTGAAGCATGGCTGGGTGACACCCGGTGTCTGGGGTGGTTTAGTGAGTTATGTTTGTGGCTGACACAATATACATAACCAAACTTTCGTTCCCCAGGCTGACACAATTCCACAGCTCAAGAGATCTAAATTACCCAGGGGGAGGCAGGGTGGTGGCAGAGAGTCTTCTGAACTGTGCTTTATTATAAAGTGTGGGAGAGAGGGTATGGACACAGGACAACTTAGCTAAGCTTCTTCAAAGGTGAAGAGGTCAGAATAACAGGTCATTTTTTTAAAAGATTAATTTATTTATGCATACAGAACTGGGGTATAGGCCAGAGGTGCGGGGGTGGTGAGAGGATTCACCAGAGACAAAGTGGGGAGCAGAACAGGCTGACTGATGAAGTCCACTGCTGAGGGGAGCAGCAGGTGGGTCAGGAGAGGTCT
>NW_004567113.1:51878874-51880280 GCF_000260355.1 Condylura cristata
GCAAAGGCGTCCAGTCATCTGCCCACTGGGACCGTGGAGACCTGGCAGCATGGACAGGTCAGCCACTCACTAGCACAGGACTTCTGCTTCCCAGCAGCCTCACTGCACTGGCCTGTACCCCAGTTCTGTATGCAGGTCACTCATCCTGACCTGTCCCCGCCAGGATATAAACCCAAGGGTGTGTCAGGGGTTGCACATGCAGACACAGCTAATAGATTTATTTTCATCTGTGCCCTCAAGTAAGTGTGTTTGTTTTTGTATTTATTTATTTATGCATGTATGAACTGGGATACAGGCCAGAGGTGTAGAGGGCTGAGACAGCGTAGAGAGCAGGGCAGGCAGATCTACAAAACACACTGCTGAGGGGAGGAGCAGGGAGGCAGGGGAGGTCTGCTGCATCATGTAGGTCAGCTTCCTGGCCGGGGGTCAAACTCGTGCAGCAGAGGCTGCAGATCGCATCATAGTGCCGTGCTTTATCCCATTGTGTCACAGGAAGGGCCTCAAGTAAGTACTTTTTTAAGCTTTAGTTCATCAATGAGGCAATATGAGGATTTTCAAGGGGAGTTGGCTACTGAGGTCCATGAAGCCAGGGAACAGCAGACCAAGCAAGGAGAGAAGGAAATTCATCTTTCTGCAGCAGAGACTGAACATGGAGCTTCCACTCCTGCCCAGCCTGAAGCTGCTTAGAAAATGTTCATGCATTTACATCAAGGGGATAAATGAGTGCCCAGATGAATGAATAAATAAATGAATAGTATCTTCATCTTGGAGAATCCCCAGGTCCTCTTCCCAGCCCAGCCATCTGGGTCATAAAATTTTTCCCTTTATATGGCAGAAGTAAATGGTTGCCACAGTTCTATCAGTAATTAATGATAAATTCATTGTGGATAATAAATAAAGTGCAAAATTAAGTACATCACCAATGTGGCTTTCTTAAAATCCACCAGAACCAATGTCATCCAGGAAGATAAGATTTTAATAATAGTTTGCAAATAATAGTGTTATTATCATCATATATCATAATAGATTGCAGGCAGTATTATACCATATATGTGTAAGGTATAAAAGCACTTTATAAAGTTTATGACTGCTTGCTATTTTTAAAATTCAAATAGGAACAGAAGAAAATCTGCTTACTATGAAAATAAAATAGATTTCACAGTAAGAGTTGCAGCAAATCAACAACCAAACAACTAGCTTCTAATTATATTTTACATTGTTTGAGAACTGCTGGCCAAACAAAAAGGAAATAAACAGCAAAGGTAAACAATAAAAAGGAAAAAAATATTCTTTATAGATCATGTACGTATATATCTAGAGAATCCAAAGGAATGCAGTAGATAATACCAATATTTAATAAAACTTAGGAGTTTAAATCCAAGAGAAACAAATATAGATAACCCAAA
>NW_004567113.1:51881165-51902090 GCF_000260355.1 Condylura cristata
TGTGACAAACAGCGAACAGCAATACTTTTAAATAAACCCCTTGTTCCTCTACCAAAAGACATGTCTGCCTAGTCCGAGAATGCAACATACATAAATGAAACGTAAAGAGGTTTCCATTTAATTCTCATTTGGAAGGGAGACAGAATCCATTGTCAGTGTTCACAAAGAATTCTGAGGACAGACAGAGCCTGGTTCACCCCTCAGGCAGTGCCCAACCTCATGGCTTGGGGTTTGTTTATGCTTGTTTACATTGTGAAAGCCAGTCTTGAAGGTAACTGTATCAGTTAAAATTTTGCAGAATAAAGATAAAAGTGGACTAATAACCAACAGACTGGGAAAAGTAAGTCAAAACATATGAGAAACTGACAAGAAACCCATGAAGACTCCCACAGAGGAGAAAACTCACCTAGAAGGTGACTGTAATTAACAAATGAAATAGAAAATGTTCAGCCTTTGCACACTTTAGGAGAGACTGTTTTCTGCTCATCTGCCATATTAGCCATGGTGGGAAGCCTACGGGGATTACAACTGAGATGGAAAAAGGCACAAAATGATGTAAAAATAAACTAATATGAAAAAATAAAACCAAAGAAGTAGAGTAACGGCAAGAAGGAGGTGAAACAGATACTCTTCCCCTGTCTTATCTCTACGATTCAAGTAGCTTGGGAAGGGAACATCACCATTCTAAGAATTTAAAATAGTCACTCATAGTTTGACCTGGGATTTCCACTACTGGGAATCTATTCTCCGTAAATCATTATAGATGTAGAATAATCTCTATGAACAAAGATGTTAAATGCTGTGGTCCAGAATAGTGAAAAGTTATAGTAGGTTTTCAACTTTAGAAATGGACTTTATTGCCAGAAAGATGTGTGTGGCCCAGCCTGCCACATGAAGTCTTCCTTATTTGGCAAAAACATGTTTGTGTCAGTTGAGAAACAATCTTTCCATGGACTATGCCACCACCCAAAATAAATTAAAATGATGTAATAATTTAGAAGAAAGTTTACAATACAATGTGAGTAAATGGGTAGGATACAAAAATGACGGATGTTATCTGTGAAAACAATCCACGGATGCATGGGAAAAGGACTGGAGGGATTTTCAACCAACTATTCCAAATGACTACATTTGCACAGTAGAACATATGGATTCTGATTTTCTAGGGTCCTTGATTTTCCTTGGTGAAGATAGACCCATAATTAATGACCACAGTCTCATAGTTGGTGGAGACAAAGCAAGGATCAAACTCCAGGTGCCACGTATAAGGCTCTTCTTCCAATCGTGGAAGGACCTAGCAAAGCTGGACGTCTCAGGACAAGAAAGAGGGTAAGATGGTGTGGGCACTAAACATATCAGATGCCATGTTCTTGTGGCACACGTTTTGACAAAAGCTGCAAAGAAGAGGGTATTAAAGGCATCGCCATACCTTTAAGGGAGAGTGTACTGATTCCCAAGGAGTGTTACTGCTGAGATGGCCTTTACCTACCGGTAAAATTCAACATGGCACAATTTGATCACCTACGAGCCATTGTCAGAATAGCTGACACGTTGATTTTCCTGTGTTTGGCAAACTGAATGCTTAAGTATTCCACACGGACACTGTCTACACCACATTTACTCCATACCAGAAGGTAAATTTATCAGATTCACCTTTCAGCTGGCCCATTCTGATGTCTGTTACTGAAACATGCATTCATTTATATTTCTTGAACACCAACCATGGAAAGCCTACATGTGAAATGAGACACAGCAGTAAATATACACGAATGATTTTTGTTATGAAAATGTAGAATAAGGAGAGCAGAACTTTCTAGTTTTTCTAATATAGCACTATACTTTACACATAATAGTTTGGCGCATTGAGCAACATGGGCATTTTTGAACATATAAAAAAGGATTGGGGGCCCTCCCTGGTGGCGCAACAAGTTAAGACACAGCACTGCAAACTAGCTGCAGCCACTTCAGTGTGAGTTCGATCCCCTGCCTGGGAGGTGACCCACATGGCGTGGCAGACCTCTCCTGTCCCACCCTCTGCTCCCCTCAGCAGTGTAGTTCATTCATCTGCCTGTTCTGTTTCCCACTCTGTCTCTGGTGAATTCTCTCACCGCCCCTGCACCTGTGGCCTGTACCCCAGTTCTGTATGCATCAATAAATAAGTCTTTAAAAAAAAAGGTTTGGAAGCAGGCAGGAAGGGAGTGACAGAAAGAGGGAGGACAAAGACCTCTAAGTTCTTGGCATCATGATTTGGGGAATGGAACTTCAAATACTTGCCATTCTACACTGTTACAGTTTACCTTCATTGATTATTCCATTCCATCTTCAGAACTCTCGGAAGTAGAGGTTCTTCCTCAAATAATATTACCTTTAAAAGTGTGGGCCCTGGCAAATGCCCAAAAGTAGATGACTGGATAAAAAAGATGTGGTACATATATACAACGGAATATTATGCAGCAACCAAAAAAGAGAAACACATGTCTTTTGCAGCAACTTGGATGGAGCTGGAAAAGATCATGCTTAGTGAGATAAGCCAGAAAGAGAAAGAAAAATACCGGATGGTTTCACTCATAGCAGGAGTATAATGGACCAGGCGAAAAAATAATAAGAATAATGAACAACCATATACCAGAGACATTTTGAGGGGGTGGAGTGGGGAATGGGATCAAAACGGGGAGGGGAAGGGGGGAGAGAAATGCACGGGATTATGGTGATGGCACATGGGTGACTTGGTGATGGGAAACCCGCGGGGATTACAATTGAGATGGAAAAAAAAATATGTACAAAGTGATGTAAAAATAAACTTTTGTAAAATAAAATAAAAAAAGTGTGGGCCCTGGGGTGACCCTGGAGTGAAATACCACGGATGCACATGACCTTGGGCGAGCACTTACCAATGTTCTCCTCTGTAAAATGGGAATAAAAATGAGGTGCCACAAGGGGTGCTTATTGGGAGGGGTGTATGAGTTAAAATTTTAAGGCATTTAGAATGTCCCTGGCACATAGAAAGCGAATCTTTTATAGATGCCTGTTCTTTCCAACGCCCTGCGCTGAGCTGAAGGGTGGATTTCAAACGCCTTCTGATCCGTAAATAGGAGAAGCACCTGCACTTGCAGTTCCTTTGAAATGCTTCAAAGGAAAGCCCTGTAGAAACTGTCCTAACCGGAACAACAGGCAGAGAAAGCGAAGCCCCTGAGAGGACGAACTGCCGCAGAGGGGGCTCAGCTGGGACGGCGTGTGGAGCAAATACACATTTCAGTGATCAACAGCGTTTTGCAGGAGGTCCACCTTAAACCCTTTTTCTAAATTGTAAAATCGTAAAATGCTCACACCAGGCAGGGTGCCAGCTTTCCCTGCTCACTACCCAATGAGAAAACGTTTGCATCTCCCCGGTCATTTAGACAGAAAATGAAGCCAAGATCCTGTTTTAGTCCAAACGTTCAACATTGATGGGAACGTGTTTGGGTAGTTTACAAAGCATAACCCTCTTCCTCTGTCACGATTAAAAGATTTTAGCCAATGAGGGGGTAGGGGGGGATGCGTAGGTGTGTCACTACTTCCCACCTTCACTTTTTGTAGACTGGCTTCGAAGTTTCCTCTCCCTCACTTCTCAGCATCCCACGTCCTACCATATCTGTGAAGGCCACCAACATTTTTAAAAAACAAACAGTTCCTGGCCCTCCCTGGTGGCGCAGCGGGTTAAAGCACAGCACTGAGAAGCTGAAGCCACTTCTGCATGAGCTCAATTCCCGCCTAACCCCGAGGTGACCCACATGGCGCGGCAGACCTCTCCTGACCCGCCCGCTGCTCCCCTCAGCAGTGTACTTCGTCGATCTGCCTGTTCTGCTCCCCACTCTGTCTCTGGTGAAGCCTCTCACCGCCCCTGAGCCTCTTGCCTGTACCCTAGTTCTGTATGTACAAATAAATAAATCTTTAAAAAAAAAAAACAAAACAGTTCCTGTCTCCAGCCGTAGAGGGTCTAGTCAGTAGGAGGTCACTGGGACAGCGAGTACTTGCCTCTATAGTGTAGGGAGCAGGGTCCCAGCTGACTAGTCTTGAAGGTTTAGAGCTGGGGAGACAGCAAGTGCCCGCAAGATGGGAAGCAAACATAGCCGTTTTCTCAAATTGTGAGGGGTATTAATATTGGCAGAAAGCAATCACTGCAAAATGTGTCTGTGTGTTGATTTATTTATTGGATTGCAGGCACCCAGTGCCTCTTCCCTCTGGGGGCCACTGGGGAAATCACAAAAAATGAGACTGACTCATATCTCGCTTTTACAGCTTAAACCACTCATATCAGATCCCGTAAACACAAGTTATCTATTATAATCCCACCAATTCTCACACCCACCCTCAGATCTCGATCCAAATTCCATTTATTTTTGAATCTTAAAGCCCAAATAGACTTATGTGTTTCCTCATAGTTACAAGAAAGGCTCCTGAGGCTGGTTCTCTGACTCGTTCCTAGGTATATGCTATCATATGCACACAGACTACACCCACACACATGCACACACAGTCAGACACACACCATGCACATACACACACACGAGTATTCCATCTAAACCTCTCAAATAATTTCACTTATTTTTATTCAAAAAATCCTTTCTGGAATGGTGGAGAATCTTCTAGATAGAGTTCCCACAACCACCCTTCATGGTCTTCCTCTTCCACTAGCATTTCATCCCAGGTTTCCTCATCTATCAGGTGCCACGTGCTTTCTCATCCCAGTCACTGCTTCTTTCTTTTCCAGAGGAACATCTCTGCCTTTTGTGTCCCACCGACATTAGTGCTTGGAGACCTTCCTTCAGAGCTCAGCTCCCTTGTTTCTCAGGAAAGACATGGAAGTCTGGAGAGGACAAGCAATTTGTTCTCTGGTAACTGGGTTACTGGACTCTGGCCCAGAGTGGCCTGCCCCTGAAGATGACAAAGGATAGTTTCATTTAATTTGTGAGACTTGGGGCCATCTGGAAGAAAATAGCAGGTGACTCTTTTCCAGCCACATTGATCCAGCATGTTTTGGGTGTTTGGAGAATATAACCTACTAATAGGCACAGTAATCCTGTGATTTAGTGGGAGTGGTTATCGGCCCGGAGTCACACATTCAAAATCCATCTTGACTTCCTCGTGGCTGCAGGCAATGTGGGCAGGCTCTCCGTATGTCTACTGCCTGGACTCACCTGTTGAGTGGGGTATGTGATACAGCAACACTGAGATCCAGCCTTCTAACAATAATGAAAATTGACCATTGCGTTAGCACTGTGTTTCAAATGTTTCCCAATGGAAAAACACTGAGACTCAGGAAGGTTAAACCATTTGCCCAGTGCGATTATATGACACAGACAGGATTCAAATCCCATTACTGGCAGTAGAGACCCCTTGAAGCAACTTAATATGGCTGGAAAAACTGCCCCCAACCCAATTTCCTAGGTCATAGAGATAAAGGCCTCATCTTTTCTGAGTGTACAAACAAGATCCTCCCCCTCCTGCAAACACTTGCTCCTATAGCTGATTGCTTTGGTCATATATTACTTTCCTAAGAACTCTCAGACTTTACAAAAATCACAGAGAAATGAAAACTTATCACTGATGATTCTGATTCAAAGGGAGAAGGGCATGGCAGCCCAGAGGTGGTAGCTTGATGCATCTTTAGAACCAACTTAACTTGCCCAACAATAACCAGCATGTTTGACTGTGATCAACAGCATCAGCAAAATTTACTTCGGGGTCTCCCACCCCACTCTGCCACTGGCTACCAGGAACTCAATACTTTTATCTCAAAACTACCGAGGTAGATGAGTCTCCTGGCAAGTATCCTGGCTGAGTTTGCTTGGAATATAGAGATGAGCATGAGGTAGGTTAGACAAAAATTTAATCAGCAGTGGACTAACTAAAGACTTGACCAGCAGAATCTCTGTAAAGAGATACAAGAGATGGAAGAACAAGGAGAAGGGTAAGGTGCGATCAGGAGAGAATTCATGGGAGGTGATGTTGATTGGGGTTTAAGAGTTTATTTATCCAACTCGTCTTCCCGAAGGCATGGCTATGGGAGGGAAAGGCTTCCAGCATCAGCTGGGCTCAGAACAAATCCATTCCAGATTCCTCTCGTGTTTCTCTAGCATTGAGGAGAGACTCCAAGCACGATGGTCCACCGTGCGGTCTCCGAAGTCTAAATGACTCCACCTTGAATAATGCTGTTGGGAAGTTCTCCAACACCCAGACAAAGATACTCACAGGGAAGACTCTGACCACTCTGACCCTTCCAGATGACTTGTGGGGAACCTCCCTCTCAGGGCAGTGTCTGCTCTGGCAGAAGGACAGAGGAATTGAGCAGACTGTGACAGATTAGAAAGTGCGCTCTTTGGAATAAAGAGAACGGAGTCCAAATCAAGTCACACGCCTTGGGATTGGCCTTCAGAGATGCTAACTTTTCTCCCAACAGAGCCAGCTACCTGTACCTCAGGTGGCCAATGAGTGTTTGTGCCTACGAAGAGTCTTGGCTTCTAGCTTCTGGACCCCCTTCCTGGGGCACAACCGGACCATGGACACATGCTTCTAGATGGTCCATGTGCTTCTCCAGTTGTTAAATATTTTCACTATCCTCCCTGCTCACAAACCTACGTCCCAGTCTGAACAATGGGGTAATCATGCTAGCCTCAGGTATGTTATGGTGATTCAAAGAAAATAAGGAGCCAGCCCAACACTTAGTAAATGATCTACGCCTGCTAAATGCCCTCATTCTGCATAGCAGAGGAGTCGGGTTTACATCAGGGAGAGCTCTCTTCTCCACCACTTCCAGTGTTTCCAAGCCCAGGACTCCCCGTGCACACACCTTGCCACAACTATTTAGTAGCCAAAAGATCAGAAGTCTCTGCTAACACAGTCCTTGGTATTAGGTGTACGTGGTGAAATCTTTTCAAATACAGAATTTCATGTAACCCAAGTCACCTTCCCTGCCTCTGGGGTGCTTCTCTCCCAGATTCCCTTTCATGGTCTGTCAGATCAATTTTGCAGCCTGTATTAGTTGATTAGGAACTGAGGGAGCAGCCCCAGCTCCCCACTGGACAGATGAGGGGAGCCAGGCTGCTGAGTGCAAGGGGGAGGAGGCGTGGTAGGTGGGAAGCCAACCCCTCATTCCTCATCCAAACACATGCAGAAGAAAAGAATCTTTTTTGCTCACTTTTGCAGTTTTTGATGTCCCGCAATCATTTGGGCTCAAAAGTATAAATCCAGGCTTCTCTCTGACACAGATGTTTTTCAATCAGCCCGTTTAAATTGCATAAATGTTCTGCTTTGCCTTGAAAGGAAAATAAGATGCATAGTTTATTGTAAAAGGACTCCCCTTGATGGCCATAGTGAAGATCTCTGTCCACATGCACCAGAACCCAGTTAGGGTCCTGCTGTAATAACTGACAAAAATTAAAGAGTATCAGCCTAATTTGTACTTTGTTTTGGAAAAAAAAAAGGTTAAAAAAAAAAAGTTAAAAACCCCCAACCAACTGGCGCAGAAACCCAAAAAAAGCCCAACAAAACCCAAAAGAAAAATTGGGGGTTCCTTAAAAGGGGTAAAAAACAAAAGGCCTGGGAAAGGGAAAGAAGGCCCAAAAGGAACCCGCAAAAGCCTGGGGAACCCAACCCCCAACCCAACCTTCCGGAACCCAACCCCAACCCAGTGATTGGAAACTACAACTCCCAGCAGTACCAGGGAGAGAACTGCGAGGACCCAAGGGCGGAGCTAGCAGGAATTCTGGGACACTTGGGAGATAAATGGGGCGTGATTGCATGTCTCTTGCTCTCTCGCTCAAGGAAACGGCTCTCCAGGCATGTGACTCAGTGTGTTCAGTCAGCCTAGCCATAAAGTATTCCAGTTACTTTGTATCCTGCTCTCTTTCCCTGAGTTGTTTCCTATTCCTTTCCCCTTTTGCCCTGACAGCTCCACAGAGAACTAGTTAGCCACCTTGAACTTTACCTGTGCTGCCATGATTCTTGAAGCCACTTCTTGTTGAGTCTCTGCAATGGCTGTGTCTATCAAGATGAGGATGCTTGCGGGACTATATATTACCTTGGCTAATAAACCCAGAGTTGAACTCAAGCAACTACTCAGTAATGGAATACCAGCCCTCAGTGAAAAATAAGTCAGATTAATATGTGGGAAAGAGACCTTCCCACTTTAAATCATAATATACGAGTAATAGTGATTGACAGTGTGTACTAAAATGGTTACCATATGTACCAGGAACTGTAAGTGCTTCATATAAACTAAGTTATTTAATCCATATCAAAACTCCCTGAAATAGCTATAATTTCCCAATTTATAACAAAAGAAACAAGCATAAAAAAAGATCAAGTCGTTTGACTAAAGGCATACAACTTGTGAACAGACGGTAGAAATTTGAACTTGGCCCGCTTAATGCCAGAACCTATGCTTTCAAAGACTGTTCCAGTGCTCTCAGCCAGCTTGGCTATTCAGCCCTCGATGTATAAAGATTTAATGATTTCCATTATCTCTCTACTTTTATAGACCTGTAGTCTCATAGATCTCTGAGCTAGAGGGCTGTCTTTAATGTTTTATCTCATTATTTGTTGCAACCTCTGTGATTATTAGAAATAGGTGACTCAACAGCCTTAAATATATGATATTTATAACAAAATGCCAAGCAGAGTAAATATTTCTCTTTGGGGAAAATGCTTTGGTCCAATAACATAGTTGGTGAAACAAATTTTTAAAGATGTTCTTGGAAGCAAGTTTTTCTGGGGAACTACAAATATCGTTCTTTAAGCAGCAGACATTTTTTTAAAAAGAACTTAGAAGGAAAGAGGGAGTAAATAAAAACTTCTCCTTATTCTTCCCTCTAAAAACAATTACAAACCCTGAGATTATATATAAAAAAAAATGTAGATTATAAAATGTGGAGAGAAGAAGGGCCAGCTAGGAAACTCAGAACCCCTGAAAAGCCCAGGATGAATTCCTGGGTTGTCACTGCCTCATAGATCCAAGACCATGTGCTAAAGAAGCCAACTGGGCTCTCCCTGGTGGCGCAATGGGTTAAAGCACCACATTATAAGCTCTACGAAGCCACTGCAGCACAAGTTCGATCCCCAGCCAGGGAGCTGACCCACATGGCCCAGCAGATCTCTCCTGACCCAGCTGCTGTTCGCCTCAGCAGTGTACTTTGTCAATCTGCCTGAACTGCTCCCCACTCTGTCTCTGGTGAAGCCTCTCACTGCCCCTGCATCTCTGGCCTGTACCCCAGTTCTGTAAGCATAAATAAATCTTTTAAAAAAAAAAAGCCAACTAACATAAGTAAATCCAAACCCTAGCCAAAGTCTGCTCTCTCTACTCAAAGGACCAGGAGAGGGTTGAGGCAGGAAGACATAAAACTCTGAGTCAGTGCACCAAAATTTGTGAACCATCCACATTCACAGGTCAAAAAGAGAGAACTTGCTTTCCATGCTGATGAGGACATGAGGATCCCCAACATCCTCCCTCCCACGGAGGCCATGTCAGAGAAGACTGAAAGGGAAAATGAGACAGATGAAGTTCAGAGCAAGCTACCCACAATACGACACCTTAGCATAGTCACGGCCTTGAACTGAAGTTACCTACGAGGCAGCTGGTACAGGAAAGACACTATCAAACTCCTTCCCCAAAAGCAGGAGGTGCTTTCCGCTGTGGGAAGTACCCCCGGAAGGGAAGGCAGAGGCATCCTCATCACGCAGCGGAGAATTTAAGGCTGAAGAGATGAACCTGAGACTCTT
Source organism: Condylura cristata (assembly GCF_000260355.1). Lineage (NCBI taxonomy): Eukaryota > Metazoa > Chordata > Mammalia > Eulipotyphla > Talpidae > Condylura > Condylura cristata. The sequence continues at coordinate 51,890,922 of NW_004567113.1, forward strand.
CACTAATTTACAAACCCAAGCCCTTTTATTCTCTCAATGTTTCTTTGACTAAAAGGGGTAAAAAAGCTGAATGCTTCGGCCACTTTAGCCTCCCTATGAATGAAATTAAATGTGTTTTAGTCCTCTTACCCTGTTTTTTGTCTATTTAAATTTTCACCCCTCCAAAATCCTAGGAGAAGAAGGGGAAAGATTTCTCCTCACTCGAATGTCCCCACCTGAAAGGTGCTCCTTCTCCATCCCAGGGACGGCGTGTCGGAGGGTGCCTGGAGCAGAGACAAGAATTTCAAGACAACCCAGTGGTAGGAAGGTGCCGCTCCCCACCCCAAGGTCAGGGCAGGCTGTGGGGAAAGATGGAAGGAGACGTGCCGACCTTTTCCAGCCAAGGAAGTGTCAGTGGGAGCAAACGCAAATTTTAGAACTGAAAAAGACAATAACAGAAATTTTAGAATCCAGTAGTAGATGAACATAATGGCAGAATGAGAAGAATAAAATCAATGAACTGGAAGACAGAACAATAGAAATCCAAACTGAACAATAGAAACAACATGAAAAAAACCGAGCAGTTTATATTTGATTTAAAAAATACGTAGGTCATGGCCCTCCCTGGTGGCACAGCGGGTTAAAGCACCACACTGAGAATCTAAAAGCCACTTCCTCATGAGTTTCAACCCCCGCCTGCCCCGGAGGTGACCACATGGCGCGGCAGACCTCTCCTGACCCGCCCGCTGCTCCCCTCAGCAGTGTACTTCGTCGATCTGCCTGTTCTGCTCCCCACTCTGTCTCTGGTGAAGCCTCTCACCGCCCCTGAGCCTCTGGCCTGTACTCAGTTCTCTATGCATCAATAAATAAAACTTTAAAAAAGAAAGAAAGAAAAGACAAAGGAACTCATAGAATAGCTAAAACCACTTTGCAAAAGAATCAAGATGCTACCTCAAGATGTCTGACACAGCAACAGTAGCAACCACCAAATACTGTTGGTGAAGGAGAGACACAATTCAGCAGAACTGATTAAAAATCCAAAAATAGGTCCACAAAAATATCCCCACTTGATTCTGGGCAAAAATACAAAAACAATTCCATGGAGGAAATGTAGCTTTTTCTCAAGTGGTGCTGGAGCAAATTTCACTCTTCACGCAACTATTCATTAAAAGTAGACTCCACATGTAAATGTAAAACCTACTTTCGGGTCCGTGAGGGAAACAAAAGAGTCAATCCTTAGCACCTAGGGTTAGGCTAAGGGTCCTGAAGCCGCCCCAAAAGCTTGCACCATAAAATGGGAAAAACTAATAATGTGGACATTATTACCAATTCAAACCTGCTCTGCAAAAGACTTTTTAAAAAGATAAAAATGTGCTATAGACGTAAAAAATGCAAATCATGTAGCTAATAAAGGAGTAGTATCCCGGATCTATAAAAACTTGCTCAAACTCAAGAGTAAAGAATTAGGCGACCCAGTTAGAATGCCGGCAGGGGGAACACTTCTCTCGCGGGCACACCAGTCATCAGGGAAAGGCGATTTAAAGCCTCGAAGACACATTGCACACACTGGCCAGAAGGAGGAAAAGTGACACAGAGTTGCCAAGCCAGTGAGGGTGGAGGGAAACTGGACTGTCCATACTAGACGTATGAAGATTTTGAAAGGTACAACCACTCTGGAAAAAAAATTGCCAGTTTAAGAAAAATAAATATCCTGCAGCTACAGGAATTGCAACCCTGGGCATTTATTCAGAGTAAATACAACGTGGGTTAACACAAAACCGCAAACATTTGGAGCTGGCTTATTCCTGAGCTCCAAAGATTGGAAGAAGCCCAGATTTCTTTTAATAGATGGTTAAACAAAGTGTGTTTCATCCAGGCCATTAAATACTACTCAGCAATAAAAAGGAATAAATGACTGATGTACAGGACAACATGAATGAGTTGCCAGGGAATAATAGTCAATGAAATTACATAGTATTCTCAAAATGACAAAGTTATAGAAATGGAATCGGAGAAGTGGGTGGCAGTAAAAAGGAGGGATCTGTGATATGGGATTGTGTCTTGATTTTATTAATGTCAGTGTCCTACTTGGCCCTCCCTGGCGGTGCAGTGGGTTAAAGCACAGCACTGCAAAGCTAGCAGCCGCCTCAGCCTAGTTCGATCCCCATGCAGGGAGTGACCCACAGGGCCCAGCAGACACTTCTCCTGTCTCCCCGCTGCTCTCCTCAGCAGTGTACTTCATCGACCTGCCTGTTCTGCTCCCCACTCTGTCTTTGCTAAATTCTGTCACCACCCCTGCACCTCTGGCCTGTCCCTCAATTCTGGATGCATAAATAAATCTTTTAAAAGAAATGTCAAACCCTACTTGTGATATTTCTGATCAAGATTTTTTCTTTTTGCAATTTGCAAGAAACTATGGGCAGCCGCTGCATAAACAAAGAATCTCTTTATCTGATTTCTTGCATCTGCATGTGAATCCACAATTATCTCAAAATAAAAATTTCATAAAAAATAGAACTTGCCATGAATCCTTCATATGTATATGCTTTCTTAATATATTGATTCTATTTTAATCTCCTTTGATGACCCAATGTCTCCTTACACTGCCTTACTTTTTCTTTTCCACACACTGAGTGCTTCTAGCATGCTACATGATTTAATGCTTCATGATTATAGCTTACTGTCTGTCTTCCCCAATTAGAATGAAAACACACCAGGATCTTTGTCTGTATTGCACAATGATGAATTTCAAAAACCCTGAATGTACTTGGCACATAGTAGGTGCCCAGTTAATTGCTGTTGTACACATCAGTGAATGATTATCAGTGTATTCATTAGGATTCTCCAAGGGATGAATAGGGAGGGTGTGTGTGTGTGTGTGTGTGTGTGTGTGTGTGTGTGTGTGTGTCTGTGGTCTGTGTCTGTGTGTATACATGTAAATGGCGAGAGAGAGAGAATTTTAAGGAATTAGCTCACACAATTACAGCAGCCAGCAAGTCTGAACTCTGCAGGAGAGGCTGACAGGCTGGACAGGAAGAGCTGACATTGCCACTCAAGTACAAGACTTTCTGCAGCAGAGACCCCCTTTTGCCTGGGAGAATTCGGGCATTTGTATTAGGGAGACAACTTGCTTTACTCAAATCCACGAATTTCCATGTCAGTCCCATCCCAAATACCCTAACGGAGACACTAGAAAAATATCTGACGGTACCTATGTATCCTATGTTCCCTAGAAATCGACACATAAAATGAACCGTCAGAATCAGTGGCTCAAATAGCGTCAGGTCCTCAGAGCCCGGGGTGATTCATCTCTGCACTTGCTGTCACAAGCTGTTGGGCTTTTTGCTGTGAGGAGGCCCCTCTCTCCGTTTACACCCAGGCCAGTAACAACTCCGTCTTGCAGCCACGTGCCAGCCAACCTCTAGAGGCTCTGAAATCTGCTGTTTTGAGTGTGTATACTGGAGGGTGAGTCAGCTACGTTGCTTCTGTCATACAAAGAGAAAAAGCAAGGAGGTCTGAAGAAGCTCACCTGCAAACAAGGGCCAGGAGCCCAGAGAGACGACTCGGAGCTCAGCCGCCATTTTCCTTCTACCTTGGACCTCAGTCATAAACTGAAGAATACAGCGCTAAACTCAAGTTTAGAACAAGGTCAGGATGTGCGTGACTTCCAGGCTTCAAAGGAGTCCTACTTTTGATTTCAACAAAAGTAGACTTTGAGACAAGGACTTAGGAACAGACTTTATCTGGAATGAGCCCACATGAGCTCACACGAGCCCATGTGAGGAAGGGAGGAAATGGAGGCAGGGAAGAAAGAAAAGTCAGGGAAGGGCAGGTTCAGGAGTGGATGGATAACTGGCACTCAACCCCACCGGCCCTTCTGAAGAACAGGACAGAGCGCCCCTTCGTATCTTCCCAATGCAAGGAGGGGGGGAGACAAGGGGTCATTTTTACTGTCTTAAATTTCCCTACTTCCCTACTTCCAGGTTGTATCTGACTGCGGGGGTGCAAGCTGCTGAGATGCAGAGAAAATCTTCAAGTAGAGAAGATGCCAAGCAAAGCTGTTGGAACTCTTGACATCTCCCGGGGCTGTTGGTTAACTCAGATGGGGCAAGACTTCACGTGCAAGGCATCCGCACAGTCACACCACAGAGACTGTGGCTGGAAACTATTCAGGATGCCAAGAGACACATTTGGTCTTCATTTTTCTGGAAGAGATTCTAATTAACTATCACCCAATTCATCCAAAGCGTTGTCTTCCGAATTTCTGAGGTCCGTCATCTTATATTTAGGTTTCTTGTAAAAATCAGAAAAGCGATGGGAAACTTGTGCTTAATCACAGATTAGCGGAATTAATCAGGACTGTTGGCAGCTGTGTGGCTAACAAGCCATATAGGGCCTTTCAACTCCCTGGGTGCTTCCTCCAACAAGTTTGTAAAAACACCTCTAGCTTTAATGCATATGGAGAAGGACTTGCAGATTGAGGATAGTTTAACAAGAGCAAAATTAACATAAACAGAGATGGAAATGTCACGCGTGGCAGGGTGAGGGAAGAAAATCTGCCGTAGGTTGACCAAGGCTCTGGATTCTCTGCAGAGGAAGGGACAGCACGCTAACTCGCTGCTGGGCGTTCACAGCGATGTCTCCAACAGTCCAGCAGCTGGGCAGAAAAACGCGCGAGTCCACTTGACAGATGAGAAAAACAAGGCTTGTGAAGTGGCCTTTGCCCCCGATCACAGAGTAAGACCCAGCGGGGTCACTGGGTGCCCCGCCCATCTTCAGGGCCTGTGATTTCCCAGGATTCCTCAGTCCTACCTGGGCACCAGAACACTGATATTAAAGAATGTTTCCCAGGCACTACTCAGACCTGCCGTATCACCATGTTTGGGTCTGGGCCAAGAATGTCTCCTGTAAATGTTCCCTGGTCAATTCTAATCTAGCACTTTTGAAAGCTTCTTTTCATGGTCCTCAGATCTCTGGATGTTTCCATAGGTTGAGAGGCAAACTTGAGAAAAGATTGCAGAAAGAGCTGATGCAAATATGATACATTTGCAGACATTTGCAAAGGACAACCGATACCATAGCACAAGCAGCAGTCTTCAAAAATTGTTTGTCAACTGTTTCTCAATTTTGCAGTTTTAAATATTATCTCCCTCTGAAGAGTTTAGGTCTTATTCTCTGAACACACACATACATTCTCAAGCACACAGATGCACATATATGTCCACATACATAGATGCTCGCACATATTCACAAGAACAGAGATACACAGATATGCATACATACAAACACCCACCCACATACACTCACACATAAAAACATGCACATGCTCGATGCTTCTCCCCAAAGCTCCTCCCGCATCCTGAAGATCCCCACCCCATGCTGGGCTTGAAACTCACTCCTTCCAGAACCCTGTCCCAGCTTCTGATCCTTCTCTGTTTTTGTTGTATGTCACATCCTTGTAAGAGTGTCGACATCTTTGAAAGGCTGCAAATATAATCGCTGGCTGGATCTAGAACCCTGGGGTGGAAGCAATTTTCCCTCTGGGGTTGAGGCTGTTCCTTAGTCATGCAGCTACTACCACAGCCCAGGAGACTGACCTGATTCTCACTGCCACTCTCTAGGGGCTGCGTTCCCCCTGGAAGAGTTCAGGGTTCCCTTCTTGTCCCCAGTGATCTGAAAATTTGCTCTGATAGAAACTGGTAACCATCTTTTATTTTTGTCCTTTTCATTGAGCCCTTTGAAATCTGGTTTCTGTTGTTTTTTTTAACACTATTTCAGAGATCCCCCCGCTTTGTGGAAAATGCCTCCACTTTTACCACGTCTTTGTTTCTGTTCTACTTTCTGGGCGATTGTTTTGACATTACCTCTATTGAATTCTTTTCAACATCTCAACGATCGTGTTTTTATTTTCAGAAGAGTTCTACTTTAAATTTCCAAAATATATCTTTAAAATTCTGTCATGAATATAATATCATATCTTGTCTTCCTAAGGAATTATTATGAATTGTTGTGTCATTGTAAATTTCTTCCTAATTACTGAATTACTTCTGTTTTCTCCGAGTTTCTTTTTGTTGATGCCTTGATGGCCTCTTTCTCATATGACAAGCTTTCTGCAGGTGCTGGGTGATCTGTTCTGGTTTGGCAGTGAGGTGCTCGTTTGCTGACTGGGCCTGCGTACAGAGACAAGGCTCACCAAGCAATAGACTCACCCTGTGAACGGGTCCTGCACTTGGCCATGACCTCAGGCGCCTTGGGCTTGCCGCTTTCTACCCACAGAATCCAGCAACCCTCCATGGTGGGGAGAGGTGGGACAGGTTTGCCAGGAGCATTCTCAACACAGTGGGAGAGAACATCACAGTTGACTATACAGACTCACACACAGTTCTCTGTCTCTGATTTTTTTTTTCTTAAGATTTATTTATTTGTGCATACATCTCTGGGGTACAGGCCAGAGATGCAGGGTTAGTGAGAGGATTCACCAGAGACAGAGTGGGGAGCAGAACAGGCTGACTGATGAAGTCCACTGCTGAGGGGAGCAGCAGGCGGGTCAGGAGGGGTCTGCTGCATCATGTGGTCACCTCCAGGACAGGCGGGGATCGAACTCATGCTGAAGTGGCTTTAGCTTCTTAGTGCTGTGCTTTACCCGCTGTGCCACCCTCCACCAGGGAGGGCCCCATCTCCTGCTTCTTAATAGTGCTCCTGTTGGTGGGCAGAATGAGGGGAACCCTGGGATCCCCAAACGTGCATGTTCTAAGTGGGTTCTGCATATGTCACATACAGACAAAACATATGCTTCATGCAAAAGAACTTCAATACGAAAGAACTCAATATAATTAGTGTGCAAGAGAGAGAATATAGTTAATACAGTTCCCCAATGAAGCACCCAGAGTTATCCATTGCCTTGTGGGTAGATGCCCAGCCAAACATGGGCGACTCAAAGTGGGGCTCCCAAGACTCAAAGGCTCCCCACAGCCCAAGGCAACTTCTGGTGGGGATCCATAGGAAGGGATCAAGTGGGGGCAGGCAGGTGCCGAAGGAAAGGAGCAACATCAAATGCCCAGTAAAAGACAAAGGCAGCTATTCTCTGCCGCTCCCGGGTCTCTAATGACGTCTCTTCCAAGTGTGTCCTGCCTTGTCCCCCAGGTCCTGGTGCAAGTCCCAGGCGAGGAGCAAGGACAGCTTCTTCACAAGTCTCTCCATTCCACGCGCTCCTGCGGTCTTAACTCCTGCTTTCTCTCCCAGCCCTTTTTCCGCTTCCCCGGCTGCTCGGCTCCGCCCTTCCCGAGGTGGGGCAGAGAGCCTGGAACCTCCCCCTGACTGCTCCCTACACGCCTACCTTTTTCTAACCAGCTGACTCGGGTCCCAGCGTCCAGGGCCAGCGTGGTCACACCGTGATAGCAAACCTGCCGTGTGCCCTGGGGGTCAGGCGAGCAGCCAGCTGGGGCAAGAACTGGGCTCTTCCTGCTTCCAAGAAAATTTTGAACTACATTTTGTACCTCCAGCCCTCACACCTCTGCCTTCTGTGCGGTCTTGCTCCTGAGTCCCCAAGTCTCTCGGGGCACCCCTCATCTTCACCCCAGTGGGCACTCAGGGCTAGGATTCTTGGCACATAACCGACGGTGTCTGTGACCAGTGCAAGTCTAATGGAGGAAAAGAGTAGAAAATGCAGGACGGAGGCAGCACAGGACCACAGCAGCAAGTACCAGAGCTGATGAAAGTATCGGGAGGAGCAGACAGGTGGGGCGTGGACACAGACGGCCATGCAGAGAAGTACTAGCCCATGCAAATGAGCCTAGTCACACCCTGGGTGTAATTAATTGAATAATCGATGACAATTCTGCAAGGAAATGAACCCCTTCACCCCCCCCCAAAAAAAAAACTACCCGTGCAGTTTCTGCACTGGCGAGAGGCAGTGCTCCTGCCAGCCTGTGACTGTGTGGCTGCCTCGATGGTGCTTCCTCCTTTTCCTAACAGGCCTGTCCTTTTAACATGTAACCTTCCTCAGCAATCCTCTGATAAGTGAGACCATGCGGCAGTTTTCTTTCTCTTTCTGGTTAATTTCGCTGAGCATAATCCCTTCCAGCTCCGCTCATGCTGCTGCGGAGGGCATGAGTTTATCCTTTTTGACTGCTGAGTAATATTCCATTCTATAAACGTACCACATCTTCATGATCTGGTCACCTATTTGGGGGGCATTTGGGTTACTTCCATAAATAGGGGGGAGGAGAGAAAAGTCACTAGAATAAAGATCAAGATCACCAGGCAACTATAGAGAAGAGGCACTCTGTAGGGGAGGAAGAGGGAGAAAAAGGACAGGCGTGGGAAGAGACGATGCTGATGGTGCGCGGGGTAGAGGGTTTGGACTTCATGGGAAACATACATTGCACTAAAATGAAGGATGATGTAAGAACTATATTTATTTTAAAATTAAAAATAAATAAAATAGAACCTTTACCTGCTGTGTCTGCCCGTGCCTGTGCAAATGCCTTGTCCCCTAGGGAAACTCGCAGGAATTCTGGTGAAACTGTTCTCAGGGGGAACGCAAGCACCCAGCTGGCTGCACCCCACATCTTTCTGAAACCACCTGGAATCTGCTTCTCAGCTCCTCAAGTGTATTGCCGGCTCCCGTCAGCTTCAGATGCTTCGCACCTTCTCTTCACTGTGATTTGATGCTTTTTTGTCCTTTTTGCTATCGCTTCAGTTAGATTCAGGAAAGAAGTGATGCAAATATAGATATATAATTTATTGCATAAAGGCTGAAACTGGCACCATCTTCCCTTCTCGGGGGCGCACATTTGGTGTTAGCAGATACAGCGCCCACAGTTCTCATCTTCTTCCGTGGACACCAACAGTTGCCCATTATTTATGCCTCCACTTACAGCAACCCGATCTTGAATCTGTGTATGCATGAAGTTGTTTCTACCTTTGAGGTTATTATTAAGAGAGGTGTGTGGAAATACAGTTAATGGCAAATTTCAAAGGTTCTTCACAATGCTTTTGCCAAATAGTTTAACGATATATTTATTTATGCACACAGAAAAATGGGGTACAGCCAGAGGCGCAGAGGCAGAGACAGAGCGGAGAGCAGAACAGGCAGGTTGATGAAGTACACTGCTGAGGGGAGCAGCCGCCGGGTCAAGAGAGGTCTGTGGCACCATGTGGGTCACCCCTGGGGCGGGGATCGAACCCACACTGAAGCCACCACAGCTTGGCTTAGCTTCGCAATGCAGCACTCCAACCTGCTGCGCCACCAGAGAGAGCCCTTGCCAAATAGTTTCAATCCACAAACAGGCCCACAGCAGAGTGTAAAAGCATCTGCCTGCCTCCAAGCTCACTGGCAAGAAGCAGTCTTGCAAGTTTTTCTTCTTATTTCAAATCAAGGCCATGTTAGGATAGAGACGCTTTCTTTGTATCTTTGAAAACAAGCCTTCTCTCCCTGGAAAGAATCAAAGCCGAATCCTGAAGGGAAACAGCAGGAAGAATTACAGGAGCAGCCGGGAAGCCTTAAGGGAGTGTTATGAAATCCACAGGAACAATGCTGTTTGGGAAAGAAACTGAGCAGTGGGCGAGTTTGACATCTTCCCTTTATTTCTTAATCACAGATAAAAGGTTAATTCATGAGCTGTCTTTTAGGGCTGCAGGTGATCCTTGAAAAAATAGGGTGGGGATCTGGATTTTGAAACAGGAGACAGGGATCCTCCCTAGGGAAAGGGAAGATCCAGGTTCCCTGCCCCACCCTAGAAATGGTGGAGATGGTCAGAGCTCAGACAGAAGAGAAATCTGGAAGGAGGCCTGGAGGAGGCCCTCGGAGCAGAGAGACACATGAAGAAGCTGTGCTTGTTCTTGAACTGGACTCTGCCCAGCCGCGTGGGGACATGGAAGGAGACACTTGAAACAGATGCGAGTGAGAGACTCATCGGGAGCTTAACCATGGCAGCCTTTATCTGGATTTTGATTCTGCGCCTTTTCTGTGGTTCTCCGCCAGAAGGTGCCTGACTTGTGGCGAGCTTTTGGGTCTCAGCGGTTCTACTTGGGCCAACCCTGTTTGGCCAGGCATTTATCCAGGAAGGGATGGATCACTTTGGGTGTTGAATTGGAAACTGTTTTAACTATATTGTTTCTCTTCTCTCTATTGCACACTAACTGTGTTCAAGTTCCTTTGTATTGGAGGTTTTATGCACTGGAGTATGTTTTATCTTGATGCAGTGGATGACAGAACCATTTAGAGCATGCAGGTTTGGGGGTCCCAGGTTAGCCCTGACCCTGACCTGTAACAAAAAGATGGAATCACAAGCACCAGGAAGCCACAGAGGATGCTGAGCGTCAAGGTGATGGACTTGGGAGCCAAAGAGGTTTAGATGTGGGACAATTTGACCACCTGCCTCCTGGACTTTGGGTTCTCATCCGGAGAGTAAACACTGAACCCCCTGTGTGGTGAAGGCTTCTTGCTCCCATCCCTCTTCAAGGAGGCTTGCTTAGACCTGCAAAATAAAAGAGCTCAACGCCTCATGGATTGTTCTTTCACGCCAAACTTTGGAAAATGAATATCATTGCTGCATTGAACTCTTTAATTTTTTTCAAAAATTGCTGACTATGAGGTATTATCTTTTTTTAGTTCCAAATGCTGATTTGGAACATTTAAGGTAAAGGACGAAAGTCTCACTTCCCTTCTCCTTCATGCAGAGATAAGCACATTAAGATTAGATGTTCATCTCACAACACATTTACGTGCTCATATGTACACTGGTAACCATGCAGGGCAAATGCACATTTTAAGGTGTGTATTTGGTCACATAGCTTTATCCAACTTCATGTCACGCATACTGTTTCAAACCGCTTTTGTCCCTGGCCACATGTCACAAGTGTATCAGTGAGCTCCTGTCTTAAGGGTGTGTGGTTTCCGGCTCCCCACTTGCTCCAGCGACCCTGACACTCTGCATCTTTCTAAGCAAGTGAGAGTGCCTCCGAGTCGAGAGAACCCCCATACACTATCAGCTGTCAGTGTTGGTCTTGCTGTGTTGGTCTTGCTACATCAACAAGGCACCCAGCACGCGCCTGGCGTGTCTTCTGCATGGGCCCTCACACCCCAGGCCACAGGAGTGCTTAAAAGCTACAGCTTAGGGCCATCCCTGGTGGCGCAGCGGGTTAAAGCACACCACAAAGAAGCTGAAGCCACTTCCGCATGACTTC
>NW_004567113.1:51902803-51906652 GCF_000260355.1 Condylura cristata
CCCAGTTCTGTATGCACAAATAAATAAATCTTTTAAAAAAAAAAAAAAGTAAACTGTGTCTACTTTGGCAGAGAAGGCAGGATGCGATCAGGAAGCTTCCGGTGGTTCCCTTGACCACACACAGCACGAGGAAAGCCGCCAAGCTGGACGGGCAGAGGCACCGCGAGCTGTGCTAAGTACTTCCCCGCAGAGATCACAACAGCTGTCCGAGACGAGCGTGTGCTGGCCCGAGACCCAGCATGCTTTGGGTGCCGAGGGGTTAACAGAGCTGGATGTGAAGTGAAATACTGATAAAGACAATTTATAGGAGCAGTAAAAGACACTGAATAACTCCTGGCATGAGATAGGATATGTGTGCTGGTAGGAAGATTTATAGGACTAATTCTGGGTGGAGGTTTAATATTCCAGCTGCTTTTCCTGCCCATGGTCTGCTTTAGAGTGAATAGAACAATTTTGCAAAATTCGGATATATAGGTACATTTCATTTATAGGGTGATATATCTCGTATAGAGACCTCGTATCCACAATTACACAGACAGTAGAAAACTCAGGACGATTTGACTCCTGAAAGCGGTAAGCAAAGAAAGCTTTCCCTACTTACTGCCACAGCGTCTTCACCCTCTTGCTGGGCCGAACTCCTGGAAAAGATTTTCATGAACCATTCTCAACCAACCTAGAGCATTACATGTAGATTCCTGTACACAGGCTTAAGATGCGTGTGTGTGTGTGTGTGTGTGTGTGCGTGAAAGGAAGAAGGAAGAAAAGAAAGAAGTAAAAATGAAAAAGAAGAAATACTTATCAAATAACCAGAAATGTCTGCTGAGACCATCAAGATTCTTGAAATCTTGTTAAGATTGGAATCTTTATTTTACAACCAAGAAAAACTGCAAAGCTTTCTGCCAATGTTTTTTGCTTTCTAAAAAAAAAAAAATAAAAAATAAGGGAGACAATTACATTCTTGTGTTTTTCTCTGTCTCTGAAGCTCTGCTGCTGCCGGCTGCACATCTTAATCCAGAGGTGATATTCAAACCCTTCCTCAATTTCACCAAGAGTAATGATCGCAGCAAAACAGCCCCACAAAGCGCCTGTGAGTGTGCATGCCTCGCACATTTGATTGACTGTTTGGAGGGGAGCGCGCGGGAGGGGGGTGGAGAATGGGTTCATAGCACAGAAAAACAAACACTTTCAAGAACATTACAACAGTTCCGTTTGTAAAATATCCTTCGGCCATGCAGCGGTGTGGCGTTTTCACTGCTTCCTCTCTCTCCTGCTGAGGGCCCTCATAGGGCTCTCATTTGCCTCCCTTCTCACTCCGCTTCCCACATTTAAAGTTTTGAGTTCCTCCCTCACTGCAGTGTGCACAGATCCTGTCTCCCCACCCCTGACTTCCAAACGCCACCCCAGGCAAGTTCCGCACATCCAAACCCATCACGGAAGACACAGCTCTTGCTCCCCTGGAGGACAGCTAACCCAGAAGATGTGATGTCCACCCCGGTCCGGTGAGAGGTCTGACCTGGCTGGCCAGCGTCCAGCCTCAGCAAAGCCCCCTAACCTCTGGCGTAGGAAGCTGTCAGACACGCCACTTGCTCCACCTCTGGGGTCTCAGTCACTCGCTTCTCGCCCTACCCTGCTCCTCAGCTCGATGTATTGGGCTCCTCATTCCCTCCTATAAACCGTCATTTCCTTCTAGAGCCTGGTACCCCTCCTGATCCCAGACAGTCCAGCCCTGACCCAGCATCATGTAAGCACACTCCAGCTGCAAAAAGCAATGAGTCTCAGCATGGATGGAGCTGGAAAAGATCATGCTTAGTGAAATAAGTCAGAAAGAAAAGGAAAAATACCGGATGGTTTCTCTCATAGCAGGACTATAACGGAACAGGCGAGAAAATAATGAGAATGATGAACAGCTATATACCAGAGACATTTTGTGGGAGTGGAGCAGGGAATGGGATCAAAACAATGGGAGGCCATCCCTGGTGGCGCAGCGGGTTAAAGCACAGCACTGAGAATCTAAAGCCGCTTCCGCATGAGTTCGATCCCCACCTGCCCGGGAGGAGACCACATGGCGCGGCAGACCTCTCCTGACCCACCCGCTGCTTCCCTCAGCAGTGTACTTCGTCGATCTGCCTGTTCTGTTCCCCACTCTGTCTCTGGTGTAGCCTCTCACTGCCCCTGAGCCTCTGGCCTGTACCCCAGTTCTGTATGCACAAATAAATAAATCTTTAAAAAAAAAAAAACAGTGGGAGGAGGGAAATGGCACTGGACTATGGTGAGGGCACATGGGTGATTTGGTGATGGGAAACCCAAGGGGATTGCAACTGAGATGGAAAAATGCACAAAAATATGTAAAAATAAATTCTTATAATAATAAAAAAAAGCGACGAGTCTCATGCCAACCGAGCATTAAGAGCTTCAACGATGATCAGGCTCACAGTCTATTTTCATACTTCTCAAAAGCAGTTTTCCCTCGGTTGGTGTCACCACCCCAAACGATCTCTATGTCCCAAAGCTCCAATGTCAGCTCTCTACTGGGGCATTTTCAAAGCCCCAGCCTCCATAGATAGCCCCTTTCTTTACCTTATTTTCCTGCTCTACCCGCTCTCCCCTGCCTTCCTGCTAGCTACTTCTCCATCTCTGAAACACAAAATCCCAGCAATTCAACAGGCAACAGGAATGCATCCCCAAAGTTGGAAAGGGGCACCTGAAGGTAGTTGCATGTTCCCCACTGGGCTTATGCTTGTGTCCTCGTTACCTGTTAGTCTCAAAGAGCTGGCCTCTTCTCTTGGATCCACGTTCATCCTCTATGCCCTTCACAAGATTCCATTAAACTAAGGCTCAAATGATTTGCCAAATAAAACTCATCTTTCATTTTTGAGTTGAGAGAACAACGGTCATTTAGAAATACAACGTTCCCCTTACAGCGCAAAGTGCCTTCGGGAGCAGAGGAGGCCAGTAGGTTATTCTTTTAAACTTTCTCCACCACCGATGGTTCACAGGCAAGCTGGGGCGCCTTCCCTCTGCACTCTGCCTCCTTGGCCAGGACTTGGAAACAACTGCGTTGCTCTGGTGTGCGTGTCCCGGTCTCAGGGCCAGACCAGACTTTAGACACCTGCTGTAGGATCTGTGTGGTCCTGGGGCTGCCACGTGATGAAAGAGGCAAACAAAAAGGCAGAGTTGACTCAAGACAAGCTGAGTCTTTACACTCCCATGCTGCTCTGCGCCAAGAGATGGAAGGAATTCGAAGGGCTGAGGCAGAGCACCGGCATGCTCAGAGGGACCAAGATGTCCCAAGATGAGCGAGCAGAGCTGGGATTTGAGCCATCTAGTCTAGCTGCAGCCGCCCTCACCACTAGTATGTTTATCTCTAAAGAATAACATGGGCTGAGGCAAAGTGGCAGGTTACAAATTCAACAACCAAAAATCTGATGCATTTTTATGTATAGAGAAGAAGAAAAGGAAGAAAAGAATTCCATTCACAATCACTTCAAGAAGAATCAGATACCCAGGACTTAACATCATTGGTGAAGGACTTAAACAATGAAAACTACAAGGAGCTGTTACAAGATTTAGATCATCATGCTTAGTGAAATATGCCAGAAAGACAAGGAAAAGTACCCAGTGGTTTCACTCATAGCAGGAATATAAAGGACCAGGGGAGAAAATATAATAATAATGAACAACTATATACCAGAGACATTTTATGGGAGGTAGAGTGGGGATGTGATCAAAAACGCAGGGGGAAGGGTGTGGGGAGAGGTGCACTGGACTATGGTGATGGCACACGGGTGAAATGGTGATGGGATTACAAATGAGATGGAAAAAGGCATAAAATGATGTAAAAATAAACTA
>NW_004567113.1:51906847-51940183 GCF_000260355.1 Condylura cristata
CAAAAGTGATACATCAGTTCAATGCAGTCCCCATCAAAACACCATAAGTATTCATCAAAGAAATTTTAAATATTAAAACTCATATGGAACCATAAAAGACCCCAGTTGCAAAAGGTACCCTACGGAAAGGGAGAGAAATGGAGGCGTCCGATTACCTGCCTTTAACCCCTGCCGCAAGGGTGAGGGCACCAGACCTGGCTAGAACCCCGCCACCAGCACCTGCTTAGTCTGTTATTCTGAGCTCATGTTATAAAGAAAGAAGTTGAATTAATTGAAAGCCACAAAACTAAAGAGCTATGGAGGGAAAGAAGGCGTCCTAATTTATTTATGCAGATTATACGTCTGCATCTGTTCAGAGCCAACAGACATAAGCGTTTATTCAAATAGGCCCACATTTTAGAGTTTTTACAATACCTGCAACTTACAAGATGAGCATAATTACCCTATTTTTACAAACTCTAATATGATTTCAATTGATGTCAGTAAGTTTTGATTGAATTTGCTGCTGATTAGAGTTGATCGTCTCTTCGAACAACAAGAAATTATGTCTCATTCAGTTCGTTAGCAAGACTAGTGTTCAGTGTATGAGCCATAGCACCGAGGGCAATTATCAAGGAGAATAGATTTCTAATGTGGACATATTAATTATGTAGATCTAGGAAAATTAAAATATTTTACCCTGCCAATTATTATTATGAAAAATAAACAAGCCACAGAGTGTGGATGAGAAAGTTCAGTTTACCCTGCCGGCTCGTTTTCCCTCTTCCAGGGAGACTATAGAGCCCTGTAGCATGAGGGCGCAGACCTAGAACAGGGAGAGGCCCTAGTGGGCTAGCTGGGAAGTGAAAACCCCAAAGGAATCTGAAGGTCATTCTCTACTGAGCAGAGGAGGGAGAAGGTAGACACAGGAAGAAGAAACTAAGATTTCCCTCTCGTCAGGAAACTAAGAAGAATGTGACGTGTTGAGCAGTCGCATGGGGAAACTCACCCAAGCATGTATTCATGCAACAAATATTGAGTAAGCACCTACTGTTGTTGGACACAGGGTTAAATCACTGACTCGTGGCTGCCTGCATGAGCTCACAATTTAAAGGGGAAGGTAGGTGCTACCCCAAGAAAACACCTAAATGCCTACTTATATCTACATGCTATGAAAGAAATCACTGCTTTGGGAAAGACAAGGTGTGGCCCTAGTTTCGATTAGAAATGGGGACCCTGCCAGCCTTGGCCAGGAAGTGCCATCTGAACTGAAAATGATGAGTTAGACGCAAAGAGTGGGGAGTGTGAAAGAGTTGGGTGCATGGAGAAAGTCAAAGGTGGTCTGAAGTCTAAAAGGCTTCTATCATGATGGTAGGCGGTATCAAGAATAAGCTACACAGAGCAGGGCCACTTCCAGAGTGACAGCAATGTTATATACCTTTGTTGTCCAGTACATACATGGCTACTCATGCCTAAAATGAGGCCAGTACAACTGAGTAAAAGAGCTTCTCGTTTTGATTTGTAATTAATTTAAATAAAGGCATGTAGTTAGTGGTCTCCATAGTAGAAAGTGTGGAGCAGAAGTCTGAAGGTCCTGATAAGGACTGCAGGTTTTATTCTAATTGCTTTGAGAACCAGTGAACATCATGTCAGCACAGAGGTGCTGCCATTCCACATCTGGTTTTAAAGATCAGTTCTGACAGCTGGAAGACAACTCCCAATGCCATGGAGGCTGAAACAGGATTTGCCAGATGTCTCTGTGAGCTAAGGACATCATGTTATATTTGCGTTTGTTGGTTCACCTTCGGCCGCCACTTCTTTCCACAGTGGGTGTAAGGTGTGACCATAACTTAGGTCTAACCAGGTAAACCAGGTATAGTGGGCCCCACGTCTAGCAAACCACACCAAGCAAGACGGCTTACAGCAGCCGTAACCTCGACCCTCCAGGCTAGGGACAGGAAGCCAGAGGGTCTTTCATGTCGTGCATGAATGTACCATTCCGGAGAATGAAGAGCTTCTTCCTAACCTTGGGCTACTTTTTTGAGTCAAGTGTAATGCCAGTGAAGAAAGAGAAGATGCTTGCCGGGAACGCAGGTACAGCCTCAGTGTATCGGCCCCACGTTGCCAGGGTCGATAACATCCAAGTGCACTGCTTCGGAGCACCCAGAACTGAGTCCTCCTGGATCTAAATAAGGCCAAAACCAGCAGGACCCAGGAAAAGCGGCGAAGCCCACAACATAGGGGTACTCACCCTACCCAACGTGCCCGTGTGCCTGGCACACAGTGCCTGGCAACAGAGGCAAGGTCCTGCCTCTGTTGAAGAATCACTCCTCCCAGCCCTCCCCCAGCTCAGAGCTAATAAGGTCTCACACACAGAATGACTTATGGTATGTCAGGCACTGGCCTAGGCAACGAGGGTGATACTGGGGGACAATGGGGTGAAATGGTGAGAACAAATTTATTGACATATATGTTGGGGACCGAGGCTGGCATCTGGCGTCTGTCAGCAGCCATAAGAAGGTGAAATGGAGTCCGGATAGAGAAAAACATCCGGGTTGCAAAAGGCATGTGGGAGGAGCTCCCTGCCCCCACCTTTTCCTTTTCCTCTTTCTTTTCTCGCCCACTTTCGCCCCTCGCGAGACCAACTGCTACCAAAACATTGCTGCATGTCTATTGGCCTTCTCCCTTCCCGACTTCTGCATCCCCCACCTCTTGTATTATATATAAGCTGAGATAAAAACCCAATAAAGAGCTCTTTCTTTGTTCTGCTACACGCGTGTGACTGATTCTTTTGTTCGCCGGACCTGGGGCCCCAACTCTCCGGCCTTGCTGGTCAAGGTCCCCCACACATATACATACCCATAGATACATACAGAGACACATATACAAGCTTATATGGGAAGAGTTTACATGTATTACATCTTTTTTTATTTCATTTATTCTATATACATTCATCCATTTCTCATGGAACCCACACTATTCATTTTTATCCTCAGTTAATCCTGTTCTTCCAATCATCATCACATTGGTCTTGTAGCATTGTGAGAACAGATGAATATTACACACCTATATGGTGTTTAGTCCTTATACATGGTGTATACAATACCATGCATGCCATTATATTACATAGGTATGTTATAATGTGATAAAACATTATCACCACTTTCAGGTCAGTAAGCGTGATTCACAGAGTGAGGTCACTTGTCCCAGCTGATGCAGCTGCAAAGTGGCTCCAGGCCTGTGCTCACCTCCCACACACCACACAACAGGGCAGGCCGGATGCAGTGTTTGGGCAGAGGGAAGCTCTGTGGTGTGAGCTGACCCCGTCATTAATCCCAGCCCATGGTCACTCATGAGCCCAGATCATGTGGGTAACACCCAAGTTTGAGCCAACAGAATACATCTGGAGCATTCTTGTCTGTGCAAACCAGGCTGAGAGACTCCTGCAGAAAAGACAGAGAGAACAGCTCCCCGAAGCTGAGAGAAGGAACAGCGGGAGGAGGGAGAAGGAGCGAAATCTCAGATGAGCTCAGGTCCTAGCGTCCGGTTCCCAGGGAACCATTTTGTCCTTCCTCCCCAGTCCTAGGTTTCAGCCCCTCCTCTGAGTCTTGGTGCACATCCCCCGTAACGGCAGTATGCAGCCCAGGAAGGGGTGGCTAGAAGTCAGCTGAGAACCCCTCAGCCTGCAGCCCAGCAAGGCGCAGCGTGCCCAGGGTCTATTAATTAAATCTATACGCTGTTGTCCCTAGAGGACCTTCGAGTACAGTGATTAAATTTCCTAGGGCTCATTCGACAGCTCCAGAACATTTGGGTGTTACCTGAGCGCAGCGAATTCCCGCCCTCGGGGAGCGCGGCCCCCAGCACCCCAGAAAGGCAGCTCCAGGTATTTCTCAGTGGCTGACCCAGTCTGATTGTCAGTGGCACTTTGTCCTTGAGCCTTTGTCCACTAGGTACCTACTAATTGTCATCACTGATAATGGCATTTGCATCACAGACGGCAAGATGGGCTGTGGTGACCGACCACCGGGCCAAAAACAGTGGAGACAGGGCAACAGGCCCAAAGAATCAGAAAGACTGAGCAGAAGCCCCCAGCTGGCCTGGTCAGCCTCATCTCCCCTGTGTCACGGGACTTGGCATTTCCTCATCATGTAAGCCAGTTTGGACTGTTCTCCTTGTGGGCAGGTGAGCAGAAGCTTAGAAGCAGCGGCAATATATGGGAGAGTATGGCAGGGGGTGTGTGAGTGAGGCAGAGTTGTGTCTTGGGGAAGGGGGTCCCAGTAGAACTTTAAAGGACGAGCAGGAACAAGTGATGAGGTTAGAGGCTAGGGAGGACACTTCAGAGGGAAGCACCAGGCCAAAACCCCGCAAGAGACAGCAGGGACTCTGCAGCTCCGGGCCGGACACACGTGGAAGAAGGAAGCCTGTGGCCGGAGCCACGGGGCAGTGGGCGGTGTTACCCGCCCCCACTAACACGCAGGCCCGGGGCCAGGAAACCCGGGGGCAGCCGAGAGGCCAGGAAGGCAGCTGTGTTCCGGGACCTCTTGCTTCTCTGGCTTTGACTTGGGCCAGTGGCTTGGGGGAACTGGGGAGAAGCCTCACGGTGGGCCGGGTAAGACACAGAAGGAAACTCGTGGGTGAGACACACGGGCAAGGCTGTCCTGGGCAGACAGTGGCGGCCGGTATCTTGACTGGTACCTACACTGGGCTCCGCTTGCCTTTCCCAGTCCCCACCAGAAGGTGCCTCAGGCTGTGGCAACTTTCGAGTCTCGGCAGCCCTGCTTCGGGCCAACCCTGTTCTGTTGGTTATTTTCCCACAAGGGGATGGGCAAACTGGGGAGACACTGTTCTTGGGAGGACCCTTCCCTTCTCACGCTGTGCATACTAGTTCTACTAAAGACCTTTCACACTCAGTGTGTTCCTTTGGCTTGGCATGCACACGTGGCTGGATTCCTTTAGAGCGTGCACCCCTTAATAGTCTGGCACCCCGAGTGCCCCTCAGCTGCATGCTAACAGGATCACGGGGAAACTAAATACCATGAAAAGGAGTTCGGGCTCCCCAGTGCTGGTGGGGAGACTCCAGTGCACATGAGGCAGCCTGGCCTCAGTCCCACTTGCCCCCCTTCTCTCCCCCCACCCCCGCTGGCCCCTGGGGTGCCGCAAAGGGGGGGACTGACAGGACCATCTAGTGCTGCAGTTCAAAAGCAGCCAGGGAGTGCACGGGGATGCGTGCAGGTGCCCATGTTCCGAGGGGACCTTGGAGAAATGGGCGGGCTGACAGATTCTTAGTACCTCATCCTCACAAAGAGCCCAAATCAAAGCGGTCCAGGGCTCTGCTCAGAAGTGCCCTGGACCGCAAACTTCCCAGGCCTCCAGGGTCCAGCAGCCGCTGCCTCCCTCGCCAACTCCGGTCCTGCCACTTCTGCGCTGTCACTGCAGCCCACCTGGGTGCTGCTTCTCAGAAACTCCCAGGTCGGTCGGTCCCACATTAGGGACCCGGCATCAGCTGCCCCCACCGCGCCATGGGACACTGAGCACCCAGATTTGGCCCAACTCACTCCAAGAGAATGTCCATGTCTTCATGCAAACCCCACTCTCCAGAGAAACCTTTCCTGGCCCCTCTGTCTGAACTCCTCCCACTCCACTCCGGCTAGCTCAAACCCCATAAGCGGTTCTGCCCAACTCTGGTTACTGTCTCACATCATATTCCTTTTGTTTGTTTGTTTTCTGGTTTCTTATCTGTTTTCTCTCACCGCGGTAGAGCTCCATTAGAGCAGATAATTTTGTCTAGCTCACCGTCATAAACCAGCACCTAGAATATTGTCTGGCACATCATTGACAAAAAATAGGTGTCTTTTAAATGACTGAATGAACAAACTTCTGCCCCAGCACCCAAACAGCCCACAGGATGTGGGTTTTATCAGCAGAGGCCAAAAGCCTCCGTCTGAAATGCTGATTCTTATTTCTTACTCAGCTTACGTTTGTGTTTCTCATTTGGGTTTCTATTCGGTGATCTCAGCTTTTCTCAGGAGTTCCTGGCATCCGATGGCAAGCCCATCCCAAAGAAATCTGGGGTGTCTTGTAAGCAGGTGTGTCCTTTGTAACACCCAGCAATGTCAAACACCCAAAATCACCAAGAGAAACCACTACTGATTTCGTGCCAAAGGGAATTCTGGGTTGCAATGGGAGAGGTGAGAGGCGTCATGGGGACGTGAGAAGGGCGTCCGTGGAGGTGGCTTAATGAGCTTTAACAATTCCAGCACCATCACCTCCTGTGTGAGAGAAGGGAACCTCTCCAGAGACCGTCTCGCCCCCTTGCTCCAGTCAGTGTGCTCACGTTGCTCACCTGGGAGCTTGTTAGCTGCCCAAAACCTCAGGCTTCAGGTCCTCGACTTGCCCAGGCCAACTCTGCATAGCCAGTCCCCGGGGGTATTTGGTTTGGTCTACCAAGCTTCATCGTTCATCGTGCTCAGTTACTATAGAATATTACTTTGGCTCCCCTCTTAGAAAACAAAGGAAGTAAAGAAAGAAAAAAGTTGGGTGCCTTTTCGTTAAAGACCTGGAATCTGGCAGTGCAGACTTAGGGCATCATTTTGTGCTGGGCACGGCTAGGTGCCGTGAGCCTCGGGAAACTCCAGGGCACTGGACACCATGATGAAGTAGAAAGCAGCGTGTTCTCCATGGGAGATGCGAGGCAAGGTCACCTCCCCCACCGTGACAGTGACTGTCCCTATGTCTAAGGACCCCTGTCCAGGATCTACTTCAGATGAAACCGTTTCCCACACTAGGAAACCTCTGGGCTAGAAACCCCACTAGGCTAATGCCATGAAGCCGTCATAACGAGGTCACCGGCCCGAGGAGATGAAGAGCTCGTGGAAAGAACAGCAAAGAAAGGCCCCTCAGCGCTCTAGCTGTGCTGGGTTCAAGCTGCACAAACAGACCCTAGGCCTCTCTCAGAGCGCAGCCTGCAGGCCCTGTCTCTGGCACATGAGTTTTAGTCGTTCTTCCTTGGTGCCCGCGGGAGTCTCTAGTCTTCCTTGGAGAACTCAAGCCCCCAGATCTGGTAACAGTTTAGAGGCCCTGGTGAGGCCACTGGGAATAGCGTGTGCAGGGGGCCTGTGTTGAGTGAGCGTAGACCAGAAACAAAGAGCTCACACTTAAGAGTGAAAAAGCGAGGTGCAGGCCCACCCCAGCTCTGCCACCAGCCAGCTGTGTGAGCACACAGGTGTTCCCTGGCCCCCCCCTGGCTTCAGGCTCGTTCAGGATTAAATTGGGTTAATAGCAGCACGCACCTCTTTTTCTGAGTTAACTCAGATAATTTGTGTAAAATGCTTAGCCTGCTGCCTAGCCCATCAAGTGTACATTCAATAAGTGAGAGTGATTATTATGCATCGACCCAGGAAGGAAATTATCTAACTACAGTACCTGGAGAGGCCTTAGAGGATGGTAAACCAAAAATGCAGGTCCAGGGAAGAAAAGGAGAGAGAGAATCTTATACTTCTAGTCTAGCTAAAAAAAGAGACTCCAGGGCAAGCAAAATTGTGATGTACAAACAGCTCTGAGATTACAATATAAATTAATCAAGGGAATTCTTCTTCCTTTCAGAGGATTTAGACTAAGGAGCAATGGCCTGAAGCTACAGAAGGGGAAATTTGGGTTAGATGCAGCAAGACAAGAATGTTCTCAGCAGGGAAAGTAATTAGGAAATGAAACAGACTCCCTGGGGCTGGGATGCAGGAAACTCCCCTGCAGTAATCAAGAAGTGAGGGAAGGAACAACGAAGCAGGCAAGATGGCACAGTGCCCATCCTGGGCCAGGAGGTGGTGTTCCTGCCCCTTTTCAGGGTCCATCACACAGTCAGCCAGCAGTCACTTCTGTCCCACTATGGTCTCAGTGTCCCGGATGGAATAAAAGGCAGGACAGAGGCTGACCGGTGGGAGTGTGTGGTCTAGCGGCCATCGTGGTGTACGGGACCACCCCCTTCTAACAGGTGGCCTCCTTCCCACCTGGGATGGCACCCAACTGTTTTTTCTTTGTTTATCATTCCTTTGCCAACAAAATAATTTTACAGCTTTATAATATCCCAGAAAAAAATGGAGGTGCTAGGCTTAAGCATGGCTAGGACTGATTTTATGTAGACAATTATAAAAATTGTTGTTTCTGTACTTCCTGTTCAATGTAATGACGTTCTCTTATATAATGGGACATCATTTTGGTGAAACAGGAGAAAAACAGTAAAAGTCGTGGGACAAAGATTGACACCTAATTATAGTAACGAAATTCAGCAGACAAGGTATATAAATGTGTCTGCCGAGGGGACAGCAAATGAGGGGATTAAAAGGAGGTACTGGTGTGTATATGTGTGCGTGTGTGTGTGTGTGTGTACATAATGGAATACTACTCAGCCATCAAAATATAAAATGAAAGCTTGTCATTATCAGCAGCACAGATGGAGAACTGGGGGATGTTGTTAATCAAGCCACGTCAGAAGAAAGTCAAACACCAGACGATGTCACTCATGTCCAGAATATAGAGGAACAAAACAAAGGAACAGACAAAACTACACCAAACCAACCCTAGAAATCAGACTGCAGGATTGAGGCGACCAGCATGGAAAGGTGGAGGTGGAAAACCAAGCGGGGAGGGGACTCAGATGGAGATCGTGAAGGATGATGGGTGGTTTGGGGAAGGCGTGGTGTGGTCACTTAGCTTTGTACCCCTAAATTGACAAACACAGCTTTGTAAATCGATGTTACCTCCATAAAAATAATACAAAAAGGCCTCTCCCTGGTGGCGCAGTGGGTTAAAGCGCAGCACTGAGAAGCTAAAGCCACTTCAGCATGAGTTCGATTCCCGCCTGCCCCGGAGGTGACCATGTGGCGCGGCAGACCTCTCCTGACCGGCCCCTGCTTCCCTCAGCAGTGTGCCTTGTCCATCTGCCTGTTCTGCTCCCCACTCTGTCTCTGGTGAAGCCTCTCACCCTCTGCATCTCTGGCCTGTACCCCAGTTCTGTATAAATAAATCTTTAAAAAAAAAAAAAATACAGCTTATATGCTTCCTATGCCCGAGACAGAATTACAAGCACCTTACACGAATCGCCTAATTTAATTCTTTTTACAGTTGAGTGTGGAAAGTACGATTGTTGCCATTTGAACAAAGGTATCTGTAGCGTGGATTTCCCCTTTTGCCACTTTTCCTTCACCTGCCCCATAAGGGGATCTGAACTAAATGATGATACGGTACCAGTGAGACAGCTGAACTGCTGTTAACAGTGTGGGACGGTGTAGGGATCAGGACACAACCCCAAGAGCAGAGACAGAGACCAGAGCCAAACTCAAAAGCCAGCCCTTGCAAGCCACACCTAGGCGTGTGGGCGAGAAGCCTGCTTGGGGGAGGGGAGCACCATGTGGGGGCGTGGGGGTGGCTCACATGGGGTGGACTCAGCCCCATGGTCACCTCACCAGGGGAGTCGCTGTCTACAAACAACATACAAACAAGGCTGTAACCCAACATTCAATTAAAACAATTTTAATATAATTAAATTTCAGGGCCCTCCCTGGCGGGACAGCGGGTTAAAGTGCAGCACTGCAGGCTGACCGCAGCCACTTCCGCATGAGTTCGATCCCCGGCCCCGGAGGTGACCCACATGGCGCCGCAGACCTCTCCTGACCTGCCCGCTACTCCCCTCAGCAATGTGCTTCGTGATCTGCCTGTTCTGCTCCCCGCTCCCTCCAGCCAGTGCCCCTGCAGGGCTCAGGGCTCAGGGCGAGCCCAGAGACCAGGCCGCCTGCGTGCAGGACAGTGGCTCACGCTGGACCAAGATGGCGCCTCGTTGGGCAGGAAGATTCCCCTGAAGTTCACGTTCCAAGGTTTCTTTTGTCTGGGGGGGTCCAGTGCGTGAGGGGCCGGAGAGGCTCAACTGTCCTAGTAAAGAACTAAGCTGCAAGAGGGAAGGGGAGAGAGGGAACAGGTGAGGGCTCCCGTTGAAAGAGGGAAGCAGGGTGGAGGTAGAATGTGCAGGGGAAATCTACATGGCACCACGGCGAAAGCAAGTCTCAAAATGATTTACGGGGAACAAGGGGGAGACCTCTTGGGATTTTGGGGTGCAGCTCTCGGTTTGGGACTGGCTTGCTCAGTGCTGCTCCTGCAGCTGTGGTTGGGAGGGGGGCGGGGCGGCGGGCCCCTGCCACAGACAGCCTAATAAACATGTCACAAACACTCCGGTTCAGGACCTACTCGGTGACACTGAACCGCGGGGATAAATCATTCCTAAGCCTAAATGAAGGCTGGCAATGAAATGGCCTTTCTAGAAGGAGATAGCCAGTTCACCCCACCGCATATAAATTTTGCCTTCGTTTGAAATTGGAAGAAATCTTGCAGATGCTTCTTCCTGATTAAGCACGTTGTAAATCTAGGGGAACCGAGGGACGCCCAGCCTCTCGCTGGCTTCCTGAGTCTGATGTATTCCAGAGCAGCATCTCCCCCACTTACAGAAGCCCCCCAATATTTTGTTTGGAGACCCCTGAAACTTACTGCAGAAAATCACAACTTGCTAACTCAGAAATGTTTCCAAGTTATTTCTGAAGGCACTTGGTCGTCTTGAGACTCTGTTTCTTCATTATCTGTAACAGGGGGTTGGAGAGATTCCAGCCACTCTCCATGAGTTCCCTGGGGCCATTAGGGAAATGCCGGCCAGTCACTAGCCACTGAACGAGGTCATGAATTAGTTATAAACTTAGCACTAACCTCTTGAAGATCTCCATGCCTGCTGGAAAAGGGACCAGGCTGTGGGGTGGCATCAAGGAATGTTCTTTTGGCACGCCAGCCAGCTTCAAGCAGCAGACCCTGTTACACGCAAGAGTCAAGAGGCCTAGAAAGCTGGCTGGCTCCTGAATCTCACGCCGAGAGGCTGAGCTTACAAGTCGGAGCGTTTAAGCTTCTGCTTAAATCCTCTAGTGGCTGCCTGTGTCCTTAGAGAAAGCGTCTGCTCCTCTGGACGCAAAGGCTGCCCAAACCAAGTCACACTCATCTGCCCAGCACCACTGCCATCAGCCATCCGCCCACTGTAAACCCTTAGCAGTGCCAGTTCAGTCCAGGGAATAAAAGCAGTCACAGGGCCCTCCCTGGTGGTGCAACTGGTTAGGACGCAGCACTGCAAGCTGGCACAGCTGCCTCAGTGCCAGTTCAATCCCCACCCCGAAGGTGACCCACAGAGCACGGCAGATCTCTCCTGACCTGCCCGCTGCTCCCCTCAGCAGTGTACTTCCTCAATCTGCCCGTTCTGCTCCCCGCTCTCTCTGGTGAAGCCTCTCACTGCCCCTGCACCTCTGGTTTGTACCCCAGTTCTATATGAATAATTAAATAAATCTTTAAAAAAAAAAACTGTCCACAGCTGCATCTCCACAAAGCCTGCCCAGCTGTGCGCCTTTGCACACGGTACACGAGGACACCCTCTCTGCTGTTCTGGGCAGCCAAGGGAACGCCCTCCTTTCAGAAGCGTCCCCCCAAGAAGACTGCCTTCTGCAGAGCTCCCAGCCTGCCATGCACCGCCTCCATCCGGCTCCCTGACACCAGGATGCTCTGTCCACGCCCCACTTTTAGGCAGGAAGGAATCTCCCTCACACCCATCAGGGAGAGCTGATAAGATCATCGACCAGGTCTTCGCAGGCAGAAGGACTTACGTGTGTTCCACAGTCTCAGGTGGACAGTGGTCCAGCAACCACTGGTCCGCCTGACACCCCGCATGGAGCCTGCGTTTCCTGAGTGGGAGGCCAGTTTGCTCGTTTATCCATTTCTTCTTCAGCTCTGCCTGGTTGAGCACCAGCTATCTGCCACCTGTCAATTATCCATTGATATATAACAAATCACTTCAAAACTTAGTGAGTTAAAATAAAAACGTAGAAGTCTTGAACATCCACCACTGCCTTCTGGATCATTCTGCAGTGTGGGCTGGGGTCCAGTGAAAGCGCCTGTCTGATCCGCAGCGGGGGTCCAGCAGGACAGGTCCCCCGACTGGTGAGTCCTTTCCCCACCCCCGTTGGTGCCCAGAGGACCAGAGGGCTGGGGTCTGCCTGCTCTCTCTCCCCGAGCACTCTCCTCTGCAGGTCCTGTCTGTCTGCATGGTCCCTCTCACCAGAAACTCTGGACATGGTATCTCAGTTTCCAACAGGAGGCTGGCCAAAGAGACCAGCACCCTAGGTCCTAAGCTCTGACCCCTGCCCGATGGCCACTCCCACCTTCTGTTGGTCCAAACAAGCCACACGGCCAGCTCATATTCAAGGACGGAAGAAACAGACGCCATATTTTATGGGGTGGGGGCGAGATTGCCAGGAGCTGTTCCTTGGGGCCATTACATAAAGGCCTAAGATGTTCGGTGTTCTGGGAGCTGCAATCACACTGGTGGAGATGCCACAGTTTCTGTCTTCAAGGAACTCAGGTGAGGAAGACACCCAGTGGAGGGACTGAGCTAGGTGCAGAAACATCCAGAGGTTGGATACCTTTCACCCTTAGCTATCAAAGGGTATGAAGCTCATGTTGGCAAGAGGAGACAATGACCCTCCCTGCTAATGGAGGGGTGGTGGTGCTTTTGGGGGGCAGGCATACACATTTTGTCTACCCAGAATAGTTTCAGAAGCCTCCAAATCTTTTTTTTTAACCATTTCTAAATTCTTTTATTTATTTATTTTTTTATTACAAAAGTTTATTTTTACATCATTTTGTACATTTTTTTTTCCATCTCAATTGTAATCCCCGCGGGTTTCCCATCACCAAGTCACCCGTGTGCCATCACCATAATCCCGTGCATTTCTCCCCTCCCCGCCCCCGTTTTTGATCCCCTCCAGGAAGAGGCTCTCTTTGGAGGTTTGTCCTCTCCTCACTTCCACCTGTCCATTTTCAGGTAACAGGTAAACCTGCCCCAGGAGAAGCGCCGCTGCTTCGTGTGTTCAGGGGCTGTCACCTTTGGCTGTATTTTTAGCCAACTTCTGGGATTCCTAGTTTTACCTGTACATTGTCGGGGTACCAAGGAAATCATCCTGTGCGCCGTGGGTCCCTTCTAGACTGGCAAATAATCAAACAAGCATCAGACAGAGTAAGACCAAAAATCCCAAGAAGAGGTTTAAAAATAGTGGGTCTATCTCCTGCGCCAGGGGAGAGGCCCTGACGAGTAGCGCAACAGCCAGCATGACTTAAGTGGCTTTCGACACCTTCTTGAAAGCTCAGCTAGAAGGAAGGACTTTGGGGAGGAGGGAGTGGAGAAAGAGAGAGTCCACTGCCACAGTAGACAAAGACATCAGCTTTAAGCTCTACCTTCCCCAATGTAAAGAGATAAGGAGATTGGGTCTCCTGGGAGAGGCTCTGACAGAGAGACGTTCGTGAGAAAATAGCAGAAGCAACCTCCACACACCCCTCCACACACACCAACCTTTTACCAAAAAGACATAATTCGGGGTGACAGATTTTTGCTCCCCTACTACATCCATCACCACCCACGCTCTCAGATTGAGTTTGGGTATTCAACACTTTTACACAAGGAACTTTGCGACAGAACCTGCCCACAAACTAACAGGCTTCAGCTTCTGAGGATTTGGTCAGAGCTGTGCATCTCCCTCTAAACCGCTGCATTTCAGCAAACACAGGCCTGTCTTTATACCACCATGGAGCCACAGACCTCTGCCTCCCACATACTGATCTCGGCTCTTCATTTATTCTTTGTTTTGTTTTTCCTTGAAGTAGCACACATTATAATGCTGTATAAGTATTAGGTGCCTCACTGAAAATCAGCAGGTTTATGTAACACACAGTATTCACCACTGAAAGTTCGCGTTCCACTCACTGACCCCTCTCCCCCACTGCTTTGCATGATGCCTGAGAGATCAATGGATGACTCGATGAACCAACCCATCAATATTTTAGGACACCTAACATCTCTCTAGATAGTCTCTGAGAGCAGAACAAGTGTTACTGTTCCCTGAAACACACATTGTCATCTCAATAGTTAATCAAGAACAAGGAAGGGAGGATTCCAGAAGTATTCAAAGTCAAATCCTTCAATCCTGCCCTGAGCACCAGGGAGTCTGAGCATTTAAAAGAGGCTTTCCCTCCCCAAGTCTCTTCTCCAGGCGGATCATCACCTAAGCCCACGGTCATGGATGGGGCTTAGCCGTGGGCCACGTGACGGCACCATCGTGGCCTCCCCTGCTCCCACCCCTCCATCCCTCAGATGTCTCTGTTGGGTTCAGTGAAGGCAGAGAATATTAGAGTCTCTAAAAAAAAGACAAAACTGTCCATCACTTTTACAATTTTTTCTGCTGTGAGGGGAGTGTGGGGGCAGGGAGGTTCAGGACCCTTTTGTAAATAAGTAAACCCATAGCTCAAACAAGACAGGCTGGCAGCAAGACCCTACCTCATCTTCCCTCCATCACCCTGGCCCCCATGGAACACAGAAGCCTCCCTAGGCTTGATTTCATTAGTCCTCAGAGAATGCTGTGGAATGGCCTGGCGGCATCTGAATCCTCTGCACCTGCAGGATCTGTGCTAAGACTGGAGAGCCTTGCTAGGTCAAATGCCAGGAGTCAGACTCTAACTCAAGGTGGGCACTGTTCAAACTGCATAGAGCGTTCTGCAGAGAGACCTGGGCACAGAGGTGGCATCAAGTGGGTACCCTGGTGGAGGGCAACTTTCATCCACCTGTATTCTAACCAGCTACCCAAGACACAAAGATGCACACAGAATCTGTAGTCTCATGGGATCCTGTATCTAACCTGCTTTAATACCAATAAAGCCTATATGAATAAAACCTATAAATAACATACCTGATGCAATATTGTAATAGTAATAATCTATAAACTGTTCCATATGTATTATTTGAAACATGTGCTACAATAATCTATAGTAATAAATTTTAGTGAATAAAAGTCTAAATAACCTCTATCTAATAAAATGTCTCTAGTTAATTATACTTTAAACCAGGTCCCTGGCCTCCCTTGTCAATTAGATCATCTGCCTAATCTCGTTTGATATTGATACGCGGGAGCCCCTATTTCCAAGGGGAGGACAGGATGAAGGGTCTCGGGATCCCCCAGTGCTTTGTATGTATTAGGCATCTCTGCATGCCATTGGAAGAAAAGGTCCAGATACTGTTTGAAATCTAAAGATAGAAAACCATTGCTCTTGACTGCCAGGAGAAAGTCAAAGTTGGCTTGCCTCATGCAGCTCTTAAATCGCAGCACTGTAAGAGGGCGGATTGTCAAGGATTCACAGTTGGTTTGTGGGCGGGCTTGGATAACCTTTGCTTAATTAAAGTCACCATTTGGGCATGGCTATTATTTTTAAAGTTTGCTAATTTGAGAAGTATAAAATCTCCTTGCTTAAATGTGTAGCTTATATTAACTATTATGTATTTTTCTCTCAAATTTAATCTCACAGCATAATTGACCCTGGCAAAGTTTAATGTCCCTAAGTCTCAGCTTCCACATTTGCAAATGGAGATAAGAAGCTGACTGACAAAGGCCTGACAGCCAGAGCCTCTTCCCCACTGGCGAGCAGGAGGTTCACACTTGTCAAAATCTGTCAAGGAAGGGAATTGGTTTTGCTCCATCCCTACTCCTCTGACTGAACACAAGGATGATCTCAGTGAGCCCCTCCTGTAGTCAGGAGGACTGAGTATGTTCTCAGACCGCACGTCAATGATTTAAACACGGTCAACGCCCGGCAGTGTCTGCTTCCACGCGCACACCCCTGTGACGCACCCACCATCACACCGAGCTACCAGATGAGTAGGCACAATGTCACCAGAATGACAGAAGGTGCCAATTAAGTAAAGTAATTTACCACAGAAACATGGCAAAAGATCTTAGAACTGTGTGCAAAGGGACCATTCTACTATTTTGATCTACATTTTTTCTGGTAAATTTATGTCAATAAAGTGACATAAATTCATTCTCATTAGGTATAATGAGTTCATCTAACTCAACTAATAATGTGGAACATCTGTCAGGGTGACCTTCCAACATGCACTTTTCAGTGATGTCACAGAGCTTGTTGATTTGTGCTTCCGTGAGGGCACCAGGGGCCAAGGTCAGCCAGCAGTTCAGCACACAATGACTGTGAGACCCTCTGCTCTCTTGCTGGCGTGTGTCCAGCCTTCTCCCTCAAGCCACATTGCCCAAAGTGAACTGTTAACAAATGTAGGCCCTTGGGACTTTGGGGTAAGGGAGGGCAGGATAGAAGGGGGAGGGGCAGCAGAGAGATGCAAGTATGGGAGGGAGATTTCAAATAATAGAGGTTCCTGGAACTGTTGCCACCTTTCTGGATCTTCCAGAAAGTTTCAAAATATAGAAATTGATATCCCCAGCTGGAACTGGAAGAAATGGTGTTAGAGAAAAGCCACTCAATTCTTTGAATTTGAAGTTCCATGCAGTAGTCACTTAGAAACTCAGCATCCATCAGCTGACAACTTGATCTGATCCTTTTTCGATTTGGCTGAAAGAATTGTAAGCTACTTCACTTGTACAAACTTTTTCAGTTATTTGAAGTATTCATTTCTTTTCAGTTTCTAGGAAATATAACAAAAGTCTTTATCATATTATCTGTTACAAAAAGATTTATCAAGTCACTCCTTGTAATACTTGTAACTTTTCAGTTAGTCACCTGGTTTAAGTTCATATACTTGGAGAGGGTTAGGAAAAGGAAATATTTATTGTCATCAAATTTTGCTGATACATTTCTGGTAAATTGTTTTTATCTGATCATATGCTTTTAAGATATTTTCATCTAGACCTCAGAAATGAGTCTAAAACTCATTCAATGTGTGGATAACATCCCATACACAACTAAAGAGGCAAACTAATGTAGTTTTAACCAATCAGCCAGGTCAGACATATTTTGTGTCAGAAATATTCCTAGCACAATATTGAAAATTAAATAAATGTGTTATTATGAAACCTTGACAAACATTTTGCTTGTACTTTGTAATTCTAAAGTAGATAATATATAGGTGAATGGCTGGATAACTGATGGAAGCACAGGTGGATGGATGGATGGATGGATGGATGGATGGATGGATGGATGGATGGATGAATGGATGGACAGGTAGATGGATAGGTAATAGAGATATAGCCTTGCTCTAAATTTACTAACTGGGTGAAATAAAGCACTACCATCTTTGAGATTCACAGATATGGTGCATTTTAAAAAGCATAGATTTCAAGAGGCAATATCACTAAGTAAAAATTGTCACCATTCCTCCTGTACTCAGGACATTCCAATGTGAACCAAAATGTCCCATTGCTAGCACAGTACTTTCCACTCAACAGTAAAATTTACAAGACATAAGGTCCAAACAGGTTTATGGTAGCTCGATTGAAGAAGAATATCTTGTATTGCCTCTTGGTGCCCCAAGGACTTTTTTTTTTTTTTAAGATTTATTTATTTATTCATACAGAACTGGGGTACAGGCCAGAGATGCGGAGGGTGAGAGGATTCACCAGAGACAGAGCAGGAAGCCAGAACAGGCTGATCAATGAAGTACACTGCTGAGGGGAGCAGCGGGCGGGTCAGGAGAGGTCTGCCACGCCATGTGGTCACCTCCGGGGCAGGCAGGGATCGAACTCATGCGGAAGTGGCTTTAGTTTCTCAGTGCAGTGCTTTAACCCGCTGCGCCACCAGGGAGGGCCCGCAAGGACTTTTATAACCTTGCACAAAAGTAAGAAGTTCATTAAGGAAGTCAGATTGAATGTGGACTTGAATTAATAATAATGTATCAATGTTGGCTGGGGGTAACACGTATGCTATACTAATTAAGATGCTAATAATAGGAGAGAGAAGCTGGGCATGGGGGACATAGGAAGTCAGTGCTGGCTTTACAACTTCTCTGTAAATTTAAAACTATGACATCATAGTGTCTTTAACATCTAGTCATCCAACTTTCTATAAATGGGTATCTTATTAAGAACTTTTTCCTGTATGTGGTTTGCCCCTAGATTGGTATATTAGTCAGGGTTCTCTGGAGAAACAGAATCAATAGTCTATAGAAGTGGAACTAGAGATACAGAGTTCTTGAGCTAGAGCTAGAGCTTGCTAGGTGCAGATGTAGCAGTAGATGTAGATCACTTGTTACAGGAGTTGGCTAGCACACTACAGAAACTGAGAAGTCCTGTAATTTGCCACGGCAGCTTTCAGAGAGCTGACGGTATAGTTACAGTTCAAAGACAGAGTTTTGAGGTCCGAGAAGAGCCCAAGCCATTGCTCAAAGCAATCGAGTGAGTAGTGTTTCCTTTCACTTGGTCCTTTACTTAGGTCTCCAGTTGGTCAGCCCCAACAGATTCAAATGCTAATCTCATCCAAAAATACCTTCACAGACACTCCCAGAATAATGCTTGACCAAATTCCTGGGGTTCCCACATCCCAGGCAAGTTGACACATGAAATTTACCGTGTTAGTCAGTGTCCACGATGATCCAGAGAGTAGGACTCATCTTCTGCTCCACCTGTACACAGGGAGCTCACTGGCAGGGTCTGCTGCTTCACGGAACCCTTCCCTGCACAGGGGATGCCGCCAGGGCACAGATCCCTGAGGTGTGAGGGCCTTGGGAACACGCACTGCCTGAGCCCTTCCTGTTCAGTTCTACAGAGTGGAGGGCAAGTCATTACCCTGCTTACTTTCCTGTGGATTAGCAGCATTCACGTTATCTCTGTGTTTTCTAGGCAGAAATGAAAAGATAACAAATCTAAAAAGCTAAGCTGCTACGAATTCATAGAGGGTCACTGATACTGTCTGTCTCAAAGAGAAGAGCAGCTCACATTTCTGTGTGCTTCTGGCACACAAACACTTCCTAATGCATCATCTCATGTAATCCTTATCAGCACCCTGTACAACTGAGTTTCTTATTATTCTCCTCTTTGTAGGTGTGGAATAAGACTGAGAGAGGTTAAGTGACTGGCCCAAGATAACCTTCTAGAAGAGTTTTCTGCAGTGGGTGGGGGCCAGGTGAGCTCAGCACAGACTGTGGAAGAATTCACAGAGACTGAGAGACTAGAAGTCAAGCAAAATTTATCAGAAGTACTTTCCAAGGGAGGAAAGGACAGAAGTCAGGCAGACTCTGCAGAAGTTATGACCATCTGCAAAGGTCAGGAGCAGGAATCCAGCTCTTATAGCTACATCTTCTTTGCCGTATGGTTTCTTTTTGCTCACTTAGCAAGCACTGGGTTAGCAAGTGCTGGATACATCTTCTTTTCTGCAGGTGGTTGGGATGAGGATGGGGGCAGCTGTAGCACATAAATATTGTTGGTGTTTGGGGTGCTAGTGTTGGGGCTAGCCCAAAACCTAGATTTTACCTCATCATAACTGAATCGTGCTTTACCACCTGTCTTGAAATCCTAAATCCACATTCTTTTCCCTGTATTTCTATCCCTCTCCTGATAGGACATGGTAAACTCAATCCCTGGCATCATAGTTACTTATAAATAGACAAAAGACAGCTTCACTGAGAGGTGAACTGTTGATCTTTGATCTTTCTGTGTTTTAAAGATCATATGCAAATGAGGGATAACATTATTGGGGGCGCCTAGTTTTACGTTAGCCGTTCATTCAAGCTTCCTACTTCCATCCAACTGATGAATGAAGATAGTTGACTGTGTGCTGGCTATGACTGCACTGAATGTAACTTGGAAGACCCTCAGCCTCACCATCATCAAGCACATTTCATCCCCAATGTTTTGATGATGTGTAGTCCACTGGCACATATTCACCAAGGCAGATATTAGAAGCCAGAATAAAGGAGATAACCAGCTGGACAAGTGGAAACATACAATGAGCAGGGTGGATACCAGGCAAATGCTCTTTGTGACAGTGTGTTGGGAGGAAAGCACTGTGGTGTCTGAATTAATAGACTTGCAAAGAACTCTTGTTCCTGAGTAGGTAGTTGATGAAAGTTCTCAGGTCATAAAATTGGGGCAAGTCTTTTGTTCCCTGTGATTTCCAGGAAATTCAGCATTTGATACCCAAAGATATGGGTTGACTTGCAGTGTCTTTTGTCTTGCAATATATTAAGTCTTGAATAAATGTTGACTTATTTTGCATACCTTGATTTCTAGAAGATATTAGTGGAACATTTTTCAGAGGGACTAGCTTTCATTTGGAAAGCAATGCCAATTCCTTGAGAACGAGAAACCATGAAGATATACACTCCTCTGTGGTTTCCTTTTTCCCTAAACAAGGCTTCTATATTCTACCTAAGACGCAGATCAAAAATGGGTCTATCGAAGACTTCTTCCCATTCTAACAATCACCCCAGGAATCAGTGCTTCTGTGTCCTCACAGAACCCACGTTTGGGAGCTGAGTGCACCTGCTGTGGTCTCTGCCATCAGACGCCTCTGTTACTGCAGATGAAATACCATGTGTCTCTGTAGATGAATCCTGTGTTCATTAAATTGGATCCTCTCCCTGTCTAGCCACTTGGCAGCCGCAGTTCTCTCTCTAATCTTTACCTTTTCACTTTCTACTTGGTGTTTCCCAATAGCAAACATGCTGTTAGTTCATGTAGTTTTGTCAAAATCCCCTCCCATCTACTCACACTTACCTGTCACAAGTGTGCCTTATTGTTCCTGGAACGATGGTTCTCTTGGTTC
This sequence comes from Condylura cristata, assembly GCF_000260355.1. Classification (NCBI taxonomy): domain Eukaryota; kingdom Metazoa; phylum Chordata; class Mammalia; order Eulipotyphla; family Talpidae; genus Condylura; species Condylura cristata. The sequence continues at coordinate 51,927,452 of NW_004567113.1, forward strand.
TCCAGCCAAGAGAGAAAAGCCCTCATTACAAGAGGCAGGCCATAGTTCATGACTGATTGGCACAGGGCGCCCAACAGCTGGCCTCCTGCCTGGAGCTGGGGCTGAGTCTGCAGTGCAAATTGTTTCCCAAAGCCTCGCGAGGCGTTCAGACTGTGGCCCACAGAAAATATAGCCCTGCTTAGTTTCTTCCCTGCTCTATCCTGCTTCCTTCACTTCATCTTTGCTGAGAAGCATTTCCCCACTAAATCACTTGAATAGGAATCCCCATCTTTGGATGGTTACACTGCTTCTAAGGAACTCGGGCAGAGAGAGTTGGTTCCAGAAGTGCAGCATCCTGACTCCCCCAGGATTGGATTCTTAAATTGAATCATAAACAGCAACGAAGTCCCCATCCCTGGTGTCCAATGGAGGACAGCTCATTCCTGGCACAGTCCAATGCTGTCACTGCCGAGACGTTTGCCTTTGATAAATAGTTGGCAAGGAGGGGACTGCTGGAACAATGTCTTTGGCACTCAACAGATGTGGAGGAAAAAGTAATTATAAGAAGTGTGGAATCAGATGGCTATTTCTAAACAACACTGATTTATTCAAAAGGAGAAAGGACATGGTTGGGTCTATTGATCAACAATTTAAAGCAAAGTGCAAGACCCACAGGGCATCTTGACAATATTGGAAGATCCTTATCTCTGATAAAGGAAAACATTGCTTCAGACCAGACACGATGCTTTCAAAATAAGACTCCAGGTCAGCCTTGGCAAGTAGCCAATGAAAGGTCACTGGTGGTGATATTGGCTGGCTGCAGAGGGCACACCCAGTTGCTCAGCTCCCAGGACTGTGTCCCAGGAGGTCATAAACAGAAGCAACATCACCAAGGGGTACTTGTTAAAATGGAGATGTCTTCCTGACAGAAGATCCGGGTGGGATACTGGACAGAAATGCATGAGAACATTGACCTTCAGTTCTTCCTTGAAACTTCTAGGTCAATTGCCATGGTCCACTCCTGATTTTTGGAAGCTAAAGATCCCCCTTGTTTGAAAACTATGCTGAGACCTAAAATGAAGCAGGTGATTTGCAATGTACTTGTGCTCATCAAAATCTCTTGCTGACCACTGGGTCCATGATTAGAATCAAATCTTAGTCAGGCATGACTAGAGAAATGCAGCCCTGCTAAGCAAAGACAGAGATTACATACCTGAGGACTGTAAGCGAGGTAGTACTGCAGTCGGCCAGGGCGGAAGTGCGACTTAGCACAGTCCTGGGAGACAGCAGGCACTACGCACATGGGCTGTGGCTGGATGCACAAGAATGAATCGGAGCACCCGGATATATGCTGATGGGCACTACCCAAAGTATCATATTCTCTGGCTAACAATGAAATCTTATGGCACAGATTTCAACTGGAAATCACCGACAGACACAATTTCAATCCGGTCTTGGAAAATCGTGTCTAGATTCCAACAGGAGATCTGGTTTGCTAAGGATGCTGCGTCCCCAGAAGAGTGGGGGTGGGGAAGGAACCCCTCTCTTTCCCAGCTGCTCCTGCGAAGACGGGGTCCATACAAGATGGCAGATGAGCGGAATCTACTCCGGTCATGACACTACGCTCATCCTTTGAAATAGCAAGTGAATACTTCCAGCCTCTGTACGATACTGAGCTTGGAGAACAGGCTAGCCATTCAGGGACTCTAATTTTTTTTTAAGATTTATTTATTTATGCATACAAAACTGGGGTACAGGGCAGAGGTGCAGGGGCGGTGAGAGGCTTCCCCCCAGACAGAGCGGGAAGCAGAACAGGCCAACTGGGGGCATACACTGCTGAGGGGAGCAGCAGGCGGGTCAGGAGAGGTCTGCTGCGCCCTGTGGGTCACCTCCGGGGCAGGCGGGGATCGAATTCATGCTGCAGTGGCTTTAGCTTCTTAGTGCTGCGCTTTAACCCGCTGCACCACCAGGGAGGGCCCTCTAATTTATTTTTTAAGGACGAAAGGGTTCGTGATAAACGTCGAGAATCTAGACCTTCAGCCTGGTCTCCAGGCAAACCCCTCCACCGCCTTCCCTTTTTTTTCTGGACCTTAAAACCTAATGATAGAAAATCTTATTGGCACACCAGACCGAAATGTAAGTAAACAAGGCATTACAATAACGGAGGGGAGAAATCTTTCCTGCAATGAATCGGACTGCAATGGGGGCCATATTCCAGTTACAATAAATAAAGGTTTTTGTTGGTTTCCAGACATGTAAATCAAAATGGTCACTTCAAAACAGAAAGGCCCAAGGGAAACAGTCTCTTCACCATTGACCTTCAACCTGCATTCCAAAACTGGCTTTAAGGCTAAGAAGCTCTAATCCCTCCACCAAACAGAGGGAGCTAAAAAGATTGGATTTGAAAAGACCACAGGAAATGAGATTGGCAATAGCCCTGGACTCAGTGCTCGTCAAAGGAGTTGAAGTTAAAAAGAGATGAAAAGGAAGAGTAGAAAAATTATCTGCAGAATATGTATGAGCAGGAGGTTGCAGCCAGCTGATCTGCCTCCCTCGTCTCCCCCTTTCTGTGGATGCTTTAAGTGCCAAATCCAGGGTTCCAGGGGCTGCCACTGATAGGACTGGAAATGCTAGCAAATTCCAAATCTAAACTGTATTAGCGGAAGCGACAGGGACTCTGCTTTTGATTTGATTCGCAGGAGCTGGCTGTTTGTGATGTTTTACTAACAATTTGGGTAAATATGCCGAAACCAATATGTTCAGCCAGGTGCTGAGCAAATTTAGCCCCGTGTGGAACGGTCTGCACAGACCTGTGTCCCCAGATGGAAGACGCCGAGTTACAAATTAGTGCAATTCAAACAGAAGAGGGTTGACCAAGGGAAAGCTTAAAGAGATCAAAAGGAAATCGGAGGGAAATTGGACACGGTTGCCTGCTGCCTCGTTACAAGGCAAAGGGCACTTAATTATTTTATTCCAGGTTTTTTCTTCTCCCTCCAAGAATTAGGTTAACACTTTCATTATTCTAGTTTGGCCCTAAATTTCCCCACATTATCAAAAAGCCCTGTGTGAAAGTGATATGTTAAAGATGAAGGGGGACAAATGCCCACCTCCTTACGAATCTGGGACCAGGCACGAAATCCCAAGCACCTTCAAAATCAGAACCCTATTTTATCAACAACTGATTTTGTACCTGAGTGTCATCAGAGAAATATATTTACAGACAATGCCATAATTTCTCTCTATTCTTATCTATTTATTCCCCCCCCCAACCATTTAAATTACCACTAACTGGCACAATAGGTTTTTAACTATCATTACATGTTAATTTGATGTCTCTGTAGGCTTGTAAAAATCACAGTGATTTGTTTCCCAAGTTGGAGGGCATTGCCCCAACATATAATAATTATATCTTAAAAGAAGTGGAAACTAAGCTTTTGTCAATATTGAGTCCTTGACTGAAATCTTTGCAGAGAAGACAAAAATAGACAAGAAAACTGGGGCAGTGTGTTAACCTTACCTACAGGGATGCTAATATTCAATCTGTAACCTAAGTACACAGCACCTAACTGCCTTGAAGAAGGTCTGGAAAGAAGAGGGCAGGAGACAGGAACTGTGCTGTGTGTCTTGTCAGCTGGACTCCATGGGTTTGTGGGAAAACTAGATGAGATCCTCGGAGAAAAGCCTGAGATTTGAGCTGTCTGCAAATCCAGACAAGCTAGGGCTTGGGCGTCTCTAGGGCTTGTCTGCTCGCTGGAGCCCTGTGGGATGACCTGGCACTGGGGAATCCTAACTTGGTGACTGGCTACAATGTGGTGGTGTTTGTTCTCACCCTCAGTTCTCAGATGCCACCTGGGTGTCCTGCAATTCCACTCCTTCAGAGCTGAACCTACCTAGAGAGTGTTGCATGGCACAGTCCAGGCTCAGCTCCAGAAGATGCCCGTGGCAAGTCCATCTTACCACTTGTGCTTCTGACCAACTAGCTGTAAGTCAGAGGTCTCCTCAACACCACCTCTCACCCCCACCTTGGGATCTACACATTTGTTAGAACAGCACACAAAATCACCCAAAACACACCTTTACTCACTAGGTGACCAGTTTATCACAAAGGATATTAAAGGATAGGAAACAGCTAGATGAAGAGAAAAAGTGTAGCGTCCTGAATATAGGAGCTTCTAGCCTGGCAAGTTTGGGCCCCCAAATGGCAAGCTAGGTGACCTGGGCCCCCAACCAGAAGCTCTCCACACTCAAAGCTTTTGGAGTTTTACGGAGGTTTCATGACATAAGCACAAGAGATGAAATCACTGACCATTGGTGACTGTAGTCAACCCTACACTCTCTCCCCTCCCTGAAGTCTGTGCTAAGAGCAAATGCTCTAGGACTCTCATCACAGTTGGCTGTACTGGCAACCAGCCCGTCTGCAGGTGCACTCCAAAGGCTGCCTCATGAACATAACCTGTAGAGGGAGGCATCATGCATTTCCTCCCACCATGTGTGTGCACTGGTCTCCACTGCATGACTTTTATCTTTCAAATGGGGAGAAACCTACTACCCAGTTGAAGATTCGTCCTGCCAGCAACCGCAAAGGCCACGAGAAGCCCCACAGCCCAGGCAGGGAGGCGTCACCTCCACCCCACTCTCTCATGACCCTCAGGGAACTTTCATTTAAAGCGTCCTCTCCCCCGTCCTCCTTTCAGCCATAAAAGCAGACTTTCCACCTTTGTTTCCCTAAATTTACCTACTTCCACCAGAGCCTGCTTTGTCTAAAGTACAACTCTCCTGTTAGTCCTGAATAAGCCCATTTTGCTAATAAAATAACTATTTTGTTTTTCAGGTCAAGTGGTCTTTGGGAGTGGTTAGGTCCTGAGGGTGAAGCCCCCCACGAATAGGATTCGTGCCCGGGTACTTTGTTACAGCAGTGCAAGCGGACTAAGATAGGGAGAGAATGAGGATATAAGCAGAAAGCAGTCAGAGGAGATGGCAAAGCAGTGAGCCGTGTGCACGCTTGGGTTCCTATGATGCTAATGGACATAAAAGAGGTAATGAAGATCCATGTGACTTAGGGATGCCGCTGACAAGGTGTGCTGCTGACTGAGCTGCAGGGCTTTTGGAAAGTGAGAAAATAAGAATGGGTGCTGTTTTTAGCTTGAGCGCTTAAGCGAGTGACAGCTGGTTGCCTGCACTAGACTGGCAAGGCGGGGAAAGCAATGGGAACGGAGAGCAGGTACCTGTTGTGATAAGGCAAATAGGGTTATAAATTTCCAAATTTAATTGGCATGGGATGAGAGGAGGAAAAGACAATTTTAAGGAAGCACCTAAAGGTGACTTAGAAATCCTAAGATGGTCCTTCTTGATTGAATGCCTCCTTCGTGGCCTCTCTAGCCAACCTTACTCATCCTTTAAAACCTGGCTCAGGCATCCCCTTCCCTGGGAAACTTCTCTGACAGACACATGTGGTCAAAAAGCAACTTTGCTCCAGGGTATTCTGAGGGACGTTGATGATGCAAATACAGCAGACACTGGTCCTCAAGAGAGCCACTATCTAGGGAGAGAAGTCATCCATCTAATACCTGCAATGCCACAGGGACAGCAGTGTGCAGAGGTTGCAGTGTGTACTGGTCTGTCCAGGCTGCTGTAACAAAAGACTGCAGGCGTGCAGTTTAACTAACAGGAACTTATTTCTCACAGGATCTCTGACTGCAATACCAAACTTTTGAACAGATATCAATCATTGCGTTTGCAGATGTTTTGTCATGTGAGAAAAACAAGCATTTATCTATGCTCTAGGTATTTATTTCCCACAAATTAGCTAGATTTTACGTTGCTATTGGCAAAAGCATATTAACTGCTACATATGTCATACTAAAGGTTCACATTTTATCCTGGGGGTACTGCTTTTAACAGGGTGTGGTGAGGGTGGTGAGAGGTTTGAAGAACGTCCAATTTGTGTTAAAAAAAATCACCCTGGAAGCTTTGTAGAAGACAAGATATAGAATAAAGGGGTGAGTGGGAAGAGGTGGTTGGTAGGCTGTTAAAAAGGTCAAGGTTAATAATTATGAAAGCATGCAAGAGAAGAGAGCGATAGGAGATAGGCTGTTGAGGAGGCAAAGGAACGTTAGCTATTAAGGAGAGAGAACTGATAGGACTCACTGTGGACTAGATAGATGTGAAGGATGACGGAGCAGGATAGCACTTAGATTTCTCATAGATGAGTGGAGGGTCAGCATAACATCCCTGGAGGGAACACAGGAGAAAGGGCAGAGGAGAGGGGAAGAGATGAAAATAATTCATTATTTTCAGGTAAACTGAATTTATAGTGAAACCAGAATCAATTAAGCCTCATTGTATCTAAAATTTCCCTTCATCATGGAAATCGTCAAGCTTTGTTTGCTTGTCTGAATCTACAACCAAATCGTGAGATCCCAGGGGCCATGCGATGAAAATGGTAGTAGTAGAATGAGAGAGAGAGAGAGAGAGAGAGAGAGTGTTAATATATGGCAGGCTCTATTTCAAGCCCTTTGTTAAGATAAGAAAATCAAGGCATGAAAGGATAAGTAACTTCCCAAGATCAGATTGCTCAAAAGTAGTGTTCTGTTGAAATGCTGGATTCAAGCCTAGGGGAAAATTGCAGAATGTGAACTTTTATCTTTTACTTATTCATTAGTTATTAAGTGCCTATTATTTTCAAACACTATCATTTAGAATTTAAGGCAAGGGACATTGCTATATACTGGAAAGGATATTTACTAATGATTAAAAAAAGCCAATCCACCAGGAAATAAATATTTTCTACCACTGTATATATTTATGCATAACATTGCCTCAAATACAAAGCAGGATCTGAGCACTTGCAGAGAATAAATATACAAAACTGCAACCCAAATGGGTTATTTTCACATTTTTTTCAATAATTGAAAGATGGTACCATCAAAAATTGCTACAGATATGTAAGCTTTAAACATTTGTGGAAACTCGTTGTCTTTCTTAGAAGGCTGAAACCAACAAATGAAGAAAATATATATTTGGAAGGATGCCTATATGAAAATTGCCAAATTTGATTTTCTGTTCTACCATAAAATAATTTCAGCAAATTTAAAATTATTTAAAACTGAACATGCTCTTTGACTATAGTGAAATTAAGCAAGAACCAAGCAACAAAATTAATAGGAAATGCTCTTTTTAAAAATTTTTTATGCTTTCAAATAACTTAGGAGTCAAAGAATAAATTAAAATGGAAATTTTAAAAATAATTTAAACCAAGTGATAACAAAAAACGCAAGGTATTAAAACTTAGGGGATGTGACTCTAGCCACCAAAACTTTGAGATAAGACCTGACAAAAACATTGAAGGAAAACAGAGATGAATATATAACATGAACAGAAAGTAATGCTAAATAAACAAAAATATCAGCAGCATATAAATGGGTAATACATTATGACCACACTGTGCCTATTTCAGTAACATAAGGTAAACCTAATAATCAACTACCAATGGATAGAATTTCCCATATTTAATATAATAGCATAGGAAATGTGTGAACATTAGTGGTGCAAAGTTTTGATAAAATTCATCAATAAAATGTTTAAGTAGGGGGCCCTCCCTGGTGGCACAGCGGGTTAAAGCACTGCACTAAGAAGCTTAAGCCACCTCCGCATGAGCTCGATCCCCGCCTGCCCCAGAGGAGATCCACATGGCGCGGCAGACCTCTCCTGACCCGCCCGCTGCTCCCCTCAGCAATGTACTTTGTTGATCTGCCTGTTTTGCTCCCCACTCTGTCTCTGGTGAATCCTCTCACCCTCTGCATCTCTGGCCTGTACCCCAGTTCTGTATGAATAAATAAATCTTTAAAAATTTAAAAAAAAAATCTTTAAGTAGGGCCCTCCCTGGTGGTACAACGAGTTAAAGCACAGCCACTTCAGCACGAGTTCGATCCCTGCCCCAGAGGTGACCTACATGGTGCTGCAGACCTCTCCTGACCGCCCCCTGCTCCCCTCAGCAGTGTACCTCGTCAATCTGCTTGTTCTGCTCCCTACTCAGTCCACTCTGTCTCTGGTGAATCCTCTTACTGCCCCTGCACCTCTGGCCTGTACCCCAGCTCTGTATGCATAAATAAATAAATCTTTAAAAAAAAAGTCTAAGTAAACAACTAGAAGGAAATATGTTTAACTAAGAACCGCTACCAAAAGCCACCAGAATACATCTGACTTAAAGGTAATATATTCAACGCAATAATGCAAGATAAAAAAAATAATAATAATAAAACATGAGGATGGAAAAGAAGAAATAAAATTATCATTATTTGCACATCACATTGTTGTGTATCTAAAAATAAATAATAAAGATAATAGAATTTATAATTAAGTATTAGTACACTTAGCAAAGTCGCTGGGTAATAACTTAATATAAAAATCAAATTTATTTTTATATACTGACAACAAACTACTAGTAGATTAAATTTAAAATGATATGGTAAATTTTAAATTTTTATGGTAGCATAAAATACATCAGATAATTAGGAATAATATTTGAAGAAAGAGGGAAACAAACTGAGAACGTATAGCTCCTCTGCTGAGAAGTCTATTGATTAAAGCATTTTAAACACTTAAAAAGTAGAGAAATATATCATGTTCTAGGCTGAAAAAAATTTGGCAATGATTAATTTTCCACAAGTTAACCACTGTATTTTTAATCAATATCCCAGGAGGATCACTATAAAAAAAAAAGACAAGCTAGTTTAAATATTTTTAATGGAAACACAGGAGCAAGAAAAGTCAAGAGAATCTTGAAGAAGAGCAAAGTTCAAAGATTTATGTGTTAGTCAAGCCACATTATGAAGCTCCAGTAATTAAGATAGTGTAGTATTGACATAAAAACAGACACACTGGTCAATGGAATGGACTAGAGTCCAGGAATGAGCCACATGTAATGGACACTTGACAGGAAAATGACAAGGAACTACAGTAGGAAAAGATGGTCTTTCAATAAGTGGTAGTGGGTCGATCAGATGTCCATATGAATCTGGACCATTACTCCATACAACACAAAACCATCAATCCCAGCTAGATTACAAATCTAAATAAGAAAAGAAGAACTATAAAACCTTTAAAAGAAAACACTGGAGAACATCTTCCTCTGGCCCAAGACTTCTTAAACTGGACGTAAAAGTCATCAAGCCATAAAAAGAAAGATTGACAAACGAGGCTACATTCAAACTTACAATGTTTGTTCATCCAAAGATTAAAAAAAAAAAAAGAGTGAAAAGACAAGACACAGAATGGAAATGATAACCAACAAAGAACTCATCTCAGGAAATATCATATGTATCAACAAACAAAAATGAATGCCACCCTGTTTCTTTTAATGAGTAAATGACTTGAGCAGTAGTTTAGAAAAGGTCAATAAACATGAAAAGGTACTCAGTCTCATTAATCTCATTACCATTAGGGAGGTACTAATTAAACCATGACACTGGATGACTGTCACTGAAAATGCCACACACTGACTCACTTGCCATAAGACATCCACAGGTAACCCTCCAAGACAAGTTCCCATGATGGGCAGGAGACAGCAGTGACCGCCTCCCCTCATGTCACTGTCAGGATATCCACATGTAGCTGGCAAACTGGATTTGAGCATTTTATTGTCTAGTTTTAATCAACCGAGTCATCACAAAAAGAAAATGCCTAAAAATATTCCTACAAAGAAACTGGCTTGAGCAAAATAAAAGAGAAAACAAAAACTGTCAGAGTTGGCACTTTTACTCCTTCTATAAATTCTTAAACCCATCACAAGAGAGAATTGATGGAATCATCAAATCTCCCTCAAAAACATTTTTTAAAGTTTTAGAATTATAGTTACAAATTCATATTGATAATGAACTTAACATATGTCTAAAAATGCCCCGAGAGAAGCGGATACATCCCACTGGGAAAACAATGTTTAGTTCATCATCACTTCATTTTTTTATTTCTATACAATATATTTTATAGTGTACCCAGCATATTAATAGAATAGTAAACGATGCATATGAATTCATATATCCCTATTTTCAGAATGCATGCCAAAATGATTTTATTGATAGATGCACAGCTAGAATCTTCTAGAGAGGGAGATCCTGCAAATGGCAAGACTTGGAGCTAGTCACTATTCTCTCTGGGATTATATTTGATTGCCTATAAAATAAGAAACATTGAATGTTTCTTCAAAGCTGAAGTTTTCTTAGACCCTTTTCTATCCTTCTGTTCTATCTATCCTTTTATATCTGAAAAGTAATTTCCAAAAAAATCTATAAAAAGTGCAAGTTAGAAATCATGATGAAAGTGAACAAAAAGTGTCAACTATGAACCAAGCCTGGGGCGAGCAGCTTTCTGTACATATGTAACTAATGCAGTCACAGCAGGCCCACGAGGGAGGTGTTATTGTTCCCATCTCCAGAAAAGGAAACAGCGTTGGATATGGAAATCAGTGTCAGATGGGGAAATAGATGGCGAGAGGTCCCATTGTAGAGGAGTCAGAGTGTAAAACTAAGATCTGGCCCATTAAAGTCTCGGCCTACTCCATCTCATTACCATTCAGAAGCAGAACATGAAATTTATGTTTGCTTTTTATATAACTTTTATGTCTATTGATATGAAATTCTGTTTTATTTTCCCTTAGAGCTGCCAGGGATCTTGCCAATTATCACCGTTAATGTCTGTATTCCTGGTGTCTAGTACGGTGCCAGGTCCATGATGACATTCCATATACATTTGGGAGGGGGGAACAATTAATCAATCAATTAATCAATCATTAGAACATACTCCATGCCAACTAACAAAGTCGCATTTTGTGAACAAAGGAACGTTCCTACTCTGAATTTTGATTTTGCCATAAAAAAGTAAATTCAATATGAGCCTTCCTTCAGATCTATATTGCACTGAATACAGAACCAAAGCATGCATTTAAATCACTTATATCTAACTTTTTATGATGCCGTTGGGAATGGTGTTCTTTCTGCATTTGCAGTTAAAGGGTAGAACAGATGGTGAAAGTTTAGTTTCAAGTGATGGGCCCATTAAAATAACTTATGCTGTTGAGTGATTGTTCCTCCTAATGGCTCCATTCATTATATCTGAGTTTGCAAACTCTGTAATACTTGCAAAGGAAGTAGGACTTCGGGAAATATTTGCTCCATCAAGAGATTTGCTGGTTTAGAACGACAGACCCACAAACCCTGTCTTTGAAAGGAAAAACTTTCTGGAAGCTTCATTAAATCGGAAATTTATTTCATGGAGAACAACCAGGGAAGAATCTTTCTAGAAAGAGACCTAGGCTTAGGAAAGAGGCTCAAGGGAACAAGGACAGACTCCCTCAGACTTCTTCCCTCCTGCCTGGCTTTTATGAGAATCAACTTGAGTAAAGAATACTATAGCTACAGAAATAACTGTAAAGACAGAGTGAAAAAGGAGAAAACACAAGTGTGAAATCGTAAAAGAGGAAGCCTGAGAATTGGCTGTGAGAGCCCCTCCCCCTCAGCCAGCCTGGCAGCCAGGAAGCTCGCGCCTGCAACTGGTAGCCCTAAGTCCTCTCTATCTCTGGTGAATCCTCTCACAACCTCCCCCCAATCACTGGCCTACACCCCAGTTCTTGGATGCATAAATAAATATCTTTTAAAATCTTGAAAATATGATAACTAAAAATACTTAGTGAATATTCTTGACCAGCAGACCTCCAGAGGTAGCTTTCCCCACCACCCTGGCTTATCTGCAGCACAAAGGGTTAACACCAATGCTACTCCATTCAATGCTTCTATCTGGAAAGGGGATTTATTCACACAGCTAATGAGCCGGCCACTTAGCGTCATTACACAGCCAGCGTTTCTCCCAATGGCCTGAGCCCAGTCCATTTTGATGAAGAATGTGCCAGGTTTCTAACACCAGTGCCAAATTATTTCTTAATTAACTCACAGGTACTGTCAATAGGCAAGTCCGGTGTTGATTATAAATGAGAATTAAGAGAGAACTGCCTCTTCAGGACGTTTAAAATACATTGTAGTTATTGCATCATCAAGCTAAGTTCCAGTACGGTTTGTGCAAGACCTACCCTGCCGGTCTTTTCACTTGTGAGTTTCATAATTGTGTCTTTAGAATTTTGAGTTGAGTCATTTTAAATTTTCTTTTATGTGTCTATTTACCATGCTGTTTCCATCACCTGTGCTATTTCTAATTAGTTTTGATTGATGTTTCTCCTGATTGTGGGTCCCGTTTCTTACTTTTTTTACATACCTGATGATTTGGGGTTGGGTGAGTGGTCCCCACAGTTGAGGAAAGTGATTCACTAGGGCCCAGGCGTGTGGTCTCGGCACTTTAGCAGCTGGAGCAGCTGCCATTCCCAGCCCTGTATGAATTCTGGACGCTTGTCCCTGTAAGCCTTGTGGACAGTCCTGAATCCTGCTCTTGAGTCATCCCCTCAAGCATTCCTGGTGGCACCTCCTCCCTGCAGGATGGGGACCCTCTGCCCCTTTGTCTGGAATCCACCTGTAACTTCCGGCTGGGAGTCAGAGGAGCAGGAAGCATGTGGGGCTTACCTGCCAGCCCTTCCGGTTGGGGGGTGGGGAGGGCTGAAGGTAGAGGTAAGGGGAAAGGGATGGGGAGGAGAAGGGAAAGGAAGGGGAGGGGAGGGGAGAGGGAAGAGGGGGAGGGTAGGGGAAAGGGAAGGGAGAGGGTGAGAGGGGATGGGGAGGGGAGAGGGAAGATGGGGAGGATAGGGGAAGGGGA
>NW_004567113.1:51940312-51997945 GCF_000260355.1 Condylura cristata
GGTGGGGTGGCGGAGGGGTCTGGACCCCCAAATACTCCCCTGTGACTCTCCTCTCCCCCCAGAGCCTCACTTCTCCCATCCATCAGACTCCCTGTGCCCCAATCCGGCATTTTCCTGCCACGTGGTCCCCTCCTGCTTGGGCTGGTAGGCACCTCCCGAGGGCGCCCTCACCCCGGGGGTACAGGACAGAAGCTTCTTCAGTCCTTTCCTGTCCGAAATGGCTTTTAGCGTGCACACACGCATGACCGAAAGAGAACGTCATGGAGTGTCTGTCGAATCCTCTCCCCTCAGAAAGTGAAGCATGGCGATGTTAGCCAACCAGCTTGGTTGCTGTGTGCCCACGCACCCACTGAACCGCTTCCTCTGAACCGGCCTGCCTGTTCACTTGAGGTTTGATTCTTCTCGGCATCGTCTCTCCATGGGGCCGCCTGGCAGTGCCTCAGTGCCTCTGCCTGCTCACCTGACCTGGCGGAGCGGCCACGCTGAGAGATTTCTGTACTGTTCCCCTAACTTCCTTCTGATTTTCTTCCTGCGTTCTTTCTGAAATTCCCATTAGCTGAATATTAGATGCCCTCGATTGGTTCTCTAATTCTGATTATCTCTTCTTCCCTCATGTTCGTCTTTTTGATTTTAGCTCCTGTCGGAAAGATTTTCTTGACATTTCTACCAATCACTCCAGTGTATTTAATTTTCCATTTCAGTTACTATAGTCAGAAAGTGGAAGGATGCTCTCTTTCTTCTGGTTTCTTTGTTATGCCACGTTCTTATCCAGGCATCCAAAGTCTGACCTCTGACCCTTTATCCTGTTATCAGGGATAAATGCTAAAACGTTCTTTGTTCTCCCTGATGTCTTTGTTTCTCCTGAGCCCCCTTCCCTCCCTCTTTCCTGAAAGTAACTTTTTCAAGTTTTCCAAGTACTAACTGACACTTCCTGTTTGAGAAGGAGGCACTAAGACATGAGCAATACTCTGAGCCAGTGAGTCTCACCCACCTCAGCTGGGAGCAGGTTCCTAGTGGGGACCGCCCTGCGTGGTCAGGGTGTCAACCTCTGCTGCGGTTTTCTCTTGAGCCATCTGATTTCTCCACATTCTCCAAAGGTCCTTCCCAGCCTCCTGGAGTGGTAGGAAGGAAAAGATGGAAGTTCTAGAAGCTAGTCAGTGGGCAGGAGCCTGGGGCAGGGAGCAGGGTCTCCTGCTCAATCTATAGATTAACGTTTAAAGCCTCTGCTCTCTCCTGGATCCTCTTTTCTGACCCATTCTAGTTGGTGTCCTCAAGGCCTGGGGCTAAGCCCCTGGTTCTATGAAAAAAGGGAAAACAGGGCCCTCCCTGGTGGTGCAACAGATTAAAGCACAGCACTATGAAGCTATCTAGAACCACTGCAGCACGAGTTCAATCCCCAGCCAGAGGGGTGACCCACATGGTGCAGCAGACTTCTCTTGGCCCACCTGTTCACCACCACCCCTCTACCCCCCCACCCCCACCCCTGGTGGAGTTATTTCAGTAGATCTGCTTTTCTGCTTCTCATTCTGTCTGGTGAATTTTCTCAAGTCCCTCCACCCTGCACCTCTGCCTCTTCCACATAAGTAAATAAATCTTAAAAATGTATGCAAAAGTAAATAAATCTTAAAAAAAAAAAAAAAGGAGAAAGGCTGTCACCAGGCAGTGAGAGGAAGGGTGTGGGCAGCCTTACCCCTGCGTCAGATTTTTTATCAATTTTTGTCTTCCTTCTTGATCTTCATCTCTCTTCATGTTCATGTTTAGTTCACTGTGCTCCCATGTTCCAGAATGTTCTTGGAGACAAGCACCTCACCCTCTCTTTCAAGCACACAGGCTGCGGCTTCCTTTACTCTGCAGTCATTTACCCTCCTCGTGGACTGTGTTCTCCATTCTCTCACCTCTCTTTTCTCTTTTATTCCTGTCAGTAGAGTTCCAAAGGGGAGCTGATGATCCACCTAAGAATTTAATACTCTACATGTTACAAAAACCATGTGCTCAACCCTCTTAAGTCTCCCAATAATTCTCTGAAATAAGTAATAATTATTCTCATTATATAGAGAGTGAAGCTGAGACTCAAAAACGCTAGGGAATTGTTGAGGTCTGATGGCCCATTGGCGGCCAAGTCATGATTTCTCCCTCCAAATACTTAGCCACACATGATAGTGTTCTGATTAGAAGGGTAGATACAAGAGTATTCAAATTTGGCTGTGTTATTGATACTGGCATCTGGGTCTCCAGAGTCCTTACCAAGAGTCAGCTCTGGGATGCCCAAAGCCTTTGGTTCACGCGCATCTCATTCTTAGATATTCGATGCACACAACATTGACCACAACACCCTGCATTTCTGGGACCGCAATCAGTCGGACACTCCTAAGGCTGTTCCACCTTTGTGCTGTATTTCTCTCATTAGGTACTTAACCTTGGATGGCACCATGCTGGGCCCTGGGTTGAGTGATACTTCAGTGAAGCAACGGTCCTTGGAGCAGTCACATGTAGTCAGGGAGAGACACCCCCAAGGGTGGGACACCGTGCAGAAAAGGACAAGTGGGGGAAACGTGCCCTTAAAGAGAAGAGCCCATTTACACGGGGCTTCAGGTCAGATGCCAGAGAAGGGGCGATGTGTAAGCTGACATCTGCACAGCTCGGCCATCATCCCTCAACGCATGCAGATAGAGCAGCTATCATGAAAAGGAATATCCAGCCTTATATGGGGATGCCCAACACCTGCTCTGTTATAGGTGCCTGATGTGCTGTTAACTCTTTTACACCTCATGAACCTATGAGGTGGACTGTTGTTATTTTCCCCATTTTACAAAATATGGGAAAAGATGCACAGATGTGGTTTTTGCAAATGTGTGGTTTTTGCAAATGGACACACCTGGTAAGGTTTAGAGCTAAGAGCTTGCACCTGTCTGGCACCTCGGAGCTCTGTGCTAGGAGGCAGAGAGGAGACAGGGGGAAACATGCCAGAGGAGGTCCAGCCCTCGTGGCATTAACATTCCAGTGAGGAGAATGAGATGAAGCCCGTTATCAAGAAACACCCCAACATCAGGCATCGTAAATACAAGAAATGAGCTTTTGTGAGCAAGCCTCAGTGTGGAGAGGACACAGGACGCATAGCTGCCGGCACCCGATCCCACAGCTGAGTCTGGACCAGATCTGTGGCAGGTGCTATAGAGAGAAGTAGCCCTACTGTGCCAACTGCCGCCTCAGCCTCCGAAAGTGGGGAGAAACAAGCTAGCAAGGTGGTCTAGAGTTTTCTCTTCACCAGCCCTACAAAGAGGGGATGGGGTGAGAGGGACGTGTGTTTCAGGTGAAGGAACCACATCTATGAGAATGTGAGGGACTCGGGACACTGGGCATCAAGATCAACACTCTGGGATCCCACACTCATGGCCTCAAGGCTCTGGGTTCCCAGATGAGGTTGGGCAGGGAAGCCAATGATGACCCCTATGGTCACTGGTGAACAGAACAAACAGACGGCGGAGGAAATGGCCAGGCCTTAGGGTGGGCGGTTGCTCCGTGACCAAAGGAACCTGGCTCATTCACTTCAAATCCACTGGGTCCAGCGCACAGAGGTCAAGAGACTCAGGCTGGCTGGTCTCCCTCTGACCACAGGTAGCAGGCTGACCTGGATCCAGAGGCCTTCTGTGCAAGGAGGCCACAGCGCATTGGCTGCACTGTGCTAGCTGAGTGGGGGAATAGTAAGAGGTGGGTTTGGGGTGCAAGGCATGTGCCATGTGGTGTAGAACCGGCGAGGTCAAGAAGCGTGGTCATCAAGCCACTGAAGATCTGACCTCAGTTTCCAGAGATGATCCTGGCCACTGGGAGAAGGCTGGGAAAGCAGCAAGAGACCAAGGAGGTGGAAAGATGTCAGGACTTAGACGGGCCGCCTAGCAGTGGAGGAGAGAAGAGTTGGGATCAAAGACATATTTAGGAGGCGAAGTTGATAGCATGTGCTGGCAGACTGAGGAAGCAGGGAGAAAAGAAGGTGTGGGGAATGGCCCTGGGTTTCCGGCACAGGTGGGTGAAGAAGGGCTGTGCCATTCACAGAGGGATGGCTCATGAGGAAGGTAGCCTAGGGCCGTGGACTCCACCCGCCCCACTGCATGTCTGAGACCAAGCAGGGCCTCCTTGCACAGAAGGCCTCTGGATCCAGGTCAGCCTGCTACCTCTGTGCAGGGGGAGACCAGCCAGCCTGAGTCTCTTGACCTCTTGTGCACTGGACGCAGCAGATTTGAAGTGAATGAGCCAGGTTCCTCTGGACACGGAGCAACCGCCCACCCTAAGGCCTGGCCATTTCCTCCGCCGCCTGATGCCATTTCAGGGATACCTCGAATTTCCGTTCCCATCTGCCATTTCATCCAGCTGGATTTCTTTTCAATTCAACCCAATTTTAACCCCAATGTTCACATTATTTTTTCCCATTATGCCCATACATGGAAGCAAATCACACTATCTTGTATAAATGCAGCTGTTTTCTTCTCTCCTCTTTTCTCATTTTAGATGAAACTCTTCTTTCTTTCTTTCTTTTTTTTTTTATTAACACCACCACCCCCTCCCCGTGCCCGGCTGGGCTCCTCACCATCAGCAGTTTCTGTTCTCATCCCCTGCTCTTTGCTGCTTCTTCAGGGAGCTCCTGCAGAGATGTTTTCTTATATAATCAAATTATAGGTCAAGTTCATCGGTACATTTCTGACAAACATTTGAACTAATGCAGCAAGTTAACACAATTTTTGTTTAAGTGGCAGCATCGATAAATACCGGTGCTCTTCGATAAGGAGGAAAAAAGTTAGCAGCTGCGCTAAAAATATGCCAGAGCGCCTCATTAAGCTGGAAAGCCCGAGACGCCCGGGCGGCCGCCATGTTTGACTGTGTGTGAGGGCTACGTGCTACCTAGAAAACGCACACATTGGGTACTTGTTGGGCTGAATGCCTTTTGGGTGCCTAGAAGGAAGTACACACAGGACTACGATGACCCTCTATGGCAACGGGACAAGAAAAAGAACAAAGCGCATAAATGGAACCTTTGGGATCAACAAAAACCCAAGTTAGTGGCGGCAGCAAAGACAGCACCTGCATAGGCTGCCCTGAGCAGACGGTCACGGAGGAAGTGACGGCTTCTAGACACTGGGTCTAGGCGCCAGTGGTCTGAGGCAAACATTGCAAGTTTCTCCCAATGTGTCTTCTCCGTCTGAGGTTACATGGTGTTTTTCTTGGTCCTTTTTACTCTCTACAGAACTCACGAGTCTGGGTAAGCTTGGCCAAGGCTGTCAAACTTTAGGTTACCATTGACTTAAATATGTGACCTGCTAGAAGAAAAGACTCCAGTTTCTGCTGATAACACACACCACGTGTTACGGAGAAAGGTACCTGATTGTATGGCACAGGGTTTTGTCCCTAAAAAACAAACTTGTTCTTAAGGAAATGATTGGCCTGGAGTACGGTGATTTACTGCAGGTTTGAACATGCTTTTCTCTTTTACTAAGGAGAAACCACTTGGATTAAAAAAACACGCTTAAAGAAAGATGTGAATCTCTTATCTCGGAGAAGTGTGTCTATGCTTTTTCTCCTAACACGGGGACGGAGTGACCTTTGAAAGCTGCCACAGAGGATTACACTTCAGCAGCCAATTTTCCAAGGAGTGAACCAACCCCTTTGGTAGTTGATTTCCAAAATGAAAAGCAAAATGTGACAACTTTGTGACACCATTTAAGAATGGAAGATGGTTTAGATAAACAGGTCCCTAAGCCCTGGCCTCGAGCCACATTTAATCACTTGCACATCTACCCAGGAGGGGCCTTCAAATTCATAACCAGGGCGGTTATGACAAGGGGTTTCCCACCATCACAGCGTGGCACGTGGCAAGTGTGTGTGCAAGAAGTTTTCGCTGACTGACTGGTGTACTTGGCCATGCAGCATATAGCTTCAAAGAAAACAGCTATTTCGAGAAAACAAAGAACAGCTTCTTGTCCTCAATATGTTATTATGATGCTCAGACAGGTGTAATCTCAGCAGCTTTCCTGGTGCCCACACACTATGGGGTGATCTCTGAACCTTTATATTGATCACATGACATAAGAAACCCCAGTTGAGAGAGGGTCCCCTATATGCCCACATGGCTAGGAATGTGGATCAGTGCTCATGTGATGGCAAATGATATAGAGATGCCTAAAAAAATTAAAAATAGAAATTCCAAGCTCTCCCTGGTGGCACAACAGGTTAAAGCCCCGCATTACAAACTTCTCTGAAGCCACTGCAGCACAAGTTCGATCCCCACCAAGGAGCTGACCCACATAGTGCGGCAGACCTCTCCTGACCCACCCGCTGCTCCCCTCAGCAGTGTACTTCATCAGTCTGCCTGTTCTGCTCCCCACTCTGTCTCTGGTGAATCCTCTCACCCACCGCACCTCTGGCCTGTACCCCAGCTCTGTAAGCATAAATAAATACATCTTTAAAAATAAGTAAATAAAAGAATGAAGGGAAATCTGCCAACACTTTAAAAAAAATAGAAATTCCATATGATTCAGTCAAATCATCTCAACACTCCCATTATACAAATAGGAAAACAAAGACTCTGGAGAAATGAAAGTCATTTTCTAAAGTCACCTACCTTGACACCAGGAGGCGGGAGACTAGTGAACGAGGGAACCTCCTCTCCCTGTACCCCGCTGCCTCTGTGACATGCTTTCCTGTGACATGAAACTTCCAAGAGATTCGAAATGTGTGACGTGGTTCCTGCAAGAAGGCAGATAAAATGGTTTAGCTATGGGGTTGGGGGGAGAAAAGCACTAAAAGCTGATTAAAAGCCTGACCTGCATAGAACTATACAGTTACTCAGGATTTCAAGCACCATCAAGGCCATTCTAAACCATAATTTCAAATTTAAAAAAAAAAAGTGTCATTCAAAAGTCCCCAAAATGTGATGGAGAAGAGGCTGACAGCGAGGGTGACTGGTTACTTCAGTCTTGTCAGAATCAAGATTTCAAGGGTGGTCTTATGGATAACATGGCACTGGGGGGGGGGGGAAATTCTGCAAAGGGATAATCCAGCAACGTCTGGGTGGGCCCACGGGTCCATGCCAGGAACATAAAGCCACCGTCTTCCTGATGACCAGACTCTTAAAGAGCTTCCGTTCTCACTGGGCCCATTTCCTCCCACACGTCTGGATGCAGGTAGCTATGGGGCAGCAACCTGGGACTCCTTCTTTTCCAGATTCGCTCAACTCCTTCAGTCTTTCCTCCCCAAGAAACCATATCCTCAGAGCTCCGAACTGACTGACTTTACTGTGGAGAAAGCCCAATTCACCACCCAGGCAGGGCAAGAGGGTTCCTGCTAGTGTCTTCAGGGAGATGCTACCAGAGCCTTCAGGGAGAAGCAGCTTCCAGACAGACAAATCTGAGGGCTAATGTTTCCCTCCTGTTGGATGTCTTCAACACATCTAGACACTCCCCTTTTCTAGTGAGGATGAGGGAAGAGGAGGGAGGAGACCAGAATGGTGGGAAACCCCAGCCGCCCCACAGATGTGCATGTGTTCCCTTCTAGAAGACCACAGGAAGGTCTCCCCTGAACGCTCGGAAGTTCCAGCTCTTTCGCCATTGTAGCTTGGTTTCCTTTCAGAGTTTTCTCTTTGCTGCTGTGTCAGGTGGAGACCAGATCCTGCTTAGGATTCAGTTAATCCTATAGGCCCTTAAGGTGTAACAGAGTGATCCCCACAGAAAGGGGTCCAGCTTCCCTCTCCCACCCAAGAAACAGAGACCCTGAGGGGGAGCTAGAAAGACTGGGAGAGAAAGAAGAGAAGACTTGGAGGAGGCGTGAAGAGGAAAGACCATGGAAGAAGAACCCTCCTTGCTTCTGGGCCTTGGGCTTGTAGCAGGACTTGGTGGACATGAAAGGAGACATTGAAGAGACAGAAACTGGAATGAGAGACCCATGGGGAGACCGACCATGAGGGCCTTTATCCTGACTTGTGTTTTGATGTTGCTTCTTTCCTTCCGGACCTGCCTGGCCCCCTCTGCCCTTTCCTGTGGGTCCCTCCTGCAGGTGCCTCAGACTTGAGGCAGTTTTCCGGCCTCAGTGGCTCTGCTTTGGGCCAACCCTGTCCGGCTGGGCTTTTACCCACGAGGGCGATTGCACATAAAGTTCTTTTCTATTAAAGGACTTACACACGAAGAGCATGCTTTGTCTTTCTGCAGCCATGGCAGAAACCGCTTAGAGCAGGCAGCTTGGGGGGCCCTGGGGGGCCCCTCAGTGTGCCTGCTCCTAGATTGCCCATTAACAAAGGGAGTGGAAGGTTATAGACACTGGCACCAGGATCCAAGAGAGTTAATCTTATGCAATTCTCAGAAATTGGTCTTCCCTTTGTATGGACCCAGCCTCTTTCTCCAAGGCCAAATTGACAGAAAAGGGGTACAAGTGGCAGTCAGGAAAGTAAATTGTTGAAGCTCTGTCTTTTAAAGCCCATCCTGCAGTTTGAAAATAAAGCTTCTTATTTTTAGAATGCCAGCAGGGCTGTTCCAGCTCTGCCCCTGCAGTTTCAATAGTGGCCTTGGGCTCTAAAGCCCTGACCTTGAAAGAAAGCGTTTACATTGTAAATGCCCTGGCAGTGTGAAGGCTATTCTGTGGCAGAATATCCAGGGGAGGCTAAAAGTTCAGAAGCGGCTTTTTCCTTTCTTCTGAAAGGCCTAATCCGCGGGGCTTTCACTGCGACAAAATCAAACTCTTAGCAGTAATTGTGCATAGGTTCTACCTGTGAACTTGCATAAAATCTGAAATTTCACACAACAATCCTGTTCTGGGGATTTCTCCAATCACCAGAGCTTCTAGAAGGGTTTGGAGGAAAGCAGAGCGTACAAGCCCTCAGGCCAGCAACTTGCTAACTGAGCGCCTTACACCGGCCCCTTCTTGCCAAACACAGCCCTGTGCCCCCGTAGGGTAGCCCTCGAGCTGTGCAGAAGCGAGGGGGGTCCTGAGGTGATGGCTTCCAGCTCAGGCTGTGCCTCTGAGGGTGTCTCAGGGCAGACCACCCTCCCGCCTGCTGTTGTATAGTTAAGCTGGAAGAAGACTCAGAAACCCTGATGTGGGTTCTGGTGCCTTGAGGATGAGCTTCACTCTGACCAGAGGGCAAAGCATCAGGAAGACACAGGAGGGAGCCCTCAGTGCCTCTGAGTGCCTCAGTGACTCCTCCTCAGAGTCTGAAGCTAGAATGAGCCAGGCCCAAGGCAAGGGTCAGCTTATCACTGAAGTCCCCACGGGGCTCAATCCTCGATGTGGGAGGAGGGGACTCCTTTCCACCAGCCCTGACCCTGGTTTTCTCCACACTGTGAGCCAGCATCACAGTCACCCTGCTGGCCACACAGGAGCAGATTGGGAGCACTCCCTGCCCTGACGCCTCGGCACGTTCTCTGTGCCAGCGCGTTACTCTGAGTAATTGACTAGTGACCCTACAGACAGCCCCAAGAGGAAACCCCTGTTGTCTCTACTGTCTAGGTGAGGAAATAGGGCATAGAGGGGAAGAAACTGGCCGAGGTCACCCAGCAAGTGACAGAGGCCACCCTCTTAACTGCTCAACGACTCTGCTTCCAAATGACCCCTGACCCCTGCAGGCTCGCAGGGTCCCTGTGACATGACCCCATCTGCCACTTCCGCCTTCCTCACCAGGGCCCCTCACAGCTCAGGGCTTTTCTGGAGTCAGCTGGTGGGAGCCACGTCCCTGCCTCTCCCTATGTTACAGGGCAGGGAGAGAGGCACCCCAGAACCCCCAAACCTGCATACTTTAAATAGGTTCTGCATCAAGAACAACATATAAGACTTTTAATGGAGGGGAACTTTAATATAATTCGTGTGCAATACAGAAAAGACAAAGAATATAGTTTCTAAATCAAGCACCCAAAGTTACCCGTCCCCTCGTGGGTAAAAGTCCACCCAAAGGGATTGGTAGAAACCCTGACAGCCCGCCACAAGTCTAAAGCACCTTCCGGCAGGGACCCATAGAAAAGGGTCAGAAAAGGCCAGGCAAGCCTGGGAGGAAAAGAGCAACATCAAAATCAGGATAAACGCCAAACTCCCCACAGGTCTCTCACCCACATCTGTATCACCCAGTCTGGGACCAAGAAACGTTTCTCTGCTCCCTGGGCCCCCTCAGTCCTCCTTCTGGCTCCACCCTGCTTCCTTCCTCCTCAGCCTCCTCTCCAGATTCTTCTCCCTGCTCAGTTCCACCCTACCTTGGATGGGACAGGGAACCTGGAACCTCCCCTTTTCCTGGGGCTCCCCCTTTGACACCTACCCGCACAGCGAGAACCCCTAGCTTCTCCCACTTTGGTTGATGATAGACCTTTCAGTCTTTTCCACCTCGCCTTATGCTCTCACAAAGCCCCTCACCAGCCACACCCACAGCTGAAGGAATGGAAGACTCGGCCAGTGCCCACACACAGCATCACTGGCAGACCGTGAGAGTGTCATCAACACAGAAAGACAGGCACACATGCGGTTGGAGCTTCTGACGTGTTTGTTTTATAAGTAATCCTCTCCAATGTTGAGGACAAAGGGAATTAGAATGATATGATAGTTAACACTGACATAGTGTTATTGGCCCAAACTCTTCCTATATTAACTAAATTAATCCTCACAAAGACCCTCTGGGATTAGGTAGTTCAATTATCCTTATTTTAAAGATAAAGGAACCATAGTCACTGTAAGTCCCAGTGCCTGACCAGGAACACAACTAGCATTGTCTAGTGAGACAGGATGGTGGGCCTAACCCCCAGTAATTCTGGAAGCTTAATTCAGGAGACTTCCCAGAGATTAAAGCAACAGAGTTCGCAGCAGGCAGCAAAGGAGAAGACACAATCGAAGGTCACTCCTAGTTTCTGGCTAACTCATCTTGTCGCATGAAGAGGCAATCCCTGTATCACTGTTCAGGCGATTCCTTTTTTGGAGTGCCCTTCCAGGCGCTTCATGACTTCTCCTGTGAAATCGATGCTCCTTAGCCCTCCCTCTCCACCACACACCTGTACCCAGGCTCCTTCATTATAGAAAGGCTGCATGCGACCCATCTGTGAACTATAGCTATGGTTTCTTCTCATGCTCACCAGGTTGTATTTTCATTCTCCCAAGATATTTCGTTGTAGTTTCAATGCGCATGTCTTCATTCTTTTCAAGAGTGTCTCTCACAGATTAAAATTTTCTTAGTTTAATAAAGTCCAACTTAACAAAAAAAATTATAGATTGTGCTTTTGGCAATGTAGCTAAAAATTCATCACCAAAATCAAGGTCACCTAGATTCCCTCCTCTATTATGTTCTAGGAACTTTATAGTTCTGCATTTTACATTTAGGTCAATGCTTCGTTTGTAGTATGCTTTCACTTTACCTGCTCTCTCAGTTACTGCCAGAGTTCGTGACATACATTTACATAACACAGGTGCTCATGGTAGAGCATTACTGTCTGTCTCCCACTGCTGTCACTCATCTCCCTTATCTATACGCTGTCATTAACCAATGAAGCGTTCCTATGGCTTTGGACATCAGCTTTAGCTTAAGAATAAGAAAAATAGGCCCTCCCTGGTGGTGCAACGGGTTAGGACACAGCATTGCAAGCTGGCTGCAGACACTTCAGTGCGAGTTCGATCCCGGGCCCTGGAGGTGACCTACATGGCGCGGCAGACCTCTCCTGACCCGCCCGCTGCTCCCCTCAGCAGTGGACTTCGTCGATCTGCCTGTTCTGCTCCCCACTCTGTCTCTGGTGAAGCCTCTTGCCACCCCTGAGCCTCTGGCCTGTACCCCAGTTCTGTATGTACAAATAAAAAAAAAACTTTAGGTTGAAGGTGGTGCATGTTGTATCAAGTATCAGGGACTGAAGTAAATGTTGGGAACCAAAGATTTACTGACAAGGAAAGAATTCAGCCTTGCATCCAAGCTTGATATGGGACTAGCTAAAGGGGATAACAAACTGATAGTCAACTGGGCCTAGCATCGGGGAGATACAGGTGGGAGGAACTGGACCTAGCACCAGGGGACACAGCGATGAGTCACCTTTGGAACATGAACCTAGATCTATATAAAAGACCCTTCCCCCTTATTGGGTTGGCAGTAGCTGCGGACCCCACTCTAGGGGCTCTGTCTCAGCTGCTGTCCCAGAGCAATAAACTCTGCTTGCTCAGCCTTTCTGCCTCCCGCCTTCCTTTCTTGCGGCCGGTCACAGAAGTTGGGACAAAACTAAATCGTGCATGGTGTAATGATAGAAGTGAATCTTGTTAGGACTACAGTTAATGTCTCATGTCGCTATAGATGCCTGAGACTTTGGAATCCTCTAGTGTCTCTCTTTTCATCTCTTCTCTTGACTTTGAGCTTCTCTAACTACTTTTACACCAACAAAGAGAATTTGTATCTTGATAAGCTCCTTCAGCTTATCCCATTATTATGTTGGGGATCTGTTGGTGTAGCGCTAAGGTCGTATGTGAGAGAGAGAGAGAGATCACATCTATAGTCTGCTGATTAAATCCCATCCTTGTAGTGGGTTTAGCTCTTGGGACTGTGACTGTCACATCACTTCTTATGTTTCATAACTGTTTCCGTCCTGCTCCCTATTCACATCTTTGGCTACAACATTCTTGCTCTGTTGCCTCAATGCTGTTCTCCTTTTAGGTAAGATGGGATGACTGGACTGAAGAATTTCCTTCTTGTTCATGGAAGAAGCCTTCAGCAACACCATTTCCTTGCTGAGTATGTCTTTACCTGAAGAAGGCTCTGGGCTTATTTCATAGCTGTCACTCTCCCCTTTGCTGCCAGAGCTGCAGGGGGATTATTCTCAGCTCCTCATCATAAAAATTTGATGGGATTCATGGGGGGAAGCAAGCCATGAAAGTCTGGTGGATTCCTGATTCTGATTGACTCCCTCTTAATGTCTCAAGATGCTGAGGCAGGTAAGCCAGGAGAGAGACGTTTATGCAGCTGACAATGTACTGTTGAAATGCAGGCATTTCTCACTGCCACACTAGGCCTTACTCCGTGTCTGACAGTGTGCAAAGTGACCACTGAAATATCCCCACCAATTTTTGCCTCTAGAAGTTTTTCTCCAGGTAAGCAGATCTCCTGTGTTCCTATCTCTCTACTCTTGACTTTGTTCCTAATTCTCCAGTGTGACCAGTCTCGCTTCACTGATTTTCAGTTTGCTTAGAATTTTCCTTTAAAAACAGGAGTGGTAACTTCTAACTCTTTACATGGTTAAACTGAAACTTGAAATCCTACTCATTTTTTTTTTTTTCAAAATGTGCTACTTTACTTTAATACACGTCTTGTGATGTGCAGAAATCTTTTGGAGCCTCTGTGTTGTTATAGCTGCTGCTATGCAAATTCCAAGCTGCAGACTTTGACTTTCTCTTTAAAGAAATAACCACACAGCCCCTGGCTGCCAGCTATACCATGTACTCCTCGTTTCCTAGCATGGAGCTTTCCTGACATGGTCCTGGCTCCCCACGGGCCCTTCAACACCACCACCAACATGCAACCTGCAGGAAAGGAGAGTCAAGACCAGTAAGCTATATTTGAGGAAGGGGGGAAGGAAGCTCCTGGCTAAGCATTTTCCCATCATACCCCAGGAAGACAAGACCTCAAAAGCTCTCAGAAGAGCAGATGAGCCACACACCAGCAACCTGTGGCAAAGCCAACGCCACAGCTCCTGCCTCCATTTGCAACCACAACTACTCTCCAACTTTTCTGCTTGCTGGAAATTCCTCCCCAAAATGTAAATCAACTACATCACTGCATGCAATCTTTTGTTCAAACTTTTTTTTAAATTTACAACTAACTGCTTTTTTTTTTTTTTTGGTGAAATTATTTGCCTGATGAAGGAAGCACTGCATTGATTTATATTATGTAATTAGTTTTTTATGACCTGGTAAACTGAGTAGCACTGAATTGGTGGGATTTAAAGTATTTCTTATTGCCTTCTCTATGCTAAACAATGGCCTTTGAACTTTACCAATAGCATAGCATTAAATTCTCACACACAAAAAATAACTTATCTATGACGTAGGTAACACTGTTCTCATCCTATAGATAACAAACCAAAACACCGCGAAGTCAGAGATACTAAATGGTGGTGTCCAAGATGGCTCCCAGGGACGCTGCCCATGGGATTCCGGCTTTGTGCAGTCAGCTCCTGTGTCTGAACAACTATATGACTTGAGAATGTGGCCAAGGATAACGCAAAGGTGACAGTGTATGAATTTCCAGGCGTTATGGACTGAATATTTATGTCCCCGCCGAATTCATTTATGAGGTCTCACCCTCCCCCCTTTCCACCGTAGCCTTTCCTAGACCCCTCACCTGTACCGTACTTGTGTGTTTCTGTGTCTTTCTTCCTGATAAGTCGATTTGTCTCAGATAGCATTTGATCCACAGGGCTTGTCCAGATCCTGACACAGAGTAGGTGTTTGGAATGCAGAGGGGAAGCATGAATGACGTGGAAGATAAGCTCCCTCCCGCCACTTCCTGCTGGTGACTGCCTGTCTCAGTTTCCCCTGCGGTCTGCTCCAAGATGCAAATTCGTGCAGGTGTACTTTGTGAAACACATCGGGCGATTCCTGTCTTTGCTGGTGTTCAGACTTTCACAAGGAGGAAAGGTCACGAGATCCGGTTTCCAGGCCCTTTCATTCTCTTGCCGCTGTTTCCCTGGCAAGGGCGACCTTTCCAGTTAGCCCATGGGTGAGCGGAGCTGTCAGACCATCCGGTCACAGTACACAAGGCTGCCTCGGCGGCTGTTGTGCCCGGTAAAGGCCACGTGATTCCAAGCCGCCCGCCTGAGGGTGTCCTGGAAACTGCAGCGGCCAAGGTTGAACCTGGTAGTCAGTCAGCAGCCCAAAAGGCACATGCTTCCTGGAAATCGGATTCGCTGAAATCAGGTCATCGTGTATCCTTCCAGAACATTGGAAAGACTTGCTTGTGCGTGGCCCTGCTTCCCCGGGCAGATGGGAGCTACGCTGAGGCTTGCAGGCTGGCGAGTGGTGTTTGCACTTTGGGATGCTGTGCACAACTGCGCATTGAGCTACCTGTGGTCACCGACTGTCACGGTCACCTGACACTCAAGGGGCTCCCAGGCAGGCGAGCAGCCCCGCCTCCGACATGGGGCTCCTCCCCGCCACTTTTTCTAGCCGTTCTTTTTTTTTTAGGACTTTATTTTTTTTTAATATTTATTTATTTGTTCATATGCAACTGGGGTACAGGCCAGAGATGCGGAGGGTGAGAGGATTCACCAGGGACAGAGTGGGGAGCAGAACAGGCAGATCGACAAAGTACACTGCTGAGGGGAGCAGCGGGTGGGCCAGGAGAGGTCTGCCGCGCCATGTGGGTCACCTCCGGGGCAGGCGGGGATCGAACTCATGCAGAAGTGGCTTTACATTCTTAGTGCTGTGCTTTAACCTCCTGCGCCACCAGGGAGGGCCTTTCTAGCCATTCTTTGAGGAGCTAACCCATCTCCTTAGGAATAAGCCACCCAGATGCAGAGCTGAGCTGACCCCACACATGCTTTGGCTCTGGTCAGGTAGTTCATTTCTTCAGAGAAGTTTCAGGCAAGGGGAGAGAGAGCAAGGAGTGGGGGAGAGACAGGAGGAAGAGGGGACCCACCGGCCCCCAAGGATAAGGCTTCTCCAGTGCTGCTGTGTCCCGTGAAACAAAGACCCCCTTGCCCTGCTCCCAGTGCCGAAGAAGATGCTACAAGCTCCGTGTGAGAAGCCCTCTCGCCTCCATCAGGCAGGCTCTCGAGCAACCGGAACCGTGATGGAGGCTCTTCCGTTGCGGCAGTTCTACAGGTTGCCCATGGACAAGTTGGCAAAGTCCTAGGAGACAGCTGTTACAAAATAGCTCACATTCACAACTTCAAGTTTCCCATCCAATGTCATTTTCTGAGGTGATGAGTTCTAGCTGGGTTTGAAGCTCCCCTCTGCCACTCCGCCGAATGCGCCCTGGTTCCCATCCCTGTAAAATGGGACTAGCGGTTGTATTTTTGTGTTGCCATTCGCAGAGGCGAAACTGAGGAGAAACTGGATTCCTTAACAGTGTCGGGTAAGTAGATGCTCCGTGGAAATAGGTCATGAGCCTAGGCTCTGCAGAAAGGCATGTTCACGATGCTTCTGCATCATGTTCTAGATGCTTCTGCCACAGCCTCCCAGGTTCCGTTCGCATTGCTCGCCTGTTCGCCTCCTCCAGCAATGGAGTACGCTCTTCCTCAGGACAGAGCTAATTGCTCCTGCAGCCAACACTCGCCCAAACCGCGCTCACCTGCTTCTCCTCCGAGTCTGCGGCGATTCTATGTCCTTCCAATAAATTCCTCTGTGCACAGTGGAGGTAGGGGTTGGGGGGTGAGTATCAGAGGTAACTAGCTGATTATTAACAATTTCATTGATCTCTATTGTTGTGAACAAAGATCTTGAACATATATTTCACTGGATATAGGCATTTGAATCTATTGTTTCTAAATAATGAAAGTGGCTCACTCAGATGGACTCTCTGTCCAGACCTTTATTATGTGGCCGTGTGGAACATGTCTGTGCACCAGCTGCTTGTCATTAACCCCATGTCACAAATAAAGAAACTGAAGACCAAGACTTTCATTCCCCCTGTTCTAGTCCGTGGCTGTGCACCCTGGAGCAAAGCTCTGGGCCTCCCATATCTCAGTATCCCAATATGTAAGGTGAGCTTGACCCCACTGCCCAGCCACCAGATGGTTCTGAGGCTCAGGCCAGGGTATGCGGCTGGGAAAGCACTTTTAACCTGGCCGAGCTCCATGTAAATGTAAAATTATATTATGTTTTTCATTGGCCCAAGGATACGTTGACTCCTTTTCTTGCTGCCTAATTTAAGTCATTTGTTTTCCCCATCGTCATCATAATTTTTAAAATGCGGGGTTAGAAGTGAAAGCCCCAGGATAATAAGATTCTTTTTCTTGAAAACAACATCAAGTCTCAGTGGATTTTCTGGCTGCTTTGTTTCCCTGCCTGGCTGATCATGGCTGAAGTTTGTGTTCTTTGCTTTTCTGAGCAAACTTAAAGTCCTGTTCTCTCTTATTTCCCAATCTTAAGGTTCCCAAAGGACCAATAAATGCCAGCAGTGACTCTCCACAGCCATAGGAGGGTCTTTAGTAAATCAGAGACTAGATCTAACTTCCTGCATCTAGAACTGGGAGTCAAAGGAAGGTTCTCCAAAGTCTATTGAGGATTCTCTAAAGTGTAAGCAGAAATAGTGAAAACTTTAGATATTATTTCCAAATGCCAGAATTTTTAATAGGCAAATAATACAGGGAGATCAAGCTGCTGTGTATTAGCCAAAGATAAAGAGAGAGAGAGAGAGAGAGAGAAGGAAACATTTTACTTGTGACAGCCAAATGAATATTCTCATTGGCCCAGAGTGCCACCTTGTGGGCCAGTTAGCTGTGATTACTTTAGCTCATCTGTCCTAATCAGGTAAAGCATCCATGAGCTCCAGCAAATAACTTCCTGAGAGCCCAAGAGTGTGGATGACAAAACCAGTGGACCACTGTTGTGCTCTTATCCTTATTGTACATGGTTGACCAGTCGGCCAGCACTTGACGCCACGCTTACCTCTTGCCAATACAATAGTAGATGTTCGTGTGTGTCTTCTCTCTCTCTGGCAATCTCCTAGTCCCCTCTTCCAGATGGACTATCTATGTAATGCCCAGGTTCTGTTCTTCATCTTTCCATTACCTCAGTGGTGGGCTTGACTTTTTCTGGGGCACAACCCATGATCAGCCATAGACACAGTCCTTCTCGCTAGAAAATGATTCTCATGTAACTGTCCCTCACAGGCTTCCTCATTCTCTCTCCACCCCTCCCTCTTTCTCCCTCCTTCTCTGCTGGGGTGCTGGAGCTCCAGCTCTCTCTCTCTCTCTCTCTCTCTCTCACACACACACACACACACACACACACACACACAAGTACACACACATTTTTGTGAAAACTCTCCGAGGGGTCACACAACTCCTGACCCCATGTTTAGAGCATGTTTTATTCCCTCCACGATGCTGTGGAGTCAGACCTGTCACTGTCACATCCCTAAAGACACATGTTAGATTCCATGTCCCTTTCCCAGTCAGTCCTCCAATTCCAGCCTCTCTCACTGTTCTTGATTTAAACACCCTGCCTTTCCTGTAGCTTAAACTTTAATCATTGTGATCCCCTCTCAGAAAATGCCTCTTTGTAAAAGTCCTGTCCGCCATGGAAAGTCCAGGTTCTGTATCACCATCCCTGGTCATCAACTCCTAATCAGAAAAAAATTAAACTTCCCTTTGTGATAACAAAGGACTGTTAAACTGTTTTCTTAATTTTTTCTATTAAATTTTTTCTATTAAATAGCTCAGGCTTCCCAGTTTACAACTGACCTAGTAGACCTGTCTTCAAGTAGACAGGCCCTATTCATCTAGGTACCTCCCATAATATTACACAAGGACGCCAGTCGGTAGTTATTTCTTCAGTATCTGAGAGTTGGAAGTTGGTTTAATTCCTTTACACTTTATAGTGAGGTCCTGGGCAAAGTAATTTGCCTCTCCAAGCCATGGCTTGCCTCTCCAAGTGTCTGTACGTACAGATGTGATCATTCCACACATGGGTTCTTGTGAGGATTCAGAATGTGATGAATTTATTAGGCTTGACACGTCTCCTAGCACATAGTTGGCATTCAAAATATTTTTTGCATAAATGGACCCTCAGAGGAAGACAAGTTCATGTCACTGTCACCAAAAAAAAAAATCTTCCAATGATTTTGGAAGCAAGTGTCTAGTCCCTTTCTTCAATAAAAGTGGTTAAGAAATTCCTACATGATAGGGCCAGAGCTCAGTAACAGAAACACAAAGCTGGATCAGCAGTTTGTTCCCATCGTTGAAATCTCTCGATCAATAACAAGAGGCCTCCCCCAGGATGCACTGTTATTATTATATTAATCAAATCTATAGCAGTCATTCTTTAAACATCATTTTATTTAGCCCAAGGAGTGTTTCCTCAGTCTGGGCTAGTGGTTAGCAAGAATCATGTGTCATAGCTGGTGTCAGCCCTGCGGCAGCCTGTTCCAACTGTGGCGCATCGAAAGAGCATTAAAGTTGGAAAGAGCCAGCCAGACACCAGGGGACACGTTCTCTCCTTCAAGCCACTTGGCCACCGCCCAGAGAGTAAACCTGGATCTCTGCCTTTCCTTGAGGAATTCATAACTGTTTGTATAAAGTCACTGGCAATGTCCAAAAAAAGATCCTATTCAGTTCACATTTTTAATTAGAAATGTTTCTTCTATAGCCAAAAAAAAAAAAAAAAAAAAATCACCCTGATATCTTTCAGCCCCCAAAACATTGATCCAGTTAGCATCCCCACTGGCCAAAATGACATTTCCTGTTTCCCCACATCTTCGACAGCTTTGTAGACACAGTATTTCCAACAGTCTCATTTTTGTGGGCCCGACTGATGTAACATAGTCTCACTGCTGCTTAAATCGGGCCCGTCTGTGATGACAAGTGAGGATGTGCTTTATTCTTCTCCGTACCAGCCATGTGAGTTTCCCACCTGTGACTCCCCTATTCCACCCTTTGACCCGTGTGCTGCAATTTGTGCCTTGTTTACTGACTTGAATGGGATCAGCAGCTGCAGTGTACAAAGGACCTATGGGACCTCTTCCACCACCAGCCTCCCAGGCACATGGTGCATTGGCTACGATCCATCAATCTTAATTGAGACCTTATCATGGTAATAACACGCCTTAACCCTCCCACGTCCACAGCTTACAGGAGGGTTCTTCTTGGTATTTGCCAAGTCTATGGGTTTGGACAAAAATACAATGACCTGTATCCACCATTTCAGAATCATGCAGAGTAGTTTCACTGCCTTGAAAAAAACCTCTGTGCTCTGCCTATTACTTTCTTTTGCCTCAGAAAGAAGCCCTAAGAACAGTGATTCTACAACATAATCATCTCCTCTTTGATCTTTAAAGAGGGGTGAAGGCAGGTGCCCTCTTCTGCCTTCGCATCCTCTCCCCAGTACAGGCGAGAGTCTGCAGGCAGGACGCGCTCAAGCCACCTCTGGCCCACGACAGCAGAAAACAGAATGAGACAATCCCCACCTGTCCCCACCGGCAACATCCTCCAGCTCCACTCTGAGCTGCCATTTTCCCTCCGTGTGGTCGCCCAACCACACTGCTTTTGTTGCAGGGCAGGGAAAATGCCCACTTTAAATAGGATCTGCCATCCGCCACATCAGGACCAGATATATAAGACCTTTCATGGAAGGGGAATTTAATACAATGAGTGTGCTTGTGGAAAAGACAAAGAACGTAGTTTCTCAATCAAACACCCAAGTTCCCCATGCCCTCGTGGGGAAAAGTCCACCCAAAGGGGCTGGCCTGGAGCAAGGCCTGAAAGCTGCCACAGTCTAAAGCACCTTCTGGCCGGGACCCATGGAAAAGGGTCAGAAATGGCCAGACGAGTCTGGGAGGAAAGGAGCAAGATCAAAACCAAGATAAACACTGCCACAGTCACCCACACACACAGGTGTCTCACCCATGTCTGTGTCCCCCAGTCCAGGGCCAGAAACAAGAGCCGCTTCTTCACCTGTCTCTGCTCCTTGGGCCCCCTCAGGTCTTCTTCCGGCTCTGGCTCCATTCTGCTCCTTCTCCAGTCTTCTCTCTCCAGCTTTCTTCCCGCCCTGCTCAGCTCCATCCTCCTCTGGGTGGGGCAGGAACACCACACACACACACCCAGGTTACAATCTCTCTCTGAGAGTTTCTTAGAGCTTTTACTCACATTCTCAGGCCCACTACCTTCTCTAGCTTCATTCATTGCAAAGTTTGCTTTCAGGGGAGAGAGCAACAGTCCATATTATTAATTTGAAATCTAGACACAATCATTTTTTGCCAGGAGTTGGTTTTTAGACATCTCGATATCTAGGTCGACCCTTGGTTCCTCAGCTAATTTCTGACTGATGGAGGAAGAAAAAAAGAGGCATTTTCACCATTTTCACAGTGGAAACTCATGGATTGGTAGCTAAAAAGTGAGGTTTTAAAATGTATTTTAAAGTTAAAGATTTTTGCTCAAGAAAGACTAAGTAGCCATAGCAAAGCTAGGCATTAATAAATCAGGGCTTCCCAGATGTGGTTATTGTTGAAAACAAAAGGATGCTTGAGAAAAAGGCCCTAGAAACTCCAGTTTTCTTTTAAGCATTACTCAGTGACTTTTTTATTTTTAATTTATCTATTTAATCAAACCCACATCCTCACCAAGTTGTCATCCAACTTAACAAGAAATAGTGTCTGCTCATCTGGAGTGAAAATACATATGCACTGTATTGTTTCTAGTTTCCTTGAGAACGCGGAGGAGCTAAATCTTCATGAGATTTGCTCCTATTTTCTCTCATCTTTCTTTAGAAAGATGGGTGAATTAGCCTGGTGTCATAAACTGAAATTGTACTTCTGATAGTAGCACCAAATTTGTGAACACACAATTTGACCCTAATGTCTAAATTTCTACAGGCGTAGCAAATACACCTTGAAAAATTAAGACTTTAAGAAGAAGCAAGTGTTCTTTGATGAAAGCAATCCACGGCCCAATAGTGAAGCAGATCTAAAAGACCCGCCAGCAGCATCACTATGTGTAACCTGAGGCCTCTGGGAAACACTGCTTTCCTTTTTATTTCAACTTTTATTGATTTGTCAAGCATTTATATAACTGTATGATTTTGGAAGTATGATTTCACCTCTCCATATGTACACATGCCTCAGAACAAGGAATGTAGAAAGAGAAGAAAGGTCCAAGAATTCTGGCCTTCTGAGATAGACTGTGTACCCGCAATGAGGAAAGGAAACATAGACTGTCGTGAAAAGTACTTGCAGTTTATAAACCATTCTTGTCTACCTGTCTCTGTGTGTGTGTTTAATAAACTTCACTTTTTAGTTTTAGATTCACAGCAAAACTGAGCAGAAAGTAGTTTCTATAGACCAGCTTCTCCCATCATCAATATCCTGATCATAATGTTGTCACAAACTATGACCAATATTGACACATCATAACAACATCATCCCCCAAAGTCCACAGCTTCCATGAGGATTCACCCTTGGTATTGCCTGATCTATGAGTCTGGACAAATGTGGGATGACCCATTGCCTTAGGTAACCTAATATTTTTGTCTGATATCTGTTTCTCTTGTAATAATTTGACATTGTCCAAAAAGTCACAAACATATTACATAAAGGTCAGTTGGTTTCCCTAGTTGTGAGCAAAGATATTCACATGTCCCTTATACACTTGTCAAAATCAAGAAATTGGCATTAGTACAATGCTACTAACTAAACTCCAGGCTTTATTCTGATTTCATTTTTCCTTCAATCACTTTTCTTTGGCAGCTTGTTTGAAGTTTATGCTCCTTTACCTGTGCTAGGATCCGATGTCACTGTCTTTAGTTGTCACCTTCCCTAGTCTCCCCTGGTCTGGGACAGTCTCCCAGTCTGTCCCCAGGGGTCCTATGACATTGCATCTTGAGGAGGACTGGACAGGTGACCCACAGAACACTCTATCACCTGGGTTTGTCTGAGTCTTTTCAGTCAGAGGTTACATGGTTTTTGAATGGCCACTCTAGATAGGAATTGTCCTTCTCACTTCATCAAATTAGGGAGTGGGTGATACTTGCATGGCATCACACCACACAAAATGGTGATATTAGCTTTCACCTGCTTAAGAAAGGGTTTGCCAGGTTTCTCCACTTTCAGGCAACTCTTCTCCTCATGCTGGTCTTCTTAGGGTCACTATTAAGAGGAGGGAGTGTGTGGCCATTAAGCTCTAAGTCGTGAAAGGGGACCACCTACACTTAGTATCTAGAATTTCCCTTGACATATATGTCCCATTTTATTTTGGTTTGTTTGTTTTTACCATACGCCTGGCGTGGAACAGCTAGCTGGCTCATACCAGCTTGGAAGAGCCATTGTTACATTCAGGAATGTTGCAAGCTAGTTGACATATGTCCATAGGCTGTGATCCACCATGAGGAGAGCATGCACACCACAGACACTGGCAAACACTACAAAACAAGTCTCCCCTCCTCCAGAGAACTGGTTGTTAGATAGCTGCCAGCACACTTCTGTAGGTAGATGTGCTCAATAAATTAAATAACGCCCAAATGGGCAAAAGAAGATAAACTGTCACAATGAGACACTTACTTCCTTGCTGACTGAAGCAAAAGAGAAGTCAGAATTGTTCCCACTCTGCCACCTCACCCTCCACCAGACACTATCAGCTGTGTCTGAGGAGTTTCAGCCACAAAAGTAGGCAACCCATCTGTTGTGTGTCTCCACCTGACTGCAGAAACTACCAGAAGGGAAGACGGGAGGGTCGGGGAGGAGGAGGAGGAGGAGGGAATTGTGGGGAGGCAGCTCAGCTGACTGCCCTAGAAGACCACTGTTGTTTTACTGGAGGGTGTGGGTGTGGTAACAGCCCCGAAGGGGGGAGCCTATTACCTCTGAAATACAGTGTTGTAAAGCAATGTTACCCCATAAAGAAATGAATGTGTGTGTGTCCCTACTCTCCCAGCAGAAGGGAGGTGCTGAACAGGTGCTAACGTTTTAGCTAACAAGAACTAAAAGGAAAACTGTTCTTGGTCTCTGGGGTCTTGCACTTTTCTTTTGTAGTACCCAAAACACTAGTGTTATGGTTCTGTCAAAAGAGAAGAGGCAACCCCAACTTACAGCGACCTGAACTTCAGTGCATAAAGGTTTTGAGGGCTGTGTTTGGGGTCATGAAGAAACACCAGTAAGAAATCCTGCTTCTCTGGGAAAATGGCAAGTACATTTCTCAGCAAGAGATTGTGATGTGTCTCCCTGCAGCTGCCCGAGAAGCCCTGTGAACGCAGTGATTCTCAAAGACAGCCTCTGGCAGACTGCATCTCATCACCGGGACCCACAGTGGACCACCTGAGATGTGGATGCCTGGGAAGCCACAGCTTCAGTCTCCCAGGGAATCCCAAAAAGCAAACAGATTTGGCATCAACTGCTTAGACTGACAAACGATTCTGGAAAGGTGTATAGCTCCACCTACAGGTAATACTAGGTATTGCAGCAACTCTATGTACACCATTCCCGGAAGGGATTGGAGGGTTGTAACCATGGAAACCGAAAACAGCCACCTTTCCACAATCATTGCTTTCCGTTATACCGTTATACTCTTCAGAATGTCCTTTGAAATATTTTAAGGCCGTCTTGTGCAGATTCCATAACTCTCTAGACATAGTTATCAAAATCCAAGTCAGGTTAAAATTTCAGACATAAACGTTATTTAACTTTAAAGACTATTTAAATCTCATCTCCTGGCTACGCCCTCCCCACCACCGCCCAGCTCAGGCTGTACTGGTGGCACAAAAGGTTAATATCGAAGTCTGGGACATGAGCAACTATTTCCTCGAACCCCTGAAAGTGTTTTTGCCAAGAACTTTCCGATAGTCGGTATTATTATAATCATAATATGTGTGTATATTTT
Organism: Condylura cristata; assembly: GCF_000260355.1. Taxonomy (NCBI): domain Eukaryota; kingdom Metazoa; phylum Chordata; class Mammalia; order Eulipotyphla; family Talpidae; genus Condylura; species Condylura cristata. The sequence goes on from NW_004567113.1 coordinate 51,964,819, forward strand.
TGGAGTTTGCAAAACCTTTTCCAATTCATTATGCTCGTTTTCAAATTTACTCAATCTAACACCTCTACAAGGTGGGAATGCATTTATCAACTTGGAGATAAGGAAATTGAAGTTCACAGCATTTATTCCAGATACAAGGAGAAAAAAGCCAATCCATTCTGAAATTCATCCCATTACCACTATACAGTTGCCTCGTGGAAACCAAACGATCAAAGGGAATTTAGAGGCGACTTCTGAATGGGGAGAGGCTGATAAGTCACACCTGAGCTGAAGCTCAGGGAAATTCCACAGGAGCGGTTGGGAGCCTTGCAGATTCCATGTCCTTCTTGTTCAGTGTTGGGATAAAATGTTGAATAAGACACACATGATCGCGCCCATGAACTCACTTCATAGTGGAGAAAGAAAAACAGAGGAGGCATCGCTATTTTGTAGTACAAGCGTGGATTTTCGTCTGCAGTTAGTTCACTTAGCACAGACTATAATAAACACACACACAGGCACACATGGCTCTCCAGGCCTCACTCATTCTGCTAGTCTGTGCTGTTTGTTTTCAGACTTCATTTATCATCTAGGAGAAAGAAAAATTTAGGAGAGCTGCTGAATTTTTGAGTAAAACTTTCCTAAGCCAACCATCTTTTTCTAATGCATGAATGTTAGAGAAACTAAAAACTTTACAGGAAGACGCTGGAGCAGGCAGAAAGGATGGCTTCAGAGCTTCCCACCGCTCAGGGCTGCCGGCTGCGGGCTCCTGCAACCTGACCGGGCTTCCCTGTGATTAATGACAGACCCTCCAGTGACATGGCCGGAAGGGAAGCAGCTCCAGTTACTGATAGAGCTAAAGCATAATTACTATGCAAATGATCTCAGTAATGTAATAGAACGGAATATCTGGTCATTACAGGGCAGACAATTCACAATGCTAATTGGGGTTAGCCTGTTTTCAGAAAGTAAATAATATTAACAGTAAAATATATCTAGAGTATGATTAGATTTGATTTTGCTTAGCATCCAGGGATATGGTCTACTTCTGAAATTGTTTACATTAAAAAGATAATTATGCAGTATCTTGCACTGACTCTGGATTCAAAACCCTGGGAACAAAATGACACTAAGTATTTGAGCGAAGTCAACAGTGGTGATGCTTCAGGCCAGAAGACACACAGGAAAGAGACCATCTTTAATGCCGGGAGTGCCAGGATGTACCTGGGCCAGGAGGTGCTCCCAGGAATCTGAAGAACAGAGGAGGGCAGAGAGGAAGAGAATTCTGGTGAGTCAGCCTCCTCCAGACTCTCATTTCTCCCCATCTTTAAACACTACCTGACCACCTCCCTGTTCCACTTCAAGAGTTTTCAAATCCATTTCCTTCTCTCCCTCCTCTGCCCCGTTCACACTTCCCCACCGATCTCACCCACGCGTGCTTACTGCAGCACTGTTCACAATCACCAAGCTATGGAGACACAGAGTGCAGAGACCGGCCAGCGGACCAAGGAGATGTGGCCCATATTCATGGACTCCGGCTATTAAAGACCACGACGACACCTTGCCATGTGAGCCACGTGGATGGAGCTGCAGGGGATGATGATAAGTGACAGAAGTCGGAAGGAGAGAGACAGACACCTGATCATTTCATGTGCATGTTGAATAGACAGGAGCAGAGGAGGAGGGGGCGGAAGTTTACAAGGGGCTGTGGGTGCTGTTGTGATAGGGGTGGGGACAGACATCTGGGGAGGTGTGGATGTATCCCCCTAAATCTTACACAGTATCGTAACCAGTATTACCTGGGTAAGGGGGGGGGGAAGCAAAGGAACAGGCAAGACTAAACTGGCAACCCCTAGACACATGACGCGGAATGAGGCCTGCCGGAGGGGGAGGGCTCCTGGTGGAGGACTCTGGCAGGTGGGGCGTGGTGACTACATCTGAAGAGGTGGCACCCCGCACCCCTAACATACACACATATACAGTGGTGTAAACCAGCTTCACTTCAATGAAAGATGATACAATTTAAAAATAATCATAAGTTTTTAAAATAAATCAAAGTAGTTATGTAATGGATATTTTTTTAAAGTACCAATGCCTGGATCCACTCCTTCCCCCCAAAAGACGAAGCCCATCCTAGGGCAACAGCACCCTGAATCGGACACAGCCCTTCTTCTCAGTATCCCCAGCAGATAAGGGGGGGTGTGGGAGGAGGGGTGTGTCTGGGGGGCCCCTCCCATCCTGTTTTGAACTCTGATTCTCCAGCTCCCTCCCCTTCCCGGAGCCTCACACACCCTCAACAAATTCCTTTTCTTTGTGATCTCAGGCAGGGTTCATTCCCGTGGCTTTCTTCACAGGAATCCTAATTTACACGCGCCTGAAATATTTAAGCCAGATCTACATGGCTTCCAGTGAAACTGGGTGGAGCAAAGTCAAGAGTCGGTAAACCAGGGCTCTGTCTAAAGACGGCCAGTGCTCAGTTTACATCTGAAAATGTCCTGTGAGCACACACCTGCTCCCCCAGACCTGCTGGGAGAAGGAAGGCGTTAGGCAGAGGCATGCTCCCTGTGGGGAAAGCCCTGCACACACAGAGACCCGAAACAGCCTGTGTGAGCAGGCAAATGAGATTTTTAATCTCATCCAAAGTAGACCCCCAGGGGCTACAACCATAACCAGGACTAGTCATTATGCGAGTGTCAGGGTTTTGTTTTTTTTTTGTTTTTTTTTTTTTAAAGATTTATTTATTTGTGCATACAGAACTGGGGTACAGGCCAGAGGCTCAGGGGCGGTGAGAGGCTTCACCAGAGACAGAGTGGGGAGCAGAACAGGCAGATCGACGAAGTACACTGCTGAGGGGAGCAGCGGGCGGATCAGGAGAGGTCTGGCTCGCCATGTGGTCACCTCCGGGGCAGGCGGGGATCGAACTCATGCGGAAGTGACTTCAGCTTCTTAGTGCTGCGCTTTAACCCACTGTGCCACCAGAGAGGGCCAGGGTTTTGGTTTTTATTAATGCTTCTTTAGAACTTATGTAGAGCCTGCCATGCACAGGTTGAACGCACCTGCTCCGGTTACAAAGGGATTTGGCAGCCTAAGAACCTAGACCAACGTGTGGCCATGCCTGCTCAAGCCGACCAAGCCCCAGAGAGCGTCAGCTGCAGGGTAAGGACCTGATTCCACACTTCCTGCACAGGCCTGTGGGCTCGTGGGAGCCTATGCCAGGTCCAGTCTGCAAGCCAGGCCTGCAAGCCAGGCCCCTAAGCCTCCTCGGGTCCCTGGCGCAGTCCCAGAGAGCTTTAAGGAAGCCCCAGACCCGGGACTTGGTCCTGCCTCTCAGCCAGCCTCACTTCTGGAAGGTTCTGACCCATGTCTGCAGCCGCCACCATCTCTCAGTCCTTCCCCATGGCCAAAATGGTTCCTGTCCTGTCCCGGGGACTTTGGTAAGCTCGCCAAAGCCGGGTCTGATTCGCCAAGTCCCAGGAGGGAGACCCACAGAGGATCTGGGAGCCACCAGTGTCTCCCTAGGCTTCACCCTGCCACAGTTCCAGATGTAAAGACCGGAGTACTTGAGCTCTTAGATGCCAATAGGAGCAGGAATTCAAAGAACCCACCGGGCTCCGGACCAATCCAGGATTCAGCAGACACGGGGCTTTGCACTGAGGACTCACCTAGGGCCGTCCTGGCCGAGGGGGCCGTGGGAGGGCGCAGTGTAGGTACAGGCACTTCTCATCGCTGTCTGAAGCAGACAAAGGTGCTTGACTAGAAAGAGGCCAGGCCCATTAGCGTCCCGATCCCAGAGGTGGTCCAGGTATCAAGACAAGTGGTCCAACCTCCAGCAGCCACTCACCCTTAGGTGGTAGGCTGCTGGCTCACCAGGGAGGCAGCCCTGGGAAGGTGAACTCACCTGGATGAAAGCGCCTTCGGTTCCGACAGTCGCAGAGACAGGTTGTCCCCGAGGCCAATTGGGTGCCAGACACATGTCAGACTCAGAAGAGGGTTGGAGGGAGAGTATGATCAGCCCTGCCTGTAACCGTGAGCAGGAAGCTTCGGGGAGGCTCTCAGATGGTAAGCAAGGGTGAAGAGGAGGGAGACTGAGCCTGAGGCGATGCAGCTCTGGCGGGAGGGAGGCTGGGGGTGGGGGGCTGTCCGGAGCCTCCAGATCAGAGATCCCCAACCCGAGACTCTCACTAGGCTGCTCTCTGGGCCAAGGCCCTCCACTGTGTTCAATGACAGCAGGGTAGGTGGGTCTCACCAGCCTTCTGAGTGCAGAGCACTCAACAGCAGTCTAGAGACAGGCTGCTGGGCCCCGCCGGTGGTGCAGAGGGTTAAAGCGCAACACTGCAAGCGAACTGCAGCTGCTTCGGGACGAGTTCGATCCCAGCCTGGAGCTGACCCACATGGCGTGGCAGACCTCTCCTGGCCCGCCCGCTGCTCCCCCAGCAGTGTGCTTCACCAATCTGCCTGTTCTGCTCCCCACTCTGTCTCTGGTGAAGCCTCTCACTCTGTCTCTGTGCCTCTAGCAGGTACCCCAGTTCTGTGTGAATAAATAAATAATTTTTTTTTTTAAATCCACATTAGGCCCTCCGTGGTGGCGCGGCGGGTTAAAGCACAGCACTGAGAAGCTAAAGCCACTTCCGCATGAGTTCGATCCCTGCCTGCCGGGGAGGTGACCACATGGCGCGGCAGACCTCTCCTGGCCCGCCCGCTGCTCCCCTCAGCAGTGTACTTCATCAGTCAGCCTGTTCTGCTCCCCACTCTGTCTCTGGTGAAGCCTCTCGCCGCCCCTACACCTCTGGCCTGTACCCCAGTTCTGTATGCACAAATAAATAAATCTTTTAAAAAAAATCCACATTAAAAAAAAGAAAGAAGCAGGCTGCCACGTAGCCACATTCTGAGTTCTAAGTCTTTCTGTTACAGGACTTCTTTCCTTTCCTTTTTACAGTAATACATGAATCTGCTCTCCCCCTCCCTCCTGTCCACTGCCAAGTTCTCTCTACTTCCAAGTTCATGGAAGGAAAATAATATCCTTATTCCTTCTCCATCAGCTTCCGGCACTGGTAACTTTAAAGAACAGAACCCTAAGGGCAGGTGGGTTATTTAAGGAGAGGATAAAGGAGCCTTGGGACCAGGAAGGCGCCAGGCACGATGGAGGAGCTGTGTGTGTTGAATGAACATTTTTCCTTGGCGGTAGTCAATTTTGTCAGTCTTTTCCAAAATCTATTCTAATGTTTGCTGACTGTCTATTAATTTTTTTGTTTATGTTTTATTAATTTCTGGTCTGATATTCATGCTGACTTCTCTTTGGTCTAACTCTGATTTCTAACTGCATTAAATAGCTTTATTTTATAATTGTGTGTCTTCTTTTGTCTGATAAATGTGTTCATTCCACAAATTTAAACTACTGCAATCACTCTATCTTATTCTTCATTTGCCGTGTCTTATTGCTATTAAATTCTAAATATTTAGTGATGGTATTATAATTTCTTCTAGGAATATACATTAATGTTTACTATGATTGTTTTTTAATTTTTAAGATAAAGGAGATTTGTTATTATTGCTGGGTTTCCATTGCATTCAGCAGGACTACATGGTCTGTATGTTTTCAGGTAGCTGCTGAAATTGCCAGATTGTTCTTCTTGCCTTACTTATCAGACTCTGAAAAATAAGCCATGCCTTCTCACCTTTTATGAGAATATGCCCATTTTTCTTGAAATGCTTTCAATGCATGCTTCAATATTTTGAGAAGAAAGCTGCAAGAGGCAGACAAATTCAGAACTAAAATCTAGTTTCCTGGTGAATTGTTACTTTCTTCCGCCTGGTGACTTCTTGATGGCTAATGTTGATTTTACTGCTATGAAAAAAAGCTGAAGTGAATTATTAACATATGACACTTAGCGTGAATAATAACCAGTAATATCTAAGCTAATATTAATATTGCAATAATGGTTTTTTGGGATTTGGGGGCTTGCACAGCAAAGGCTGTTTCAGGGATCAGGAGATTGGCTGGGACCCCACCTCATTCAAGCAGGCCCAGGAGCCTGCCTCCCCTGCACAGAGCTCAGCCCACAGCTGAGGAGGGGAGCAGAGGCTTGCCCTGTCCTGCCAATCACGTCTCCCCTTGCCCTGCTGGGTCTGGGCAGGGGTGCAGTGGCCCCACGAGGCTGGGTGGGTAAGGCTTTCCTGGGGGTGGGTCTTCTCTGGCCGCAGACCCCTTCAGGGGCTCCAGAGCTGAGGGTCCCTGTCGCCCCCGCATGCCCATCCCCACCTCACTCAGCCTTCTGGAGCTCTCCAGTTCACACGAGGAGCCTGCGCTGGAGTCTGGACGCTCGATGGCCATCTAGACACGTGAGCCTCCACTCCCGCGGGGCCTGAAGCCCCGAGACCTGAGGATCACAGCCGCCTGGGCCCGCGTCTGAGACGCATGTGTATTAAGGCAAGGCTGAGGACACGTCCAGCTGAGGGAAATGCAATGCCTGCATTTACTGCAATTCCTGCGGCTGTAACATGCTTGTCATAGTCTTGGAATTCTGCTAAAAAATACTGAAACAAACAGATGCCCAGAACGGAAGAAAATGTCGGAAAGGAATGAGGGGTGTGAGAAAATACTTGCGGGTCGAAGGAACACTTTTCCTTAAATACACCCTCAAACTAGTGATGCGTTTTCCCCCCAGAAAATCTGTAAAAGCCGCTACCTATCCTTAAAAAGATTAAAAATGGAAACACGGATGATTTTCAAATAAGCAAAAAAGAAACACGGATGATTTTCACAACAAAGCAAGCTGTCGGGATAAAACTATGGAACGTGCTTTTGAATTTTATTTATTCCTCCAAAAATCTAACAAAGTGACCTTTTAGCTTTAAATCTCACCGGGATGAGTGTTCCCCTCTAAAGCCGGTCCCCACTAATAATAGCGGGGTATCACAGCCCTGAGTCGAAGCAGCGTTCCTGCCTCTAGGGGGCAGCAGTGACTAGCAAATCGCTACAAGCTGACGCACACAGTGGCAAGCTGCTTTGGTAACTTGTGTCAGCCCCAAAAGATTCCAGAATTGAGAACTCCCGTGATTTTCCAGCTTATCTTCAAAGTACAAGGACTCTCTTGGGGCGTTACGCCCCCTCCCTTTCTATTTTAAGTCAAAATCCTTTGGACTAAAGTCACTGGGCTAGCAGGCGTCGCTGAGACATCTTTTCTTCAGCATTTAACAAAAGGAAATGAAAAGTCACCGCCCGGCAAAGAGCGCTCCCAATCAACACCAACAACCAAGTGAATGGAGCTTCTCTCAAAGCCAGGTGTTGAATTTTGAATTTTGAAAATCGGAACTTTAGTTCTAAGGAAAGTGACCAAAGCAGCTGAGATCTTTAAGATCATGAGTAATATCTTTCACATTTCAGTTGACGGCAGGAACAGGTTTTGCTTGTCAGGGAGCGATTGAGAAAGAAAGCGCCAGAGAGAGAGCGACAGAAAGTTTCTAATGATTGCCCATTTTCACATTCAAGTTGTTTCATACAAAACTCCGATTCCTGACTTCTCTGGAGCACACAGCTTGCAGGCACTGGCCCAGGTTTTCACAGCAACCAGAGTTTGGACTTGAGCATTGGCTACTCCCTTTAACCAAGCAAGTTTTTCTCGTTGGCTCTGATTCTCTGTTATCAATGTCCTTATTAGCTCTCGATTGCTGTGTAACAAATGATCACAAGCCTAGCAGCATATATGAACCGCCTTTCTGTTCGTGGCAAGCCCAGGCTCCGCATCACTGCATTTTCATCTCAAGTCCTCACAAAGGTGACATCCCTGTCAGCCAGGCTGTATGCACCTGGAACTCGGGGTCCTCTTCACAGACATGTGGAATTCAGTTCTTTGTAGCTGCACACCCGAACTCCCCATTTCCTCACTGGCTGAGTGGAGACCCTCTCACTTCCATCAGTTGCATGCCTCACTTCAAAGTCCCCCTCTATCTACACCAAGAAAACAATGGAGAATCTTTTATTTTTAAATTTTGCATAGAAAACAGAGGTGTAGCCCAGAAGTGTGGGGGTGAGAGGGAGCAGAACAGACAGATCTACTGAAATACACTGCTAAAAGGAGCTGCAGGCCAGATAGGAGAGGTCTGCTGTGTCATATGTGGGTCAGCTCCCTGGCCAGGGGTTGAACTGAAGCCATATCAGTGATATAGTTGAGAATTAATTCCTAGGCCACCAGTGAGGCCCAACAATGGCGAACTTACCACACACCAGATCCCAGTCACACACAGTTCTCTCCCCAGGAGGAGCTCAGTCTCTTGATATGTTCACCTGATTAGGGCAGGCCCACCCAGGTTAACCTCCCTTTATTAAAGTCTATATGCTGTATAACAGAGCCTAGCTAGGGGACCGTGACCACAGTTGCCATCTCAAGGATAATACAGGCTGCATCCACCACAAGGAGATTCCTAGAATCGTACCTCTCATATTTGAGGAAAAACCAGCTTTCACTTACCATCAAACCTGAAGTGTATATTTTCAGGATAGCACTGATAAAAGATTGACTATTTCTACACACACATTTCTATGCAGAAAATGGAATTTGAGGGGAAAATGTATAGTTTGGGGATAAAAAAAACACAAGAAAAATATTCTACATGTCTCCAATGAAGACAAAATGGACATTTTTAGACCTGGCCCGTGACTCATTTCTGTTACCCATCGGGCCTTTTGGGGAATTTAAGCTTATGCCCCTGCTTCAGACCAGCCTGTGGTGCAAACGCTCCCCACAAGAGCTCAGTCTCTTGGCTTTTCTTGTGGTAACTCAAGTGCCTGACTTAAATGCTGACTCCCAGGCATTCTCTTCGAAGAGGACCAACAGAAGGAACTCACTGCCAACCAAGCTCATGCTGGTCAGGCTGCCTCATGCACCAGCCTCTCTGTCTCATAAGCTCCTCACTGGTTTAAATAACCAACCACTTGGAGCCACTTCCAGGCCTTGTTTCTTTCTTTCTCCCCCTACGCTTTAAATTCCCACTCTTGTATTGATTTAAAATCACAAAAATGAGTGGGCCCATAAAACTCTAGACACCCCCACTTTAGCCCCAATTAGAGCGGGACCCTAGGCCCCCCCACACTTTCTCTCTCTCCCCCCACCACTCTGGGCTGTGTCGCCTCCAGGTCTTCTCAGTACCAGACTTCTATTTTGTTCTAAGTTTCCTGAGGACTGTTCCTGGAGGGCATCTTAAGATCATAAGAACCGCGAATCCGAACCGCGAGAATCGTTCCAGCCCGGGCGGGAATCCGTAGGCGGAGACCAGCGCAAAGCCAGTATGCAGACACCTCTCTCCACTGAAAACAGACCAAGAGCCTCTGCAAGTCTTGCCTCCCACTTCTCCTTCTTGGCTCCCGGCTTGGGTAGTTTAATTCGTCGGGATTCCCCGAGATGACTGAGCGTGCTTAGCTACACCCGTGCAAATAGCAGCCTAGTTGTGGCGAAGAAGCTTTATGCCCCATCTGTCACTGATGGATAATTTTGCAAATGTGATCAGAGTATGTTTTGAGTTCCCCACTTCCTTACTAACTGAGACACTCTCAATTCCTATGAGTGTGGCAAACCTTGCTTCCTGTCCCCACCCCAGCCCCCAGCCCTTCACCCAGCAATGGAAAACTTAGCACTCGCCAGATCCCAACCTTGTGTTGATTCTCTCCAGGAGGAGAGCTCAGCCCTTGAAGGACCCACTTCCAGGACTCTTGGAGGGTGGCGCAATGTTAACTTGCTCTACTGTTCCTCAGTTTTATTTATTCTTGTTAGTAACCTGTAGCAAACCGGTGACAGACAGGTAGTGGTGACCTTTTATCAAATATATTATCTGTGCAAATGATTGGTAGTTTAAAATTACTATGATACTCATTATCATGGCTAACTTTTTTTGTGGAATGGTTGTGCCACGGTCAAAGTTTCTAGCATGTTAAACCCATTATATTTCAGTTCATAAAAGGCCACTCTGAATGGATACTGCTATTACTTTACAGGTGTGAAAACCTCGGAGCAGATCCTGCAAATGACTTGCCCCCTTTCACACAGAGGAAATGCGTCCTCAGATACCTCCCTCTGGGACCACCCCCAGGAAGGGTGCTGTACATGACTTGGTGTGTCAGCGCCAAACCAGCTATGGTTCAAGCCACAGCTCCTCCACCTACCGGGTGCATGGTGTGGATTGTGTGATCTGACTTCTGTGCAATTCAATGTCCTCACAATGAAACCCAGCATTATAAATGAAGTTCATTAGGCTAAATAAGAAGGGATGCTTCCATGATATAATTTGTATTCATATTTCATGAATGATAAAGCTCTCCTCAAGCACTAATCATATTTACACATCATTTTTTTTTTAAGGCAGTGTTGGCTTAGTCTCTAGACAATGCCCTTCAAAAAGGATTTTTTCAAATCTACCCTGAGGGATCAAATGGGAGGAAGAACTCACTCCTTCACTTGGAGGAAACTGAATACAGAGAATGGATCACACTATGAACAGGAGTTTGGAAATCCAGAAGCAGAGAGCAATCATTATCAGCCAGAGATACAGAACCGGTAGGTGAGAGATGATGATAGACAGACAGATGGATAGATAGAGATGGATAAAGAGAGAAGAAGTCATATTAAAATGACTAGGCAAGCTGGAAACAAAATTTCTTCTTCCTCAGGAAAAACCTCAGTACTACTCAGAAGTCCTTTCAACTGATTAGGTCAGGCCCACCCACTTTTTTTTTTTTTTTTTTGTGTGTGATCATCTTAAAGTCAACAGACTGAAGATGTCCATCACATCTCCAAAATACTTTCACAGGACCACCTCAGTTAGTGTTTGATGAGTGAGTGAGAATTACAGCTTCATCAAGTGGACACATAAAACTGACCATTGTAGCAACAATTACGCTGTCAGACCAGAACAACATACACAGCCATGCGCCAGGTAACATCAGGGCTGCCAGTGGCCTCTGTGAAAGCTGACGTGCATGGCAGGCGGCGGCATCTAGATCTGAGGAGAGTGCTCTGACACCCAGAGCGCTAAGCCAGCGACTGACGCAGCTCTCAGAAAGTGACTGTCTCCAGGACCCATCTACACGGCCACCCACTGCCCGGTGGTGAGACCAGAGGTGTGAGCCGTGTGCTGTGCTTGCAGCAACAGCGGCCTGTGTCACCCTGACAGATTTCACATAAGCTGTCCAGTAAATGGATTGTGGAAGCTACTTGTGCTGATCAACTTGTGCAGCCTTTCGGAGTTTTTTGCTGTTGGAAGCAAATAACAGCGAAAAGCCATCCCCTTCTATTTACTGTAAGTGATAGTTTACCATAGGTGTCAGTGTGTCTGGGCCACAGTGATCAGACATTTGGTACATACTTATTCAGATATTTCCTTTTTTTTTTTTTTTTCTGGATAAGGTTGGTAGACTTTGGGTAAAGCAAATTGGCCTCCATAATGAAGATGGATCTCTTCCACTCGGTTGAATACCTGAATGGGTTAAAAATCCCCCATTTAAGAAAGGATTTTGAAAGCAGACTGTCGATGGACTTGAACTGTGATGTTTTATGTGGTCTCCAGTCTGGTAGGCCGCCCCGAGGAGCTTGGGCCCGCCAGCCTCCATGAGCACGTGAGTCAATTCCGCAAAATAAATCTATAGATCAGTAAGTGATGATAGATATAGACAGAGAAAGAGACAGATAGACAGATAGCGGTGGGCATATCCTATTGGTTCTATTTCTTTGGAGAACCCAGACTAGACTGTTTATAAAAAGCACTTTGACGTAAGCTGTCCAGTAAATGGATTGTGGAGGTTATTTGTGCTGATCAACTTGCACAGCCTTTCGAAAATTTTCACTTGGAAAGAGACATGAACATCTGAGACTCCTCCTCCACCTCTCCTATTATGGCTATTTCCAAGCCCCCAGCCCCAGCAACGTTCATGCTGTCTAGTACATCCCTATAGATCTTGAAAGCCTCACACAGGGGTGTGTGGAGGCTCAATTCACAGGACACTTAAAAAACAGAGAGCAACAGCCTGCTCACCCCCAGTATTCCCAAGAATCTTCAACTGTGTCTCGTCTCCCCACAGTGCAGGGTTCCTAACAAACCCATTGTAAAAATTACAAAAGTCAACTTGAAAATGCCATGTAATGAAGATGTTGCCGGAATGATGATGACTAATAATGTTATCAAGAGCAGCACAGCCAGGAGAGAGGAAACTGGCATCCCACCCACACATTTCCAAAAACAGCCGCCTGTCTAGATCCATGACGTAACACTAGCACCGGGCTCCTCACTGCGCTTGTGGGCTTTTCTTTTACTTAGTTCATTGTGGCGTCCTCACCCCAAGCAAACCACTGTTTGTGTGGGGGGGGGGGGTGCGAACGGGAGGACGGTGCACACGTAGGGTGTCATTTCGCTGTCGATGTGCAGAAAGTGTAGAAAGTGCTCTCTTTGTGCAGGATGTAGTCAGATCATCTGTTTCAGCACAGCCAACCTAGATTTTAAAATAGCAAAATTGTTTTGTACTTGTTGGAAAACAACTGCTACCCTCTGCAAGCCCTCTACCCCACGCTCCTCCCTTCCCATCGGGTTCCTTCCTGGGACTCCTCCAGGAGCTTCCCATAATGCCTAGCTAAATAGGTCATGCTTGGCAAGGAGAGGGCCTTGGAAACTTACTCTGGAGCTAATGCAAGTATCGGTCCAACCCCACAGCACCATGCCCAGCGGGCTGCCAGATACCCTAAAAGCATGCCTGATGGGTAGGGAAGATATGGAGCATCTTTTGTTCTTATGCAAGACTTTTCGTGAATCTATTTTTGTTGAAGCAGTAATAACATATGAAGCATTTTCACAAAAAGGTAACCCATGTCCCACATGCCACCACAGGGAGGCGTGTCCCCTCGCCCGACAGGCCTGGCAGTTTACAGACAGCAGCCGAGAAAGTAAAATAAAGATTTGAAAAAAGAAACATTTTGATGACCCCTAAAAGTTGCGACTTTTCCAATGCATCAGTCTACGTCACAGCTGCTCGGGGAGCCCACCACACTCCAAGCGTTGCCACAGACATTAACACGCACACAGCATTTACTCATGGCAGCCTGTGACCTAGGTGTTCCTATGATAATCTGTCCCCCCCAATCCTTTTACTATTAGTTAACATTTTCCTTTGTGCCACGTAGAAGTCACTGTGCAAACGCTTGACACGGATGAGCTCATTTAATCAACAAGTTCATGAAACGCGTGTCTTTTCATCCTCAATATACAGATGCATCAACTGGGAATGGAGGAGACTAGATCACGTGTTCATGGCCACAGCACTGGGAGGGACAGAGCTGGACCCTCATCCTGCCTTTCCGTGGCTTCCTCCATCAGCCCATGTTCCTTGGCATGAGCGGTAGGTACTGGCAGAAAGGTTGAAGAATAGGGCTGCTGTAATTTCTAAATGGAAAAAAGTATCTTGAGCCCTAACTTCCAGTTTTCACGTTGACGCCCTTGTATCTCTTTGAAACAGAACCCACTGGCAGCCAACCGATCTCTTGATGAGACTCTGCTCTGACTTCTCACTGGTAGCTCTTATCTTCGGCAGTGGAAGCTTTGCTATCACTGAGAGCGTCTTGCTGGGTTTTCATTGCACACCTTATTTCAAAGGCAAAAAATTCAACTTCCTGGGGCTACTGTAGAGTGGCCTTTTCCTTCCTGCTTTTCCTTCTCAAATCCAGTGGGGGCCACAGCTTTGGGGACAGGACCTGAGCCTATTTCATGGCATCCCTGCTCACTGCCCTCTAGCACCTCCAACGTAAGGTTTGACTACAGGAGTAAGAGTGGCGGAGAGGTGGTGCTTTTTAAATGTCTCCAAAGAAGACAGTGTTTCTCATTACCATTACGAAAACATTGTACTTTCGATCCCCCAAATATCCCACGCCTTAAAATTTCACCATGTCGGCCCTCCCTGGTGGCGCAGCGGGTTAAAGCACAGCACTGAGAAGCTAAAGCCACTTCCGCATGAGTTCGATCCCCGCCTGCCCTGGGAGGTGACCACATGGCGCGGCAGACCTCTCCTGACCCGCCCGCTGCTCCCCTCAGCAGTGTACTTCATTGATCTGTCTGTTCTGCTCCCCACTCTGTCTCTGGTGAAGCCTCTCGCTGCCCCTGAGCCTCTGGCCTGTACCCCAGTTCCATATGCACAAATAAATAAATCTTTAAAAAAAAAAATTCACCATGTTGGCCCTCCCTGGTGACGCAGCGGGTTAAAGCACTGCACTAAGAAGCTTAAGTCACTTACGCGTGAGTTCAATCCCCGCCTGCCCCCGGAGGAGATCCATATGGCATGGCAGACCTCTCCTGACCCGCCTACTGCTCCCCTCAGCAGTGTACTTCCTCACTCTGCCTGTTCTGCTCCCCACGCTGTCTCTGATGAATCCTCTCACCCTTCACATCTCTGGCCTGTACCCCAGTTCTGTATGAATAAATAAATAAATCTTTAAAAAAAAATCACCATGTCCAGGGGCCTCCTTGGTAGCCTATGGGTTATGGGTTCAGTTTCCGCATCACCGCTGCAAACTGAGTCTGATCCCCGGCCAGGGAGCGGCCCACAGGCACAGCAGACCTCTCCTGTCTCCCCGCTGCTCCCCTCAGTGGTGTGTTTCAGTGGATCCACCTGTTCTGCTCCCCGCTCTGTCTCTGGAGAATCCTCTCACCACCCCCTCTGGCCTATACTCAATTCTTGTATGCAAAAAAATTTTTAAATTCACCATGTCCAGTATATTCTAACACTGGACACTTGGGTTTCTCTCCTTTCTCTCAGACAACAAACTTTTACTGAATATTCATTCATTTACTTAAGTATTTGCTGGGCACCTGTTACATACAAGACAATATGCTGGATTATGGAAATATAGTGAAGAGTAAGAAATAATAGTTTCTTGGGAAATGTGATTTTAAGGTAGTATTATATTATACCTCCTTCAGGAGTTAGCATTTTACTTGCTGGAGGAGGTAGAGACAAACGCATCCATGTAACAACTCAAAAAAGCAAGAAAAAATAATTACTAGTTGTATTCATAGGGCATGAAAAAAATAAACAGGAAAGGAGACGGAGTCAATTGTAATATCCATGAGAGAGACCTCGGAGAGAGATCCAGGGACAAGATGGTCCAGGCCCACAAACTGATGGGGAGCACACGGCAGGCGAGAGCCCAGCAACACGCGGTTGACTTGATCCTCAAAGAAATGCAAGACCCGGGATGGAGAATGCCAAGAAATGTCTGTGACAGGAGAGTGGGCCGAAAAGAGGAGAGCCATGGCAGGGAGGCTTTGTGGTTCGGGTTAAGGTGGCAGTAAGGGTCGGCGGGTGGTTGGGTGAGTGGGTGGCTACGGAAGCTGGTGCGGCTAGGGGAGAGGACCTGCGAGAGGGAAGTGAGGCAAGAGATGGCACCATCGAGAGTTTCCCTCTGGGCCCTTAGCCGCGGAGCTTCGGCGTGACTTCCAGTTCGATCCCCGGCCAGGGAGGGACCCACAGGGCGCAGCAGACCTCTCCTGTCTCCCGCTGCTCCCTCAGCTGTGGATCTCAGTGGATCTGCCTGTTCTGCTCCCCGCTCTGTCTCTGGTGAATCCTCTCACCCCCTACACCTCTGGCCTGCACCCAAGTTCTATGTGCATAAGTAAATAAATCTTTGTTTTGTTTTGTTTTGTTTTTAAGATTTATTTATTTGTACATACAGAACTGAGGTACAGGCCAGAGACTCAGGGGCAGTGAGAGGCTTCACCAGAGACAGAGTGGGGAGCAGAACAGGCAGATCAACGAAGTACACTGCTGAGGGGAGCAGCGGGCGGGTCAGGAGAGGTCTGCCTCGCCATGTGGTCTCCTCTGGGGCAGGCGGGAATCGAACTCATGCGGAAGTGGCTTTAGCTTCTCAATGCTGTGCTTTAACCCGCTGCGCCACCAGGGAGGGCCATAAATCTTTGTTTTATTTTAAAAAAAAAAAAAGAGGTTTCACTTCACATACATTAGTTGACCTTTGCCTATGAGATAAAACACCCAAATGGGTATCAATCATGTCAGCAGCTTGAGTTCGGCAGAGAGCAGAGCCCGAAGTAGTAAATCCAAGCATCACTGCCATATTTTATAAACACCAGATAGGCTGCGTCTAGGGTCATAGACAATTAAATCCCAAATGCCCTCCATGGGAGCCATACAGAACATTTGCAAGCCAAACTCCAGAAGTATCTGTCAGAGCCCGCCTGCCCTAAACTCACCCCATCCCCATTTCATGCAGCTTCAGTCAATCTGACACCTTGAATTATCCAGGCAAGAAGGTGCAGGTCTCCTTGAGTGAGGGCCAGTGTCTTCCCCAACAGATGCTCCCCTCTGCAAGGACCTCGGTTTAAGATGAATCTTCATTTCCTTCCCCAGAGTAACCACCCAGGAGATGGAAAAGCTTATACCTTAAACCTGTTCAAGGAACTTCCCACGCATTCCCACGTATTTTCTTACATAGTTGCGGTTTTCTTACATAGTTGCAGACGCTGCCACATTTCTCATCAAGTGGGCTTTATTTGAAGCTTTTTTCTTGGTATCAAATTGATTAGCCCATATGACCTCCCTGCCAATTCACTGGCCCATGAATCTTAAATCTAAAGAGAATCTAAATCCGAAGCAAATTTTCAATCTGGAAGAACGACAATCTGTAAAAGTGCAGCTTCTTTCTCTAAGCTAAAGTATAGGCTTACAGATCTACATAAGCATTATCAAAATCAGCTGGACCGGAGTGAAAGGAAAGGGCCTGACAGGTGAGGGCTGAGTTTCAGCGAGTTAAGTACTAATGTAGAAACACAGTCAGGTGCAAGGAGACCCAAACTTCAGCTGACAATTCAGACAGGCCAGACGCGAGGGAGGGACGCAGCTTAGTCTGCAACAAGGCGGCTCACCACAGGCCCGCCACTGCCAACCCAGAGAGGCAGCCGCCACACCTGTGGGACTGAAACCTTGGGGACCCGCACCCCCATAAGGAGGCGGGCCTTGAAAGCAGGCTTGGTGTCGCAAGCAGAACCTGGAGCCAACTGAAGGGACAGAAGAAGCCGGGCAAAGCGAATCCAACTTTCCTGCTCCAAAAAGATATCCGGGCATTTTTAAAGATTTATTTATTTATTCATACAGACATGGGGTAAAAGCCAGAGGTGGCGGAGTGGTGAGAGGCTTCACCAGAGACAGAGTGGGGAGCAGAACAGGCAGAACGATGAAGTACACTGCTGAGGGGAGCAGCAGACGGGTCAGGAGAGGTCTGCCGCGCCATGTGGGTTCCCTCCGGGGTGGGGATCGAACTCACTGAAGCAGCTGTGGGGCTGGCTTGCAGCGCTGCGTCCTAACCCGTTGCATCACCAGGGAGGGCCCAGTCCTTCCTTCTTTAAGGAGGTCGAATGGGGATGGGGCTGAGAGTGCTCCCTCGGAAAGAATGAGATGCTCTCTGCAGAGAGCACGTGCAGAGAAGGGTCCCTGGGAAACGGGAAGCCCGGTGAGGAAGAAGCAACTCTGTTCCTTTGCTCTGAGGCTGCCAGGTTGGGGTTTGAAGGGTGGGTGTCAGGAAGCCTCCACAGAGGGGGAGGATACAGAATGAGAAGAGGGTGGCTGTGAGCAGGACGTCTGGAACCAGGTTGGGAGGCTCCTGGTGACCAGCCAAGGAGTGTGTTTATTATTTGGTCAGGAATTGGAAAGCAGTCAAAGTTTTTGAGTAGAGGAGGAACATAATTACAGCCAATGCTTTAAGGAGATTAAGCGGGCAGCAGGGTTCAGAATCCATTATCCAGGGAGAGAAGAAAGAGACTCCTGCACTGGGTGGAAGTGGAAGATGTATTAATTAGGGGAAGGCGAGTGGCATGCGTGCGTCACATAAATTATCTCATTGGATCCGGCCATCATGCGGAGTGAGGAGCTCAAAGATAGAAAGTTTGCATCAATCAATGTTAATTCAGTTGACAAGAGGAAGACTCTGAAGGCTCGCTCAGGCACCCAGGAAGGAGACAACTGTGGAGTCAGGAATAAATAAGTCAGAGCCTTCACCAACTCAGATAATTAATTCACTCCTCAAATATTTATTGAACTCTTACTATGATGCCAGGGACTGTTCCAGATGCCAGGCTACTGCAAAGAACTTTGATAGGCAAAGACTTTACCCTCAGAAGCTTATATAATCGTTAAAAAAAAAAAAAAAAAGATCATCAATGGCCACAGAATAAACATAGTATCAAGGGCTTGAGAGAGTTGAAGCCCAAGAAGGTGCCATTCTACGTCATGCAATCATGGACGCCATCTTTATGGAAGTGAGTCTGAATAGAGACTGGAAGCAGTGACACAAAGAAAGTTCTGGAAGAATAGTTTGGAGGCAGAGGAAATAAAAAAGGGAAACCACAAGGTGAGCGCCTGGCTGCTGGATGTGAGAAGCAGCAAGAGGCCAGGGTGGGCAGAGCGGAGCCCACGAGAAGTGGTTGGCAGTGAGCCTTCAGGTGAATGCTGAAGGGGTCTGCAGGCCGTGAGGAGCTCTGGTGAGGTCTGGAGAGGTCACTGGTTAGTGGGGCAAGAGTGGACACACAGAGACGTCGGGAAGGTACCATCAGCGTTCAGACAGGAGATTTTGGTGGCCTGGACTAATGTGATATTGTTGAGAAGATGAAAAATCCCCATATTCCCAATACAATACAAGACAAGATAAAGCTTATAGGAATTTTCACTGAATTTCATGTTGAATGGGAGAGAAAGGGTGTGCTCAAGGATTTGTTCTGAGCTGTTGAGTAAATAGCGGTGCCCTTAATGAGGTTAAAAAAAAAAAAGTCGGCAAAAGAACTAAAAGATTCGATAAGAAACGCTTATCTTTGATAAACCTATTAAACCTATGAACTCAAGTGGAAATGTCACAAAGGAAGGACTGGACTCTGGAGGGGTTGGGTGAAACAGATTCCCTTGAAATGGTTTTACCATCCACAAACACAGAGATGGCAGGGCGGGGCTTTTCTGGGCCC
Organism: Condylura cristata; assembly: GCF_000260355.1. Lineage (NCBI taxonomy): Eukaryota > Metazoa > Chordata > Mammalia > Eulipotyphla > Talpidae > Condylura > Condylura cristata. The sequence continues at coordinate 51,983,791 of NW_004567113.1, forward strand.
TGGGAGTGCAAAGCCCCGAGACGAGCCCCTACCTTGACAGAAGCACAGCTGCCTCAGGAATACAGGCAAGAGACGGCCACTCTACCGTGCTGTGCTGAGCTCCCAGCGGACACTCGAGGGGACGGCAGAGGCCGTCTGGGAATGGGTCTGGGAATTCAAGGAGGTTTTCCGACAGAAGCTGATTCTCCAGAGAACTTCTGAGGATTGAACAGGGGCTGTGGGCAGGGGTAAGGACCACAGGCCCAGGTGGAAGGATGTTTCTGGCGGAGAGACCAGTGCTCCCACCACAGAGGGCCCAGCCTCGTCCACACGGCTCGGCCTCCTTACCCGGGCGGGTGCCTGGAGGCTGCCTGGAAGTACAGCAGAGGACAGGTCGTGTAGGACCTTGTAGGCCTCACTAAGGAATTTGCCTGGTGGGAAAGAGGACAAATCCCATTTTGGAAAATGTTGGCTATGAATACAAATGGGACTTGTCTACACTGACAGATAATGGACAATCAGCACCAAGCCGGTGCTACCCCTCCATGGACAGGACCCCAGCGTCTCCTGGTAGCCATCACACCAAAGCCACAGATGGGACCAAAATGACCAGTCACCAGGGGATGCGGGGAAAAGAGGGGCAGGGACAGAACAGGGTCGTGGGCAAGGGCCTTGGAGAGGGCTGGAGGAGGACGGAGACGGCAGCCCACGACCTCCGACAGCACCCGCAAGAGCCTGGTGCAGACCACTGCCAGGCCGCCAGCCTGAGCGTTGCCAGACACGGAGTGCGGCGGGCGGGGGAACCTGGAGGGAGGTCACCAGCGTGGGGACCAAACTCCTTGGTGACCCTCGGGAATGTTATTTAGAAGCAGGAGTCAACCCGAGCAGCGAGGGCCTGGGGTTTGGCTTGGAGTGAGACGGGGAGCAGAGGCGAGGGACTTGCCAACCTGCGCTCCCAGCCCGGATCCCTTCCTGCCTGGCACCCGTTTACCCCATGTACTCAACCTTCACTTGACCTTCTCTCCTGGCTTTCTGTCCTCTCTCTAAGTCACACTGTTGACATCCTGGGGTGACAGCATCTCTTGCCAACAACATTCAAGCCTTCAGCCAACTAGCAAACCATGAACTGAATCATCAACTAGGCTTGATGGGTGAGAAAGTGGGTCACAGCTCACCTTGGTGAAACCCATGCTGTCACGGGTCCAGTAAAACGAACGGAATCTCTTTAAGAGCACTTTTGACCTGGAAGGACCCCCGCCCTCTGTTGGGAGTGGTTACCTCCAGGGGCCTAGCAGGTAGCATACATAATATTTTTTTAAATATTTATTTATTCACGCATACAAGAGCTGAATTACTGATTGAAGTACACTGCTGAGGGGAGCAGCGGGCGTGTCAGGAGAGGTCTGCTGCGCCATGTGGGTCACTCCCTGGCCGGGGATCGAACTCGTGACACAGTGGCAGTGTACAGCTTCATAGTGCCGCACTTTAAGCTCTTGCGCCACCAGGGAGGGCCCAGGACACATTGTATTTTTACCGCAGACATTATCTAATCATTTGCGTCTGTCCTTGCATTGCAGAGAAAAAACATGTGGCGATAGGAAAAGATTTCTGACCTTAACATTTTGGTGGAAACACAAAGATGTGCCCTCCACATCTGTAACCTGGGGGATGCTGTTTGGGTAAAACCAGCGGTGTTTCTCCATCTCTTTATGTTCCTGTCCCCGGGTTCTTTGGCAATCAGAGTTAACGCAATGGAAGTGTTGGCAAACTCTCCAGAGAGACGTTAGTTTTCTGCAGTGTCCTGGCTACATCTAGATAATTGTTCTCCTGTATCAATTGATATCTGGCTTTTAATGTAATTGAATTTTTGCATATCCAAAAAACACTCATAAAAATCAAAATAACAGCTGCACTCAATGAGCTAGGGGGTGATAAACGCAGCAGTGGGAGTGAGTGAAGCTAATCAAAGCCTCATTGTCATCATTTTCTTCGTGGAGAACAACAGTTGAAACAAGTGGAACTGGGAAGGGAAGAATTGGCCACTTGTTCCAATCCACACCACCTATAACAGTGACAAATAACACAAGCAGAAAACAAAGTGACCGCCAGACTCCCTTTTCCCTTGCGGTGAGTTTTTCTTTCGGGGAACTTAGCGTCCTCTCTCGCTCACTGCTCCTTGGTCACAACCAGGACAGTCCACGCTGACAAGTGTCCCACATTTGCATCGGTGGCTTCCTCCCCCCAGATGCTTTTAGAATCCTTATGCAAATACATCTACTCTCTCTGGAAACTTCTGCAAAGCCCTTGCTAAGTCACACACACACCAAAAAAAAGTTAATTGTATATCCTTTTCCAAAGTCAAGACAGCCTCAATTCTCATATTTATTTAAGGCGTCAGCTCCATTGTGACCTTCTATGTTCACTTCTAAATAAAAATCGCACCACACGGGGCACTCTCACACACCTATGCTTGGACTGTGTAAAATGACACTTGCCATAGTTACAGGCAAATCCTAAATCCTTAGATCCCCACTTAGAAAATGACTTTCCTGATAATGTCCTTCAGGAACACTACTCATCTGTGGCTAAGAGGAGCATTAGAGATGATGTTCTAGAACAATGTGAAAAGAAACTTAGGATAGTGAGGGCTGCAGAAACATGGGAAGACCACACAGAGAATACCCCGAAAGCATGGGAAGCAGCCAAACGAACATAAAGCTTTCGCTTCAAAAGACCAAGATTTGATCCCTGGCGAAAGAAGAAATTCTCCACTTGTAGTGTCTGTGAACTTCTATATCCCAACTTGTGCTCTGTGAGGGGTGTCACTGCAAGATGGACACCTATACAGTGTGTGGAAGAACAGGTTTGGGAACCAGAACCCACAGGCCAACGTCTGTCGGGTTGAGTGGCTGAAGTTTCTGGCTATCTGGATAGCTTAGCATTCTGCTTTGATTTGTCAGGAGCAATAGAGACGTTCAAGTTTACAAACAACATGCTTGGAGATAATTAAGTTGGGACCAGAAAAGCTGACAGGCATTCATTCTTTTGCTCCTGAGAAGTTCTAGATCAAAACAATGGAATTAGTCTTCTGCCTGAAGTTATCCTTATTTTTAGAAACATTTTATGACCTGGAAGAAGTGGCAAATGTAATGAAAAAAAAAAATCTCAAAAATAATATCATGATTCCCGTGGTCTCTCGAGGGTCATAGATGAAAGCCTCCTCTACTTCTCAGTCAGAACCCAAGTGAATACTCCCTCTCCATGAACAGCTTCTAACAGAAAGGAAAAGAAGCCAATAGTGACGGAATGGTCAGAGGCCATTTTCTGGAGCTGTTAAAAAGGGTTCAGCACCGCTAAGCCTCAGTCTCACACACAGATGCAGAAACATAATGTTGATTGTTCTTCGAGCAACTCTTTTCAAGGCAAAGTTTTCAAACTTGGCCTGTTTCTAGTCTTTTCATCACATGAGCCCCAATTTTTCAAGACCTTGCTCAGCCATCTAGCAAATGGTGACTAGACAAGAAGAGAATTTCCAAAACCCAGACGGGAGAGAGCTTCAGAAATGTAATGCTGGACTCTGACATAGTGAAGATCTCTCCTGGGCCCTCAGACATGCAGCTAGCTCACAAGAGGGTGTTTGTAAAGATCTTTAACTATGTGACAACTCCAGCCTAGGTCCTATTATATCCACAAGTCCTCCAGCTGAGGTCATCTGTTCCTAGAAGTCCACAGTAAAGTGGACAAGGTGCTTATTACAGGACATTAGGCAGCTCCAGAACCTCTCTGGGACCAAAGAATCTCACTTGGAATTCTCTAGCAAGGAACACTGCTAACCACCAGGCTATGCAGTGTCCTACTATTTGGCTTGAGGTTATTGAGTTGGGTACAGATGAATATGGGGGCGCGGGGGTGGTGCCGGAGGGGAGATGCCAAAGGGTCCACTCAGCAGGACTTCAAAGAAATCCGAGGGACCCGTATTCATACCCCTTTTTCTTCCTACTCTGAGCTTGTCTGAACCAGTCCTGGTGTCATGGCGGCTTGTTACTATGGCGATGAGGCTGGGGCTTCTCTCTTGTCTTACTTCCTGCCTCATCTGGGATTCAGCCTGGCTTTCTGGTTCTGTCTGGGAGAAAGATAAACAGGAGCAGAGCAAGGACAGACAGGCCACCAGGCTGGTGGTTGGTGAGGGGAGTCGGGAGATCTTGGTCCCGACACTCCCCCATCCTGATGTGCGGGCAGGAGTGGTGGGGCTTCCTGGGGCACAGTGGCTGTGGTGTGGACGCAGTCTTGCTGCTCTGGCGGGCAGCCTGGGTGAGGGAGGCACAGTCAGCGGTCCTGGGACCATAGACAAGGTCAAGCCAGCAGGACTGGCAACGAGCAGGACGAGGTCGCGAGGTGTTTCCGGAAGTGCCTTCTGCTCTGTGCCTGGAAGGGCGGGAAGGGGAGAACCAAGGAGAACAGGGAAAGAAGGAATCCCAGGTCGAGAGGCCCAGGGCCACAGAGATGTGGACGCAGCTGGCAGAGCAGGAAGCAGAGCGTGCAGAACACCTGCCCGGCCGAGGCAGGCAGCCGGGGGTGCCAGGCCAGAACCACTGTGAGGTGGCCCAGAGGATCATGGGATTTTTCCAGCCGGAAGTGCTTTGTTCACGTGTGTTCTACAGGGGCCAATCTGCCTCCCATGGGGAAAAGTCAGAGAGAAGCTGAGACAGGAGAGGTGAGAAGGAGGCCCGAGAATGGCCTCGGTGTTTGGCTGAGTTTATTGCACGCCAGGCACTCTCAGCATTAGAGAGCAATTTGAAAATAACTAAATTAATATGAATGCCTTTAACCCAAAAATTCCAATTTATATATATAGATAGATAGATAGATAGATAGATAGATAGATAGATAGATAGATAGATAGATAGATGTTCCAAGAATGTTTACAAAAAGATATGTAAAAAAATATTAATTGCAACAATATTTGCATTGGCAAAATTGGGAAAAATATATTTTCATCAACCAAGTGAATGGGAAAAATGTAATATATTTATTGAATTAATCCATTATACAGCACTTCAACTGACTGCTATATAATCAACATCAGTTATTCTCTTGATAAATGAAAGAGCAAGATATAGAATGATATCTACAAAATAATATATAAAATTCGAGAACATGCAATATTTATATAAAATTTGAGAACAATTTTTTTTGGTACATTCATGCTAAATAATAATGCCAAAAGATGCTTGGAAGTCATAAACACAAAATTCAGTAAAATATTCCTCTGGGGAGGGAGAAAATTAGCCCATGAGTACTCTGGAGGCTTCAACTGCATCAGAACTGCCTTCATGTATTTTAAAACCTGAAGTGTTTTATATCACGTAATCCGCCGTGTGGCTACGTGTGACGAAAGCTGTTCTTCTCAAGTGAAAGGAGGAAACTGAGGCACAGGAGGCGAAGCAAGTGGCGGGGGCAGGGAGGACTGGCTCCAGTCTGCAGGCTTTCCTGCTCCCCTGATCTGGAATTGTCCAGGGAGAGGTGTGGTGGGCTTGTCCTGGGCAATAGCAGCTGGGATAGAGAAAAGGAAATAAAACAAAGGACATTTGCAGGGTGAAGGGGGGGAGAGGGCGGCTCCCTGCCTTCCGCTTAGGGATGACACTTAGCTGAGGTTTCCAGTTCCAGGGACCTAAGGAAAGGGGATTCCAATTAAAAGGAGCGGGAGCAACAGCTTGAGAGTGAGGGTTATGGAACCTTCAGAAATTGGGGGACATGCTGGTTAAGTGTCTGCAACTGTGTCTTTCTACTCTCTCTTTTCACCCTCACTAATAAGATCCCCTCCCCCAATGACTCAGCAGCCCCCCACTTGCTCCCTACTTTTCCTACCACAGCTCTCTCCAGCATGGACCGCCCTCCCTCCTAATGGAGGAGAAAGCCACAGAGAGATGCAAAATATTCATTGTGCCCTCCGATCTCCTGGTAGGAGATCAGAGCCAGCCCAGGTTTTATCAGTGTGTGTGTGTGTGTGTGTGTGTACTATTTTTTCTTGTATGTGAATACAAGAAATCTTGGAAGAATCGACTGAAAACAAAATAAGTCGCTTGCAGATAGTTGAGGTGCGCAGCTGGAGGCACAGAATGAAAGCTGCACATCCCTGCGTGCAACAGTGCAATGAGGTTCTGGAGACACACAGACGTTACAACATTCCAGGAACAGTGGAAGCGAGCAACGGCCCGTCAGAGCTTCGAGACGCTGGTCACACGCAGCTGCAGGCCAGCCGGCCCTGGGGTGAGCGCTTGTGAACGGGTGTGGGGGCGTCAGGAAGAGGCAGACAACAGGGCTCACGGAGACGGAGGCCAAGAGCAGGTGCCAAGGGACCGGGAAGGCGCAGCAAAGACGACCCGCCTCCCCAGACCTCCCTGCATCTGGCTGGAAATCTGGGTCATTCGCCAACACCTTTTTTTAAAGATTTATTTATTTGTGCAGACAGAACTGGGGTACAGGCCAGAGGTGCAGCCACAGTGAGAAGATTCACCAGAGACAGAGTGGGGAGCAGAGCAGGCAGCGCAGCGGGCGAGACAGGAGAGGTCTGCCGCGCCATATGGGTCACCTCCCTGCAGGCGGCAGGCGGGGATTGAACTCATGCTGAAGTGGCTTTAGCCTCTTAGTGCTGTGCTTTAACCCGCTGCGCCACCAGGGAGGGCTCCACCAACATCTTTTTAAGGTAGTCTGCTCCTTTCTGCCCAGGGGGTTACATCTGAGATGGGAAAATGCACAAAATGAAGAATGATGTTAAAAAAAAAAAAAAAAAGATGGTTTATGGTGTAAAAAAATAAAATTGAAATATCAAAAAGCTAATTAAATATGAGAATTCGTAATAGCAAAAAAAAAAAAAAGAAAGGCTCTTTTCTGAATTCTGGGGAGTGAACACAGTGGCATTTTGGCTCCTGTGGCAGGAAACTATTTTAAGTAAACAACCTGGGGCTTGTTCTCCTGTATGGCCCTCCCCTCTCTCCCTGCCCCCTTCGGGCGGAAGCTCCCGAGGTTCACTGTCGGTCATGGAGGAAGAGAAAACCCGTCTGACTTCGTCATCTTCCCTCGCCCCTCTCTGGCCGCAGGGGAGGCTGAACAGGTGGAGAAAACGATGCCAGGTCCTGAGAACCAGGGATCCAGCCACCTCTGTGTTAAGGGGATGGCACACAGCAGGATGGCCCGAAGCTGGCACCCTCACACGGGCAGCCCGGCCAGCACCCATGTTCCAGCAAGGCAGGACACAGGGTGAGACTAAGACTAAGTGCAGAGATAGACCCCGAGGTGGGGTGCGTCTGCTAGCAAAGACTGGGGGATCCCCACGGAGTCTCTGCAGGGAACAAGACCAGCCACTAGGACACCCAGGGACAGAGGCTGGGCCCCAGGAAGGAGCGAGGGTCTCCCTTTTCTCCCCTATCCAATAGCCAACTGTCATGGGTCTGAAGACAGTGGTAAGTTAGCTACAGACCATTGTGTGGTAGCATGAAAGATGTTCATTTTTTTTCTAAAGATTTATTTGTGCATACAAGAACTGGGGTATAGGCCAGAGGTGCAGGGGGTGAAAGGATTCATCGAGACAGAGTGGGGAGCAGAACAAGCAGACTGATGAAGTACACTCCTGAGGGGAGCAGCGGGTGAAACAGGAGAGGTCTGCTGTGCCGTGTGGGTCACCTCCCTGGCCAGGGATTGAACTCCTGCTGAGGCGGCTGCAGCTAGCTTTGTAGTGCTGCACTTAAACCTGGTGCGGCAGCAGGGAGGGCCCAACGATGTTCATTTAGCCAGAGGAATGAACACGCAAGCCCCAAATCTCTGATTCTCCTGCAACCTGATCAGACACTTCCAAATCCCCAGGGCAATGGGGACTTGGCAGAGGAAACAAAAGCAGAGGGTCCCTGGCCTTCTCCCCAGCACCCACCATGCTCTTCAGACCGTCCCACTGGACGGTCCTCCCACACAGGGCACTAGGGCTGGGACCCAGGGACACTCCCAACCAGAATCAAGAAAGAGCAAAGCCAGTCAAGACAGGCTTGGAAAACCTCCAGGGCAAGATGTAGACCACAACAGCTCTGTCGATCTTTATCTGACTCATGTGCCCTGGACCGAAACCCACAGAGGTCGAGCAAATACACTTGACTCCAGAACAGCCAACAAAATTGTTCTGCATTTTGTCTTGAAGGCAAAAAAAACAAAAGCAGGGTCAGAACAGGGCCCGGGTAAAAGGGGATGCTGTGAAACAGAAACCAAATAGACACATAAAGAGACTCAGAGGGCACACGTTCCTCCATGCCCTGAGATTCAGAAGCCAGCCTCGGTCGCTGGGTTTTCTGTTAAGGACCTGGCTGCCTTTGGGATACAAAGTCCACCTTGGCAGTTCTGTAAACCAGCAGGTGACGGGATGATATTAGGATTCGACGAGGACTTCTACGTTCAGTGAACTCCATAAGATTGTTACAGATGACATGAAAAACAGACTTTTAAGGCTGTCTCTCAAGCCCTGCTCCCCCAGGAACCTGAGTCTCTTCCCCTTGTCACACAGCATCGCAATCATGACTAACTGTCCCGCTGGACCAGGAGCGCCCAGAGAGCTGGGACTTGTCTCTTGGTGTTCTAAGCTTCGTCACTTGTCACAGGGTTGATTGCCTACCCCACTGGAAGGAAAGATGGCTGGCTGGCTAGTGGAGCCCAGTGTGTGTGTGTGTGTGTGTGTGTGTGTGTGTGTGTGTGTGTGTGTGTGTGTGTGTGCCATTGCCAAGTATGTGGCAGCAGGGAATTCTTCGAGGTGTATAATTAAGGGTCAGGGCAGGTGAGGCTATGATGGCTTTGAGGACAGTAGATAGATCCCCTTGACTAAGGATGTGAAAGGGTGAGCAACAGTAACAGTCAAGGAAGCACCTCTGAGATTCACTGGGACGCCAAAGCAGAAGCCCAAGCAGTGGGCTGATTGAGATGGTCACGTGGCAGCCACGAACTCACTGGATGGGGTGGGGTCCTGGTGTGCTCCTTGGGGATCTCATTCTAGCTCCAGAGCCACTTCCCTCCTCTCCCACCCACCAGTATTTAGCACTGCTCCAACCTCCGGCATATGGAAAGAAAAGAGAACTAGTCAACCAAGAAGCCAATGTCTCTTCTTGCAGCCAGTGTTAGCCACATAATGGTCTCAACCCCACCATGTTCTCAGCCCTGAGATCTCCTGCTGGGTATTTCCTTCTCCACTCCTGAGCGGGCTCGCACTGGGCACAGTGCTGACGTCACCATTGCTAAGTGCAAAGGATCCACTTCAGGATGCAGCCTGAGTACCCCCTCCCAGCATCCTTCATCACTGGCCGTCCCTCTTCCTTGACGTGACTCCTGTGAGCTCACCCTCCTGTGGGACTCTTCCTACCTCTTCCCTCTCTCTCAAGGGCTCCTCCTCTCCTGCTTCCCTTCAGGAGGTTGGGGTTCCTGCTAGTGCCGATGGGGACTCTTCTCCCACTCGACACACTGCAGTGAGATGTCACCCATCCCCTGGGCCTCAACACCCACATTCAGATCACCCCCATGTACACGGGACCCATTTCTCTCCAAATCATCACATCTGTATAAACACGCAGTGCCCTTCATGGCTATCTCCCCATAGCTCTGTAGACCGGGGTCCGCCATGTGGATCCTGTCCTTCTGGGACAGTTCAGTCGAAGATCCAAAATGAAACTGACAAGGACAACTAGTAGGATGTGTTATAGGGGGAAGATTGATTTGAGAATCACATGCCATTTGATAAATTTAAAAACTTCCAATGTTGTTTCAGAGAAATGTTAAATAGTTGCTTAAAAATAGGCCCTCCCGGGTGGTGCAATGGGTTAAAGCACAGCACTAAGAGGCTAAAGCCACTTCAGCATGAGTTCGATCCCACCCTCAGCCCCGGAGGTGACCCACATGGCGAGGCAGACCTCTCCTGGCCAGCCTGTTGCTCCCCTCAGCAGTGTATTTCTATCCATCTGCCTGTTCTGCTCCCCACTCTGTCTCTGGTGAATCCTCTCGCCACCCCTGCACCTCTGGCCTGTACCCCAGTTCTGTGTGCATAAATAAACAAATCTTTAAAAAAAAAACAGGGGGGGGGGCCTCACCTGGGCTCTCCCTGGTGGTGCAACAGGCTAAAGCACCACATTATGAAGCTCTCCGAAGCCACTTTAGCACAAGTTCGTTCCCCAGCCCCGGAGGTGACCCACACGGTGCGGCAGACCTCTCCTATCTCCCCACTGCTCCCCCTCAACAGTGTACTTTGTTGATCTGCTGTTCTGCTCCCCACTCTGTCTCTGGTGAATCCTCTTACAACCTGCACCTGTGGTCTATACCCCAGTCCTGTATGCATAAACAATTTTTTTTTTTAAATAATAAGGCCTCCCTGGTAGTGCAAGGAGTTAAGCCACAACACTATGATGGTCCCCTCAAACACTACAGCCAAGGAGCTGATCCACAGGGCACAGCAGACCTCTCCTGACCCGCCCGCTGCTCCCCTCAGCAGTGTATTCAGTGGATCTTCCTGTTCTGCTCTCCACTCTGTCTCTGGTGAGTCCTCTCACCCTCCCGCACCTCTGGCCTGTACCGCAGTTCTTATATGCATAAATAAATAAATCTTAAAAAATAAAACTAGTTAAAAATTAGGTAAAAGTACAGTTGACAGCAGCTAAAGCCAGCAAACAGTAAAAATTATTATTGATCACAAAAGAATGCAAAACCAAAAGTTTACAAGTATAACATTTGACACGGTAATAATAATAGACTTAAAAGAAAACCTTCCATGGAAAAAGCTATAGTCTGGAAATACTAGACAAAGGTGAAGACAAAACTGAAAAATCCAATCTCCATTGTAAAATGTACACAGGAAAGATTTTTATCTTTGGTAAAATAAACATGGCATGGTAAACACCTAAAATATGTCATAAGGAAAATGGATCAGGAATGAAATTGCCTTCATAGAGTCTATCCCGGAATAAATCTTTGCTGTACAGTTCACCAGTGTCGACATCATACTAATAGAAATATCTATGTTCGAGAACAAAAAGCCAGTAGGTCATCCAAGAGCTCCAAATGATGCCGTCAAAGTGTCTTCTGGGCGCCACAGGTACTTCACACTCCAGTGTCCTCACTTGGTGCACGTTCTATTCCCCACCCACACTCCACACCACTTCTCTTGAGCTTCCTCGCCTGACCCCTCTCCTTCCTTATCATCTCTCCTCCCGCCATCACCACATCTGAGCACATCCTGTCTTTCTGCCTCCTAAATATTTCTCAGTACATTCTCAACGCCCTATTTCTGCGCTGATGGAAGGTTCTGCTGTGGATGGAAGCCATCACTCCTCTGAGGCAATCTCCCCTTCATGGGCTGTGTGGATTATCTTCACCCACAGGCCAAGCAGCAAGGAGATTGCTCTACAATGCAAATACAAGCACAGACCCTCCCACCCCCCTCTGCCCTCTGCCCTCTGCCCCTGTCCTGCCACCACCAGCGAGTGCGCCCTCCTGTTTAAATTAATTTCAACCCCAGCCACTGCTACTCATGCTGTCCCTGTTCTTCATGCCCATCCCCTAGGGCTCAAAGGCAATGCACATGCTTCCTTTTCCAGCCCAATCCTTAGAATCCCTGTGCTGGTGAATTTCTACTTGTCCCTCAAGAATTCTACTGAGTGGGCGTCCCTGGTGACACAGGGGTTAAAGCCCCAGCGCTACTAAGCCACCACCAGCCACTGTAACCCCCACCGGGGAGCTGACCCACATGGCACAGCAGACCTCTCCTGTCTCCTGCTGCTCCCCTCAGCAGTGGACTTCAGTGGATCTGCCTGTGCTGCTCCCCACTCTGTCTCTGGTGAATGCTCATACACAAACACACACATATATCACACCTCTGGCCTATACTCCACTTCTTGTATGCATAAATAAAAATCAATCTTTAAGAATTCTACTCTGCTGTCTTGTCTGTCTCCCACTAATTATAAAGTTCCCAGGGCAGAATCCTATCTTCTTTGCCACTGTGTTCAGGCTCACATGTAATAGGAGCTTCCTATGCATGTGTTAAGCTGATGGATGGATTCTGTTTAATCTTCCCAACAATCCTGCAGAGCCGGCCTTACTGACCTATTTAAAGAAGCTCCAAGAAGTTAAGTAACTTGCCCCGAGTTCCCACAACAAATAAGTCACTGTTAGGATTTAGCCTCTGACAGGGCAACTGGTCTTTCTATGGCACCAGTCGGTGCCTTTGGGTGGGTCGTGACCAACACATCATCCCTGCCAATACGGCACTGAGAGTCAACAGGGGACAAGAACATATTAAGAAATAATCACAGCACTGTGTGATCAGGCAGTTGTAGATGCTTGGACAATGAACGTCTACAGAAAAGAGAATGCCGTGGAGTAAGGAGGTGTGGGGGAGCCAGACGGGGTGACACTAGAACAAGAACCTCAGGGTGAGTGCGAGCTTGGCCTGTGTGCTAGGAAACTAACCCTGGGCAGATGGAGCACGAGTTCGGTTTTCTCATCCATCACACCCTGCATCAGAATAAACTTAAGACATTAATATTCTCTCTGAGTGTGGTGTAGATGACAAGGTTGCTAATGCCAATATTTTGACATTCCCAAACACTAAAGTGATTAAATGTCTGTGAGTCTAAGTGCAGATGATTTCTCAGAAGCACCGTGCATTATGCTAAAAGCATCTTTCATAGGGGCTGCCAGCATCCTCGGGCAGGCCATTACGAACGTATTTCTTCATGTCTTGTACCCCAGCAACCTACTCTGCTGTGTTCCAAGTGCTAATTAAAATTGTATGCTGACTGCCAAAGTAAAAGCGCTTACATTAAAATAATAAGTGTCTGGATTAAGTGGCTCAGAACAGAGGCTGATTCCAAGTTGACATAAGTTCCTACCCCACCCCATCCTTGTAGGGGAAGAAGGTTGAGACTCAGACACAAAATGTAAGAAACAGGGAATTTGTATTTTTTTCAAATAATCCATAACTTCAAGGTTGGTAAAAACATCCTCCTACTCATCATCCCACTTTACCCTGTCCGTACACTGACCTGCTTGATTTGGGACACTGGGGTAAAACATGATATTCTCCACGTGAGAATACATTGCCTATCATTAAAGTGCACCTGTGGTTCCCTGTCAAAAATCCTTTGTCCTATAACCTTTGTCTTAGAGCCAAAAACAATAACAAAAAGGTTTTAATTCTCTCTTCTGCAGATATTATACTTAGATAACTTTTCAGAGGAAAAGAGTGGATAGTAAAAGCTCTTACCTAGATATAGGACTCGGATACTGAGAATACCTGGTAAATACTCAATAACAGGCTAGTCTCTTAATTGCCTCAGCTAACGATCATGTGCACAAGTGCAAGCAAATCGCACTCTGTAGGCGGCTTCAAAAACTGAACAACCTGTCCACTTGTGAAAATGGTCCAGAGGTGGTTTTAGCAACCTTTCATCCTCTAGTTCTTCATTCCTTTTCCAAGTTACTCTTGCCTATGCTTCTGTCCAGCCAGTGTTCTGCCTCACCCGCCATTTGTTTCCATGATTCAGCCCTTAAAACCGAAACTCAGTCTTGATGACATCGTTAAACTCATGCATCTTGGTACCTGTCACTCTGCGCACGCCTCCTTTCAGCCTAGAAGCCCCTGGTGAGCTCCCTCAATTGCATTTGCCACTTGGGGAAAGCATCTTCCAAGGCACAGCCGCGTAAGCTGAGCTGGCTCCTGCCAAAGTGCAAGCGATCCGTCTCTCCTTTGAACTACTGTGGTGCTTCCTGCATTCCCCTATGGGGGTACTTACCACATCGAGATGCAGTGCAATTACTTGTGGACAAGAAACACAGCTCATTTATCTTTGTTACTCTGGAGCTTTGTGTGGTACCTGGCACATAAAAGACATTCAACAGATGTCTTTTTAGTAAGAAATACAAAAAAATGTCTGTTGATTAAAGGTGAGAAAAGTAAGACAAGCATTCTAATTTTGAGTAGGGCACATCAGTTCATCAGAAGGAAAATAGAATTACCCCTTATGCCAAGTCAGCATCATTTAATTTCAGCCTAGGCCCTCCCTGGTGGCGCAGTGGGTTAAAGCACAGCACTGAGCAGCTAAAGCCACTTCTGCATGAGTTCGATCCCCGCCTGCCCCGGAGGTGACCACATGGC
>NW_004567113.1:51998045-52001612 GCF_000260355.1 Condylura cristata
CCCCTGAGCCTCTGGCCTGTACCCCAGTTCTGTATGCACAAATAAATCTTTTTAAGAAATAATAATTTCAGCCTAAAACACCCAGAGAGATACCTAAAATCTCTGAACTCTAGAACTGAAAGGAAGCTTCGTGACAATATAGCCCATCCTCTGCCTCTGAATCAGAAAACTAAGGCCACAATTTATACTGGGTTTCACTGGTTAGTGAAATACTGCTACTTAGTGGTATTACGGAAACCTAACCCAAGCCTCCTGACTCCAAGTTGCTAGTTTTCTCCACTTTGCTCTCTCTTTGCTAGCCCACTGCAATCATTTGATATAAAATGCTATAGCTTAACCCCCAAAGAGATGTTACTCACTCTGGCACAAAAATGAAAATAATAAAAAAAAATTGTTTTGAGAAAACCATCTGTTGGTTAGAAGCAAATGTTTGCATGGGCAAATGCACCTGTGTGCTGATGTAGGTCATCTGAAAACACAGCCCATCTGATGACATAGTTAAAAAAAAAGCACATTCAGAAGAAAAAATGTCCAGGTTTAATTTAAAAAAGGGAGACTTAAATTAAAGAAAAGCATTTGCTTTTCCCAGATAGAAATCGGTTATGCTGTCCATTACGCAGAACACTGCTTTAAAATGCCAGGGAAGAGAATATGTCACACAAGTAGGCAAGTCTCCATGAACACTGCTAAGGTGCGAAGGAAAACAACTGGCAGGCGATCTGGAGTTGACCACACTACAGGACAACGTGTTTCTGAGCCTTTGATTACTTCATACGCGATAGATTTTACTGTCTGAATTAAGATGAACTAGAAACTATGAAAGAGGTACATCAAACTTGGAAAAATAAAATCAAATTGCATGAAACAGTACTGTTTACAGAAAGGATAGCTAACTAATCTTGTCAGACCATAAATTTCAGCACTATACTCTTAAAATTGAACATTTAAAAATAGTTTAAAGCACTAGGATAACTTCTTATATTTACAGTTTATGTTATTGCACTACTAAGTATGGATGATGGGTTGGAGTAAACTTATGAGTGATCAATAGTGACTAGTGTCTAAGTTAGCCTCAGTGTTCTTAGCAATCAAGTATTTATATCAGGCTTATTCATGCAGATTTTCACCTCAGTATGTGTCTGTTAATGGGGACAGGCCCAAGGGAATATGAATGAATGTTACTATCAGCTTAGACAGAGCATAGTTAGGATAAACTGTCCTGACAAAATAATGTTCACTAAAATCATGTTTTCTTTTTATTGTTTTGAAACATTAGCTGTGTAACTGTTCTGTTCTGTTCCATGAAACTGTATATCTAAGTTGCAGTATTTACTAAGCACTATGTGGAAGATAAGAGATAGAAGTTGTTCTTTATTAAACACTATTAAAGTTGCTACTAAATTAGAAAATGTCAGAAACAACAAGTGATTTTAGGTACAAACATAAACTTACAAGATTGAAAAGAAGAGGGAAATATGGCAGATACAAATAAAGGAGCCATTTGAAAAATCTAAGGGCTTGAACTCAGAAAAACAAATTTCTAAAAGTTGAAAGCAAAATCCCAAAAGATTATGAGAAGTGGAAAGTCTATTTTGAGAATTGGAAGTCTATTTTGCATTTGTAATACATTTTGTTAATAAAGACAGGAGACAGACAGACAAATATTTAGGTTTGCCTGAGTAAACTTAAGGAACAGATTTTTACAGGACCCAGAAACTGGTTAAAGACCAGAATGGAAGTTAGTTATAAGGGAAAGAGGGCGTGATCGAACCCAAAAGAATTTAAGGGTTATGGTCATTAAAAGTCACTCGGATATCTTGATCCATGACAGTTCGAGCAGAAACACAGAGGAAAAAATAAAAATTTATCCTAAACACCATGTAACCTCTCCTGATTACCCACTACTATCAACATTTATAAGTGCTAAAAGAAGCAATAAATTACTCATTATTAGTGTATGATGAGAAAACAATAAAAAAGACAAGATAAAATCAAAAGGGTTAGCCAACATAAGGTGATATAGTCGCCTCCGATCCTGAATTCTGAAATTAAAGCAATTGCTAGCTGAAGTTATGAAGGATTCTGACAGCTATCCACAGATTTACTGGAAACCCCGCATTCACTCGGGAAACAGATCCTTGTTAATTAATGACTAAATGATTAAAGCCATTTTAAATATGACACTTTTTTAAAATGGAGATAATGAAGAGAACAATGTTCTTTCACCTCAAAAACAGAAATCTGGAACAGAAAGCTTGCTAAGTCATCATCAAGGCCCTTTTCATCAGTGTTGCGGAATTTTCCAGAAATTTAAAATCTAATAGCCAATAAATCTTAGAACTGATTAGGAAGAAAAAGTACTATTAGCAGAGCTAGATTCACGAACTTTATTACATCAACAGAATCTGAAAGTAGGTTTTCAATAGGCCCTGTTGCAAATGCTTCCAGCCCTACATTCAGGTACATTCTTGTACCAGTGAAATGCTTTTAGAAATAAGACTTTGCTCATAACCATTCTTAGTCAAGTTGTAATAACAGGTACGTTAGAATCAAAGGCACATTATTCAATTTTTGCTACATAACCCAGAAACAAATCGTGTTCATTGCCTCTCAAGATCCATGGGGAAAAGCCCAGACAGGATAAAACATAATGAGTATCAAAACGAAAATGACTGAAGACAGAAAATATTATTACTGAAACTCAGAGATTCAATAAACTCACATAAATTTACCACTAGTTTCGTTCTGGGCCTGTGGTCTGTTTCAGATTTCTTGAAAAAGCTGTTTCAGATTTCTTGAAAAATATCAATTCGTACTTTTTTCTTTGTAGGCAACAGTGAGCGAATTAAATTCAGCACTACATTTGCGGAATGACATACGTGGCATTTGTGGCTTCAAAATCAGAAGTCATGTACTGCTGAAATAAATTTTCATTTGATAAATAATTAAAACTATCCTCTGCAATGGTTGAGTCTATTCTACCCAAGTGAGCTCTACAACCATCTCAAACGCCAGTTCAGTTGCTGTTAAGTGTGAATTTTGGCATGACATGGAAGGTTGGTCGAATACAGAAACCAGAGCTTTGGGGGAGGACACGAAAGGTCAGTGAGAACACAAGAGCCCCCTGTGAGGCGGTGAAAAACCACCACAGAGACACCAAGGCAAGGCAAGATCCACTCACCCTCCCCGTGTTATCATTAAGGTCACTGTTTGCATTCCCTTTCCCAGGCCCCCATTCCTGCAGTCCAAAATTTTAGACCCAGTCACAAAGTTATTTTGTAATTAAGGGTTTCATGCTTTTTGGACACATCTTGATAGGGTAGGCATGTTTAATCCAGGGATCCAAGAATCCAGGGATCCAAGAATCGGCAAATCGGTTTGCAAGGATTTTTCGAACAGGTCATGAGGGTAACTTAGTCCAATACGCTAAGATGACCTCATGTGTTACTTGAGGTCAAAATTAGATCCAATTTGGCCCTCCCTGGTGGCGCAGCGGGTTAAAGCACAGCACTAAGAAGCTAAAGCCACTTCCGCATGAGTTCAATCCCCGCCTGCCCCGGAGGTGAC
>NW_004567113.1:52002247-52005521 GCF_000260355.1 Condylura cristata
AAGCTAAAGCCACTTCCGTGTGAGTTCGATCCCCGCCTGCCCCGGAGGTGACCACATGGCGCGGCAGACCTCTCCTGACCCGCCTGCTGCTCCCTCACAGTGTACTTCGTTGATCTGCCTGTTCTGCTCCCCACTCTGTTCCTGGTGAGTCCTCTCACCCTCCACATCTCTGGCCTGTATCCCCAGTTCTGTATGAATAAATAAATCTTTAAAAAAACAAATTGTATCTACTACTTCCTGAATTTCCAGTATTAAAAAAAAAATGTTGTACTATTTTTGAACCACAATAGGCACACGGGACTTTTTCTAGCCATTCTTTCCTGTGTCCCTGCCTGAGAACACCACTCTGGCAACAGCAACTGAGGGTGTCTGCTCTGCGGTCGGTGCAGGAGGCACAGCCTCACCCCCAGAATGAGCACACACGAATGCGTGCAGCTAGCTTACAACCTCTTCGTTGGTTGTGTAATTCTACATGTCTTCAGAACATAGCGCTGAACACCTAAACCCCTTTCTTATTTAAGGTTTTTCTTTCTCCCTTGTGATTTTCAGCGAGATGGCATGGGTCTACAACACTATACATGACTTACGGGTGTAGGTTCATATCTCTAGAGGCGCATTGCCACACCACACCCACCACCAAGGCACCCACAAACCTCCACCACAGTCCACAGGGCACCTCCCCTCATGGCTTCTCACCCCCACCCCCTACCTGGAAGCTTTAGTTCAGCAGCCAGACTTCTTGGGCTTGTTTTGCTTTAGCCGTCTGTCCTTTAAAGCTTTGCTTTAACAAAGCTTCCTAACTCACTTTCCTAACTTTTCTTCTTCTCTATTCAACTTCTCATTTTCTTCTTTCCTTTCTGGTGAAGCTGTTTCTCACCAAAGGAGTGGTTCTTGCACCAAAGCTATTTCCCTCATAACAGTGGAAGCAGAGCTGAGCTGGCCACACATCACCCTGGAGTTTGTGAATTTATGAGTTGAATTATGGCGGCGTGAGGTCCTCCAAATGCTGCTTCCACCTGATGACTTAACTCCGGAGCTGTTCGGTGTCTTTCTTGGTGAGGCTTGCAGGGTCTGGAAATCTTCCTTTTGTTTCCTCATGGTGGTGTTATAAATCTAGGCCTTTCTCTTTTCTCTTTTTACAATTGGTATCAAGAACATTATAATTTTTTTTAAAGATTTATTTATTTGTTCATACAGAACTGGGGTACAGGCCAGAGGCTCAGGGGCAGCGAGAGGCTTCACCAGAGACAGAGTGGGGAGCAGAATAGGCAGATCTACGAAGTACACCGCTGAGGGGAGCAGCGGGTGGGTCAGGAGAGTTCTGCCATGCCATGTGGTCACCTCCGAGGCAGGTGGGAATCGAACTCATGGCTTTAGCTTCTCAGTGCTGTGCTTTAACCTGCTGCACGACCAGGGGGCCTGAACATTGTAATTTTTTAAAAAGATTTATTTATTTATGCATACAGAACTGGGGTACAGGCCAGAGGTGCAGAGACGGTGAGAGGATTCACCAGAGACAGTGTAGGGAGCTGAACAGGTTGATTGATGAAGTGCACTGCTGAGGGGAACAGTGGGAGGGTCAAGAGAGGTCTGCAGCGTCATGTGGGTCACTTCTGGGGTGGGGATCAAACTCATGCTGATGTGGCTTTAGCTTCTTAGTGCTGCGCTATAACCCACTGCGTCACCAGGGAGGGTCCACTATAGGCTATTTGACTATCTAATTAGCAATATCAGTACAAGGGAAGAATGGTGTTCATTGAACAATTATTTAAATGTTTTTAAAATTTTTCATATGTTGACTTCACCATGGGTTTTATGACATCATGCAGTTTCACCAAGTGTTGGTTTGGGTGACACAGGTCCAGTGAAAAGTCCGGGCTGAGAAGCTAGCAACCCCCGTTTTCCCTTTTCTACTCTGTTCCTCTTCTCGGAGGTAACTCGCCTGGACAGAATTGTTCCCTTCCTCCATGGGTTATTTCCATGGGAAGACGATGCCTTTGCGCAGGACCATATAGATGAGATTAGGAAACACATCTGATTTATTCCCTTCCAGCTCCTATTGAGTCAAAGACAGGTGTAATAAACCACTAAATGCAGTGCAACAGTCAGTAAACGGAAACTGGTATAAACAAGCAATAAAATCCTATTCCCTTCTTGACAATCAGTAAGTAATGGCACCAGGATACTTTTACGCTTATGAAAGATCAGAGAAAAAAACAGAACATTAAGGAAGCTTAAGCACCTTAAGAGCAAAACAGAGGATTGGTCAGAGCATTTGAGTTTGCTGGATTCATTAAGGCTCATTTTTGACACAGTATAGTCCAGACTTTCATGGTGGATGGTCACAATATGTAATGTCATGAACTAGGTCCTGTTTTTAAAAGGAGACTATAAAAAGGTCCGAGGCACCGCTGCCCCCTTTCAGGAGACAGGCAAAGAGGCAATTACCACCTGGGGGGCCTTTTCAGCAGCCCCTCCTGCCTGCTGCCAAGACCACCACCCTGGAAGTAGAAGCAGCAGAGTTGTTTTCGATAGCTCCTTTTCTGTATGGACCTGTTGGCAACTTGTTTATAGAGTTAGCAACTAGGAAACTTACTAGTGATCACAAAACCTGGGGGTCTCCGACCAATTAAGGGGAGCTGATTTTGCTCTAGCCAGGGTCATAGTTTCAGATCCTCAAGTCTAGGGCTAGGGAAGTTTGCATCAGTGTTCAGGGAGAACACTGGGTTTTCTTTTCGCTCATGAAAAAGGTAACAGCGGCACAGGCGAGTTCTGAAGGTGGCAAAAGGGAAATCAAGGTGCCCAGGTCCCCCTAACTGGGGGTACAGTAACCACAAGGGAAGCCGGTTGCCAAAGGCTGCTTGCTGTCCTCCCTGGCAAGACCCCTGGGCAGCAGGGGGTCAGGACACCTGTCTCTTGCGGAGTCACAAGCCAGAGATGCCAAGGACAGCCGCCCCGAGTAAAGTGGGTGCCCAAGTGGTGAAGCTAGGGCACCCGGGCGGCCAGGAGCCAAATCCTAACTCCCTCTGCGAGCCAGGTCGGCGGCTGAATCCCGCGGAAGCCAGTGGCTCCTGCCCAAGCCCCCCCCACCCCCCGTGGGACCGCATCCCCGACCTCCTTTTGCCCAAGGGCTGGGCAAGTGTCCAGGCCCACCCCGGGGTGAGGGCGCCCGCACTTTGCGGACGAGATGGCGTCCACAAGTGAGGACGGCCGCGGCCGGGCCTCGCAGGGGTCGGGGAGCTGGAGCCGGGCCCTGGGCGCCGCGGCCTCGCGG
>NW_004567113.1:52006602-52026971 GCF_000260355.1 Condylura cristata
GGCCGCCCGCCGCCAGCACGTTGGCGAGCCTCCGGCGGCCGGAGCCCGACCCGGCGCGAGCCTGCTCCCTTACCTTCAGGCCAAGGTGACTTTGTTGTTCCGTATTTTCCGCGCGCTTGCACCCCAGAAACCTGTTAACTCGCCCTCCAAAGAGGTTGCACCATCGCCGGCTCGACCGAGATGGCCGTGACCGTGAAGTTCAGTCGTTTTGCCCAGAAGTGTTTCGCCCTCCGCGAAATTTTACCTGTGAACTCTTCCTAAACAGAAACTCGACACCACGTTGCCAAATATATGTAACTGCCATGTAGGAAAAGATGCATGTGTGATTCCCACTCCCATGACAAGTTTTGAGCAGAATGTTACACTGTTCTTTAAGCGATCAGAATTTATTGTGGCTTATAAAGAAGGTTGTTTAATTGCATATGTACCCCCATTGTCCCGGCGTGTTAGGTTTAAAGGAAAAAGATTTTGAGCATCATGTTTCAGTGAATAGGGTGGGCACATCTTAATTCTTACATAATTGTAAGTTTTGAACAGCCACTGAAGCATAACTCAGTTACGGTCTCCCAGCTAGAAAATTACATCTGGCGCCCCACAGGGACTTTATTAACTGTCATTTCTTCTTGCAGATCATGCAAATAAATGTTTGTTTTGTACATGGTTATTGAAAAGGTAGGAACACTTAAATGTCAGAATGCTCATTCATTGATTTGCAGATTCTCAGCACTCACCAGAGATTCGATTTTTGAAGTCCATGTCTTTGAAAAATTAAGCACAGACTGTGCCTTGTTGGGTCCTTTCCAATTAACCACTTAAAAATTCTCAACTTTGTTGGGTTTAGATGTCAAACACTTGCTTGCATGATTATTTACTTTCTGAATTGGCAGATTGGAAGTAAGACAGGGCATTAAATCTCTTAGCTGTTCCCTTACCTAGACTTGAATATTAAAAGTGCCCCGGTGCAAATAGAAACAGATGTAGTGAGGTCTCATTATACTTTCTTGTCAATATTTCTGAGCTTCAGGAAAGTCAGGGTGATAAAAGCCTCTTATTCTTGTTTTGCATGCACAGAAAATGAAGTTATTAGGGGCCTTTTGAGGTACACAGATGTTGGGCCCTTGGAGGACCCCCAGCATCCCTCCCGAGGGATGCTTGGGTCTGCATGGCTGGTAGGGTGAACTTGGATAGAGTTCATCCCATGCCCACCCACATTCTGGGTTACTGAGAATGGTTTACTTAACATGTTTGAGGCTGGGCTTTTTAAACCTATAATTGCAGGAAGTTATCGTCAGGGAGATAATTTCCAGTTTTAGTTGTTGGGGTGTGGGGGGACTCATTGGCTCCCCCATTCTGTCATTTATGTGGACGGACAACGGTAAGCGCATCAGAAACCTTTAGCTGGAGTCGGCAGCCAGTGTAATTCCTTCCGGCCTCCATATAGGGTCTGTCTCTGCTCTGCCAGGCACTGTGGGTGAGGCTCCTGGAGACTGTTGGCCCTTCTTCCAGGCCTGGGTGGCTTCTGCTCACTCTAGTGCTCCCGCTCTGCTCCTCAGCCTTTCCCTTTGCCCTGTAGTAATGTAGAGAACTGCCCCGGGGGGGCTGTCCTGAACCCGAGGGGCTTCCCTGGCACCTCCTCTCGCACTGAGAAGTGTTTCTCCCTGAATCAAAGGTCTTCTCTGCCAGGTGCTGGCATTTGACTTACGGGGGTCCCGGGTTTACAGCCTGGTGTACCTCAGATGTGCCAGCCGCCCAGCCTAAGGCAGGAGCCTTTGTTTTGCATTGTGAAAGCTGCAAACTGTGCGTTGGTGCCTACTCATCCATTAGTTCCAGAGACTCCTTTATCACTTCTCTCAAGGCGTTTGGGCTCTTACAAATAAGATGTTGATTATTCTTCTCTAAAAATTTCGAATTCCTGAAGTGAGCATACAAATTAGGTGTTTTCCAAAGTCTCCCATTCAATTAAAAAAAAATCAAAATGCATCGTTTGTTCCGGTTTTTTTCATAACTGTCCTTCCTTATATATATATAGCTAGAAAGTAACATGTGTGGAACTCATCTGTGTATTTCCAGCTCTGTATACTGAACACTTGGGTCTCTGTTGTTTTTCCAACTCTTCTCTGTCATTTGGTTGGCTGGACTGGTGCTCTGACTTCCGCGTGGCATGGCAGTGGACTGAACTCTCACGCTGCGCTTACCTTAGCACAGGTAGATGTGGGCCTCACGCCCGCCCTCTGCGTGCTCCTGATGCAGAGGGCGGTCAGGGGTCTGGGTCCGTGGTTGTCAGGAGCCGCAGAGTCAGTCATCTGTCCTGTCTCTTGTTCCGACTCTGAAAATCACCGCCAACTTCTTTTGGCGTCAGACCAGGTGGTAAGACATGCCACCCTGCTTGCTCTCCACTGGACTCTTCTGTAGAAAGTTCTGAGCAGGAGACTTTCTGGATAGCCGTGTTCCTATTAAGGGACCCAGGTCTCACGAGTCAACTTTGGACTAAGAATTAGGCAACCTGTTCTTGGCTTGTTGGTTGCTTTGTAGACTCAGGCTTGTTTACACTGCTTGCCTAATCCGTTCGGCTTCATTTCACAGCTCTAGTAAATAACTTAGTATCTGAAGTTTTTAAATTGGCTTTAGTAACCATGGAGACTTAACAGGAGAAGACGTGGTATAACATAAATATAACACCTACTGCGGAGGATGAGACAGCACAGGTGTCGGCGCCTGCGGCGAGGAAGCTCTTGCTGACAAAACCGGGGAGGCCAGAGCAGGGTCTGGGCCAAAGCCTTGTTTCTGTTGGGACCTTCCATGGGGACTGTTCTTCTCTTCTTTTCTACTGGTAACACTTCACCTCTGGAACTTGAACTTGTCATCCAGCTCTTGTGTTTCTGTTCTCCTCTGCCTTACCCAAACTCAGGCCTGTTGCTTAACACCACAAAGGAATAGCAGAGGCAGAAAGACTGAAAGCACAGAAACCCACAGTTCTTCACTTTAGCCATTCTCACACAAGATTCTGAGTGGGGCAAAAGTTTTGACTGTTCCCTGGGTCCTAGTATTTATGGCATTAAAATTTGGTAAGTTTGTTTTACAAATGTCATGTTTCTGTTTAAATATTTGCTCATTCAATCAGCCTTATCCATAGCGTGCTACAGGTCCCTCCCCCGTCCAGCTTATCCTGGTGAAGGATTAGGAGCTGCGGTTCTGAAATGGTGCTCTAGAGTACAGTGATTGCCGGTTCACAGAGGAAGATGAGAATAACTGTAAAACTGACTTGGAGTCTTGGAGTGAGCATGATCCTAATGCAGATAAAGTCAATTTCGCTTCTTCCTGTCCGGCAGACTATGGCCCTGCTTTTAAACTTCTAGCCCACTTTACTTTCCGAGTACATACAAGCTTAACGACATGAGAAGTTAGTCATGTTGGTCTTTGGCCGGTTCAGTATCTTACCTTTTTAAAATGTTTAACTTCGCCCTAGTTTACCCTCCAGAATTCAGCCCTCGCAGCTGTTTGCAGCCCAGTTTAGGGGGTGTTGGGTAAGAGGGCTCTGGAAAGAGGGTGGCATTGACTGTCAGATTAATGACAGTTTCCATTTCGGCCCTTAACTTTTGACCTTGGAAGTAGGCATTACTCTCTGTTCCTGTTTCCATCTCAAATAGGAGTATTCTACCTGGACTCTGCTTCCTTAAATGAGACCATTTATGAACAGCTTGAGGGTCTTAAAACCTTGTACCTTCACTGCGTTTGACTTGAGCGGCGGAATGCCTGCTGTATTGATTCCTGGTCAGCCGTGTCCAGGGCACTTCTGTATTTGTGTAATAACCATAAGTTCTAGAACATAACTTCATGTTATCAAAGACTGGAGAGCTGCAAGTTTCACAATGTTTTCCTAACTGCTAACAAATATTACTCCCCACTTTTCTTTAATGGTTAATGTTCAGTGCTATTTTAAGAAAGATATATTTAGGCTTAGCACATAAATATATTTATGATTACTCATTACATTTAATTAATACTTTCAAATCCTGCATTCTTATTTCTAGAACAAACTCTCAGAAGACAAGTGAACATATTTCTTTTAGGGATGAGGAAGAAGCCTGTGATGTACTGTACTTTTTCTCAATTTAAAATAATGGATCACAGGACAGTTTTGCATTAGGGCTCAAGAGTGATAAGAAATACTCTGGAAGAATTGATTTGGCTGTATGATTGGTATAATTTTCTTCTGTCAAGTATTCGCAGTTGTCGAAACGTAGCATGAAAGTTCTTCAAATGTAGAAGAACTTGTTTATAACCAGTAAAAAGAACTTTGCTAAATGATGTTTCTTTTTGGTGAGAACTGGACATATGAAATAAAAATGACATCTAATTAGCTAAGAAATCAAACATTTTGATTATTTTATTATGGAAAATAAGTTCATTTTTACAAGCAAAGAGGCGCTTGGGACAACAAGTGAGATTGCTTTGCTAAGGGGGATGAAATAGCCCACAGCCCCGGGGAAGCTCCGGTGGTCTTGAAATGCTTGCAGAGGGCACGCAGGGGCCCAGGGGCGGGAGAAATCGCCCTTCCCAGCTGACCAGCCCGCTCCTGGGCCCAGCGTCTAGGCCAGGCTGTCCAGGTAAGGCTCAGAACACGTGCCAGTAGGGAGAAGAGGCGCGCTGGGCAGCTGCCTGCAGAGGGCCGGGGGCAGAGCAGCCTCCTCTGTGTGACCGGCCAGGTCCCGGCAGGGGGGAGCCAACCCGCCAAAGCTGGGGGCGGCCGTGGGGGACTGTGGGAGTCGAAGGCTCAAACTGCCAGGTTGCAGGTGCAGAAGAGCGCAGCTGTCCCATCTGCTGTGTCTGTCAGACAGAGGGACGGTGGTCCCGGGACCGGGCCGAGAGCCTGCTGGCCTGGGCATTCGCAAACATAGCCTCTGTTCCCCAGTGGCCCCTTCGCTGTTCAGTGACCTGGGACAGGCCTCCGGCCTCTGCATTTGTTGGCAAAATGTGGACCCCACGCCCAGCTCCTCTATTCTCAGCATTGCCCTGAGAGTCCTCCGGTGCGGCCGGCGTGCACAAGGCCATGCTGTAGAACAGGGGCTCCCGTCCTGTAGCCCGCCAGTTCTCCAGTGGGGAGCCGGGGGCAAGCGAAAACTTGTGCACTATTTCGCCTTGACGCTTGGTGCTTCTGCTAGTGCTGCTTTAATGTGTCTCTAAAAGCTGTGTAACCACTGCCCTGTGTCTGGGGCGCCCTCCCTCCCAGCACCTGATCTCACACCCGTGGGAGGTTTTTATTATAGGACTTCATTCGGAAAACGTGACTTGGGTTATAGAGTTGGTGAAATGCCCTTGTCATGTTACTTTCTACCCCTGAAACCAGAATTGCAGAAGTAGCACCAGTAGCCGTTGGGTAACCACCAAGCCAGAGTTGGTGAATGCTACAGAGCTTTTGAAATTATTAGGGAGTCTCCACGGCGGGGCGATGCTGCCCCGTTTCTGTGCATCTGTGCCGTCCCCCAGCCACGCCACCAGGAAGGCGAGCCCTCAGCCTCCGTCTGCCACCTTGCGCTCTGGGCCTCGCGCAGGCCTGGACTCTGGTGACAGCTGGTGCCAAGCCCCCCCTGCAGCGCAGCACACGCTGCCGTCGCCGGGGAAGACCCCCACATGCGGCCCAGCTAGCTCAGCCTTTTGCTTTTTTAAATTGAAAAGTGCGATGTCCGCTGTTGCCCTGAGCATGCCGCTGTGCCCGCGCGGCCCGGCGGCTCCTCGGCCACGTGGCCGCACGAGAAGGACTCCCGCTCTCGGGGGCTCCCGTCCTCTCCCGGGCTAGGCAAGCTCCGGCTCGCCTCCGCGCCGTCATCGTCCTCGGCCCCGGCCGCTTCGGGTGTTCGGCTCGGCTTTGTCGCGCTGAGGCGCTCCTGTCTGGCCCGCGTGTCCCTCAGTGGGCCTGGCTTCAGGCCGGCCCTTCTGCGCCTGCGGGGGCCCGGGGACAGGGTGAACCCAGAGAAGGCTGTCTTGTGGTGCGGGAGCCCGGCGGGCCAGCGTGGGCCGCTGGGAGCTGGGCTCTGCCCACGGAGTCTTCCTTCCTCGGGTGGGACGTGTGCAGCTCTCCTCGGCCCCACGGCCGTGTAAACCTGTTGACGTGTTGGCAGGAAATGAGTAGCGTAACTGGAGAGCAGCGACCCAGAGACTCGGCGGAGGCAGGTGTGACGGCTGACAGGACCTGGTGTGGCCTCTGCAAGCCGCTGGGCCCTCACCTGCGCCAGAAAGAAGGGGAGGGACAGAGGAGGCAGCCTGGAGAGGCAGAGGCCGCAGAGGGTGAGACAGAGAAGTTAGCAGATGGCCTCAGGCCTCCAGAGGCTGGGGGCACAGGCCGAGGCTGGGGGCACAGGCCGAGGCTGGGGGCACAGGCCGAGGCTGGGGGAGGCTGGGGGCACAGGCCCAGCGTAGAACTGGTGGGGAGGAAGCATGGCCCTGAGCTTGGGTGTGGAGCTGCCGCCCTGGCCATGCCCTGGCCCAGTCTGGGAAGGGGAGAGGGAAGGTGGATGGGCCTCGTGGCGAGGACAGGGAAGTCAGCCGCAGGTTGGTGGCTTCCCTGGAGGCCAGACCCAGCAGAGGGTCTCTAGGTGTGGATGGTTGCGTTAGTGACTCTGGCTCACGTGCTATTAGCAGGGGGTGGAGAGAACACTGACCGGGGTTGGGGGAGGCAGCAGGCAGGAATGGGGGGACTCCAGTTCAGGCGCCGTGCAGGGTTGCGGTGAGTGGTCTTCAGGCTGGTGAGCCAGAGTTCACTGGCGCAGGCAAAAATCTAAGAGCAGATTCTTCTGCTTTCCGTATGTCCTGTCGCTTCTCAGTTTTCTCATGAAGAAAATGATACAATAGGTAGAGCTAGTCAGAACACCCTTTTCTTTCTAACTGGAGACGGGACTGAATACGATGTGGGATGCTCAGTAGTTTGGGCTGTTCTTGGGCAGCTCAAAGGGGCTCTTTTCCGCGTCAGACAGAAGCTCTGCTGCGGGCTGCCGGCAGCCCACGCCGTCACTAGAGTTCCCAGGCAGAAGCTTTGCTCTCTGTGCCCTGGGTCAGACCACGAGCGTGCAGTCTGCCGTCCACTGACACCTGCACTCGACCTGCAGCTCCGCGTGGGCTGAGCCTTCCCGGCATTTGATGGGGGGAAGTTGCCGTCCTCCTGTGTCCATTTCCGGCGGGTCTCATAGTATTGCTGCCTCCACGAGCGGGTGAACCTGGCATGACAGAGTGTGTGTGTGATTTTTTGGCACGCTGTCACCTGGAGATATAAGTGAGCCACTAGACCTGAAGCTGGGAAGGTCGCCGGTGGTGACAGGTGGGGGGTGCCGGGGTGCGGGCTCCGGGGACCAGAGTTACGTGGCGGGAGCAGGTTGGCCTTGGCAGCCGCAGTCCCCACCAGGTGTGCAGGGGCCCAGCACAGAGGCTGTGGCCTCCTCTGGCCTGGGCAGCCCAGATGACTGGGGATGGACAGACCGGGGGGGGGGGGGGGACAAACGGTCAGGTCGGGGGAAGGGGCTTTTCCAGAACTGGCTGACTTCCGCCTTGTGTAGCTCACGATCGTCCTCCCGGTGAGCCAACCCCCAGAAAACCCTCGTGCAGGGTCCCCGCTGCTGAAGGACGCCGTCGACAGAACCCGTGTCGCCCACCCAGGGCGGTGTGGGACCAACGCAAAGCGCTGACCTGGCTCCCTCCCCGCCGGTGTGGAGAGTGCCCATTCACGTCTTCTTGGTGCTTGCTCTCACCCCCCCATCTCTCCACCTCCGGCTCCCAGGTCACCTTGTAGGCGGGACGGGCTCGCAGTTCCTGTGTCACCGCGTAAGGGGCCTGGCCCAGCCCGAGTCCCCCGTGTGCCCCGCTCCGCACGATCTCGGCTGAGACCTGGGCGCACGGTTTCAGAGCCCTGTGGTTTTCTCCCCACGTCAGCGACGTGTGACCTGTGACCCCAGCCGGCCCTGCGTTCCTGATAAACACTGTTGTTTCTGTTTTGTGTCCTTCTCTTTCCTGTAGAGCTCTCGCTGCTGAGGTTCCTTAGCGCTGAACTAACGCGAGGATACTTCCTCGAGCACAATGAGGCCAAGTACACAGAGAGAAGAGAGAGAGTGTACACTTGTATGCGAATCCCCAGGGAATTGGAAAAGGTACTATTTTTTTCTTATTTCCAGACATCAGTTTGAAAGTAATGTCAGCGTGTTCACTGTTACCCTCTCCCCCACCCCCAAGGTGCGCACAGCTTGAGTTGAGTTTTGCCGGACATAATGTGATCATCGGTAATGACGTATACTGGGAAATGGGAACCCCGCATACAGGGAGAGCACTTTACAAACTCTTCAGTGTCCACGCCACTGATTCTCGATGTTGCTTCTCACTAACACACCGGTTCCCTTTGCGTCCCAGCCGTGTGGCTGTTCCTGAGGAATGGATCTCCGCCTCTGCGCTTCCCTGGGTCTCTCCGGGCGCCCCCCACCCCCACCCCCGCAGTCGACATGAGAAGTTAGTGACTTAATTTTAGTCCTTTTTAACGTTTCCATTGCCGGAAAGCCGTCATATTGTGAACAAAAACCGCCGTCTCTTCAAAGACAGAGGGGATCCCGTCAGCTGCGTGGCAGAAGGCAGCCAGCCCGCAGCACCGGCCCCGCGGCCGCCCGCCGGCTCAGGCCCTGGCCGGCAGACGGGCCGGAAGGCTCGTTTCTCCGTGGCGTTACTTGGGCTGTGAGTCTGAGCAAGTCCACATTTCTCGTCAGAAGGAAGGAGTGGGCATAACTCGCCCTCAGCCATATTGGGGCAGGCTGTGCTTTGTAGCAGATAAAGCCTAGGTACTCGGCCCCCTTTCTCAGAGCGCGCCGAGCCGGCCTGCCCCCCGGGACCCTGGCCTGGTCAGGCCTGGCTCAGTGCGCGCTGCTCCTCTTCTTTTGAAATACTTGTTTATCTTGTGGAACTCGAGTCAGCTCTTTATTAGCTAGGCTGAAATCCCGCGCGCACCTTCATCCAGAAGCTGAACGCGGCTCATGCTGTTAACGTGAGCAGCACATTAGCATGGCCCGTGGGGAAGTGCCCGCAGGTGCGGGGGCTCGAGCGTGGGTGGTGCGCTCAGACTGGCTCCAGTATGGAGCTTTTTTATTGTTTTTGTTTATTTTTAAGAGCAGGAGGACGCCAGGGGAGGTGCCAGGTGCCGGCCTCAGGAGAGCGGCCTCTGTGCGTGTGGCTGGGTGACAGCAGGGGCGGCGGTTAGCCTGGCTCCTCACAGCTGTGGCGATTCCCTGACCCTGTCTCTCACAGGAGGGGCTTTGGGCGCTAGGTCCTTTGAGGAAATTTGCGTTAGCCTCTTAGAACGACACTTCAGAGGCTTGTCGTTCAGCATACACAAAGGATGGCCTGTTCTGCCTGGAGAACCGTGTCTTCTTCATGTCCAAGTCAAAGTGAACTCTAGAGGCGTGGAGCCCTCTGTCCGG
Source organism: Condylura cristata (assembly GCF_000260355.1). NCBI lineage: Eukaryota > Metazoa > Chordata > Mammalia > Eulipotyphla > Talpidae > Condylura > Condylura cristata. Next base: position 52,016,049 of record NW_004567113.1, read on the forward strand.
CAGGACGGCCCAGGGACAGCCAGCCGAGGCCCGGGTCTCAGATGCGCCGGCGCTCTGCTGTGTGAGCTGGCAGCTGGTCACGTTAGCGCTGTTAGTTTTTGGTCATTTCCTTTCTGTTTGCATTTTCTATTCTAGCATGCAGCACTTTGCCCGTTTTCTTTTTCTTTTTTAAAAATAAATGCTATGATATTTTTATGTAACCTTTTCAGGAAGAGAAACTTAGTAATTAAAGAGCAGTTTGCTTCTACAGAGGTTGCAAATACTATAAAACACGAAATGAATGTTTGTATTTAAAGGGAAAAGAAAGGTCACCTCAATATCTCTTACAGAATAACCTTTTAGTACTGTATAAAAAAAAAAAAAAAGCCAGAATTGGAATTGGAATGCCTCTGCTTCCTGTCCCCAGCTTTCACCCCGCGGCACCTTTGCGCTGTGTCGGCAGCAGGTGCTGGGCAGGGGGCCCCCGAGACGTGAGTCTTGCTCCGAACTGGGCCTTCTGACCCTGCAGCCCCGTCCTCCGGCTCTCCCTCTTCCCACCACCGACCACAGCCAGAAAGGGCCCCCGGGGTCCTGCTTTCTTCCCTGTGCCGCCAGCCTGGCTGCCTTCTGCATGAACACCCTGAGGAGTTAGCTGGTGGCCGTAGAGATCAGCGCCTCACACCTGGGTATTTCTGGCAGCCCTCCGAGCCTGACCGGGCGCAGAGCCCTGAGCTAGCACAGAGGCCTCGCTGGAGGGCCCCTTCCAGGTGCGCAGCGAGGCCAGGGAGGAGCCGGCAGGTGAGCGTGCGCTCTGCCCCACGTGGCTTCTCCTCCTCTCCGCCAGGTACCTCCCACCTCAGCTTCTGTCTCTGTGTTGATAATAAAGCAAGTATCATTTATCACGTAAAGGTTAGGCGCTAGACTTTGGCCTGGGCGCTTTCACAGAGAGTCAGCCTGGCTCCTCGGCGCTGCAGGCGAGTGTGGGCAGCTCCACCTCCCCTCGGCCCCACCGGCCCGGAGGCCACGACGACGGGCGCCTGCCCGCGGCCCGTGCAGGGCAGCGCACAGTGTGCACCAGGGACAGGTGTCCTTCAGAGTCCGCGGCTTATTGGTGCACAACTCGGGGACTGGTGAACAGCTGCTGACCTAGACTTTCCTGACATGTTTAAATGCTACTTCAGGGCAGTACGAGTTACCGTCCACATACACGCTAGTTTTCTCCGTCTTTGAGGACTTTCTCTGCTCCTGGCACTTCCACGGTGTGGAAGCACAGCGACCCGCATCACACTCGGCTGTCAGCCGAGCTGGGCACATGAAACACATTAAATAAATACAGGTGACAGAGCGATGTCGTTAAGCCAGTATGCGCAAGGAGCTGCTACGGTGTCAGCGGAGGAGACGCTTCCTACAGGCGGCGCGGCGAGGGCGTGGCTGGCGGCGGGACGGGAGGCCGGGGTGTGCTGCGCCCCTTCGGGTGTCTGGCCCGGGTGCTGGGGCCTGCCGGGTGCGCTCAGCTCAGTGCAAGGGGGGACACGCTGCCGGACGGAGGGGCTGGCCCAGGTCCCGAGGGCTGCCGCGCCCAGGCTGAGACCGGGGCTGGGAGGAAGCCACGCAGGGGGTGCTGTTGGCGTCAGCAGCAGGGGCCGACCGGGTGGCCCGCAGGTCTGGCGTCTTCATTTGTGTGGTCTGGACATGGCTAGGGAAGGAGCGCTCCACGCCCAGCAGTTGGGGGGCCAGGTGGGTGCTGGCGTCTGCCCTCTCCCCCAGGTTGGCTTCTGGCCTTTGTGTTTGATGCCGCTAACGGAAGGATGACAGCTGCACCCAGGCAAGCACCTGCATCACGATCAAAAGACGAGGGCGGGCAGGGCCCCTGCCCAGCAGTGCCCTCATCAGAAGCAGCTGTCGCGGCCGTGCCCAGCAGGCTCCCTTCTGCCGCTGTCTGCTGGCCAGGCGGGTCGCACAGCCGTGCCCAGCAAGGGAGCTTCCCCCGCTCGGGGAGACACTCGAGTGGTGGTGGAGCGAGCCGCCCCCACAGCTCAGATCAGCACAGCGGAGTCCGCTGTGGATCAGAAGTGAGAAGCAGGGTCGCGGGGTCTTTCCGGCGCGTAGTCTTTGTACCCATCACAGCTTCAAGCTTCAGGCGACTTGCGGGTCTCCTGCACTCTGTCCTTGCGGTGAATACGTGTCGGATGTGAGTCATGGTGGTCATGAAGCCTTTGATCAGAATTCTCTCTCACTCCAGCTGCCTGTTGAAAACGTGGAACTGCAGTGAAAATGTGCTTGTGTTGTACTGTGTGAAATGTGCTTGTGGGCAGCCCTTCGTTATTGTCATACCTTATGCAGTTATTTAAGTCGTTTTTTTTTTAATTGAATTCAACTGCTTGCTCATAAGTGGAGCTACTGAGTTCAGTTGTCTTAAGAATCTCACCAGTGGCTGGCAGCTTTAGGTCTGTCATGTTGACGCGTGGTGTAAGCATTGCTGAGGTGTGGAAGGTGGTGTTTCTAGGGCTCTTTGAAGGGGAGAAAGACCACTGTCTCGGGGGAAATATTTAGGGTGAGGATTCAGCCTCGCCTTCTCGGCTCAGGTCTGCAAGTGACAGCCAGTGGCCAGGTCGAGACATGGCCTCCCTAGAAGGCTGGACCAGGTTATCTAGAGAGAGCCGACAGCGTGTGACCCTGTGAATGAGTTTGCCTACAGCGAGAGAGGCTTGGGGCGAACAGAAAGGTCCACAGAAAGTTTATTTTACATATCTTGTGGGTGAGGAGGTAACATTTAGAAATAATTCAGCGTTCCTTCCAGAATAATGCACTTCATCAGAATGTCATGTAAAGCTTCTTGTTGGTTCTCAGGGTGGGGTAAGGGTTAAGAAAAGAGGGCCAGACTCTGTTGCTGACCTTTGTTTCATCAAACCAGCCCTGGGGTCTCACCATGGGCAGCAGGCGGTCACGCGGGCCCACGACACGGCCCATTCCCTGGCCTCTCGCTCCCATTCTCATTTCATGAGAACATGCTTGGGGGCTCAGCCCTCAAGTTCTCCCACAATGTAGCTCCTGTCTGTGACACCCTGACTCAGAAGTCACACTGGGCAGCCGCGAGCAAGCAGGAAACGGGGAGAGCTGCTGGTTCCAGCGCCTAGCCGCCCGCTCGGCTGGCCCCCTCGCTCCCACACCCTCTCTGCGCCATCCTCGCTCAGACACCAGCCCCCGGGCCGCGTGGAGCACGCCGGCAGCACACTGGCGTGATGGGGAGCGACGCCGGGGCCGAGGGCCTCGGGGCCCAGTGTGAGCTCTGCTCCCGTGGGCATTAGGACCCGCCTGTCCAGGGCAGCTGGCCAGAGACCCAGGCCTGTGGCCCGCTCGCTGGCGGATTTCAAAGCTCCTGCCCTGGTGCCGGAGTGCTGTCCCTTGGAGAGGCGACCTGCCCGCATGTGGACTTTGGGGAGCAGCCGTAGCCTCTCTCTGCTCTCGCCCGTCAGGCTTAGTGTCCCCCCGTCTTCTCTGCTCGCGCTCAGCCTACTCTGTGCTGCTGGTCACACCCCAAAACACAGATTTGAACCTTACGGGCGTCTGACAGCGGCCCTGCAGCGGCTGCCCCCCGGCCTCCCCGCGACCTCTGCTCCCCCACGCCACTCACAGGCGCGGTGGCCCTGGGGAGGCCGCCGGCCTCGGGCACCAGTCCCACCACCCAGCCGCGCTTCCCGCCCCACGTGTGCCTTCAGCACCCCAAGTTGCGGTGTCTGTCTGAGGGGCTGTTGTGAGGGTTGGTTATACAGGCATCAGGTGCTGTCAGTATAACAACCCCAACTTGGAAAAGAAAGAGAAGCAACACAGTCTCCAGAGCTACCATGTTCCTGGTCTTCCTCACATGAAAATCTTTCCCCAAGTGACTGATGTGAGATGTGTCTGTCTCGGTAAATCATGCAGGTTATGATTATGACCCAGCCTTTATCAGGCGTCCGATCTCCTCAGTGCACCGGTGACGGGTGTCACCTGGCCTGTCTGAGGATGGCCAGGCTCCCGGGGAGGCATCTGTCCCTCTCTTCTAGGAGGCAGGCCTCCTGGGCACATTTGAGTCCACGTGAATAAAATATGACTATTACAGGAACGAATGAGAGTCTGTCGTAATTGCTTTCAAAATCAGTTTGTAAACTTTCTTAGTAATAACAACTCACCTGCTAACAGCTGATCTCTGCAGGTAGGTTTATTGGGACCTTCCAGGACTCTGGAGAACGTAGTGGTGACTGAGGACAGCGTCTGACCCTCCACTGTGATGATGTTACTCGCCACACAGCCTGCCCTGCCCTGCCCTGGAGTCCGCCTGCCCTGGGCTGCCCTGGAGTCCGCCTGCCCTGCCCTGCCCTGCCGTCCGCCTGCCCTGGCCTGGAGTCCGCCTGCCCTGCCCTGCCCTGCAGTCCGCCTGCCCTGGCCTGCCCTGGAGTCTGCCCGCCCTGGGGTGGCAGGACCTGCTGCCCACCTTGTCCCCTCTGCAGGGAGCTTTGCTGATCCGCTCCTGTCTCCACCGCGTCTGCTCCCTCCTCTCACTGCACGCTTAGTCACTCCACAGACCTGCTCTCCTCACCCGTGCCTGGGGCATGTCTTTCAACCAGGACTTGGCCTGTGTGCCACTTGCGAGCCGTGAATTCCCCAGGAAAGGTCCCTTTCCTGTCCCCACCAGTGTCGAATTGGGCGTGACGGCCTACATGCTTACCAGAGCAGACCCGAGCTTCAGAGCAGCGACCCGGGAAGGAAGAGGAAGCCCTCCCTGCCCTTGACGGGGCTCCCAGTGGGCACAGCAGTCTGGCCGCCTTCCCCTAGGGGGCGCCCTGGCTCTGCGGGCCCGGGGTGCCCCGTGGCCGAGTCACCGGCCAGCCCAGCGCATGCGAGCTTGCCTCTTAGCCACAGAGGCTGTTACGACTGCGAAATTTCAAATGGCATTAAAAGGAAGGCAGGCTAGTTTTGTTAAAAAAGGGAAACTGATATTTAAAAGGTAGAAACCTTGTTCCACTCTCCAGGAAGAGGCTGGTGTTCTGTTATTTTGAGACTAGTATTTTTCAAGTAATTGAGAGACACAGTAGCAGGCTGGGTGCATAGGTGAGAGCCGGTCACAGCACCCTCACGGGCCGTGACGTTCAGATGCCCCATGGGGTCCCCGAGTCGCTGCCACTGCAGTTGTCTTTTGAAGTTCAGATGGTAGAAACTGCTACCAAACAGTGCTTTTGCTGTTTTAATCTAGATTGCCAAATCCAGTGGCCAGGTTGAAGGTAGATAGTGAGTGACCGGTGTCAATACTCAGAATGACGCTTCTTGGCTCTACACGCCGACTGAAGCCCCCTACTGCCCCCGGGACCTGGGCCAGCTGCTCGTCTGGGGCTGAGTGGGGGTGCGGGCTCTGCTGCTCCCCCTTCAGAGGGCAGGGGAGGGCGGCCTGGGTGTCTGCACAGCACACACCCCACCTCGCCAGGGCCGGAGCCCACTACCCCGAGGAGCTCTCGCCCCGAGGACCGTCGGCCAGCAGAGAGACGCGGCCATCTGCCCTCGGTTTCTATCTCTGACGTTTCTTATATTATAAAGCATTCAGGAGCCCCCTCAGCAGGAGACTTTTGAGATAATTGTTTTTTTAATAATATAGTCCCTTTATTTTTACATCATTTTTGTGCCTTTTTCCATCTCAGCTGCAATCCCCGTGGGCTTCCCATCACCAGATCACCCGTGTGCCATCACCATAGTCCAGTGCATTTCCCTCCCCCCACTATTTTTGACCCCATTTCCCACTCCACCCCCATACAATGTCTCTGGTCTATAGCTGAGATAATTGTGTAAGTGTTTAAAAGCTCTGCTCTGACAGTAGATTTTGAATTGGCGGTCTGCCACTCGGCATCCTGCGTGGCCCATGGCTGCCACCACCTCCCCTCTCCCCCCCCCCGCCCCCCAGTGTGCAGGGCGCTGCGTCCTCTCCTGGCCGGCCAAGCACGATGCAGTGAAGCCAGCATTGTGGTAAGGGAGACGTGGACAGCAGCAACTTGTATTGCATGGGGTAAAGGTTACTTCGTGACACTTCTGTGGGTTTTGGGTGTGGATGTGAGCATGAATCGCAAGGCAAAGTGTGCTGGGGGCGGCGGCGATCAGAGATGGAATCTTCCCTGGACTCCAAGCTGCTGCGCAGGACTGGCCTTAATGGCAAACAGTTGCCCTGTCACAGTCTCTGCCCCACTGGGGCTGTACAAGAAAGACGTGATTAAAAGAACGATGGGGATCAAACCAAAGGATGTGTCTACCCCGGAAAGTTTTCTCTTTTATTTGAATTAGGGCAAGTCACTTAAGCTCTGGGAAGTCACCCGCAGATCTGCGGCAGCATTTGTCTGCTGGAAGAGGGTGCTGCTGGTCGGGAGGCCCAGGCGGCTGCTGTCCCGTGGGTCCTCCCCATACTTTGGTTTCTGATTTTGCTGCTGTCAAAGAGATGACGCCACCCGGGGGGCCCTGCCCCAGGAAGGCAGCGTCACCCAGCGCCGAAGGAGCCTCAGGGCGAGGAGAGGAGCAGGCAAGGGAGGAGCGTGAGCGGGACACAGGGTGGAGCCGGCAGGGGAGCGCGGGGCTTCGCGGTGACTTCAGGAAGCCTCTGCCTGTCATGTCTGACGAAAGAAATTCTGTCTTGGGAATTTCAAGGGGCGCCGACAGGGTGTGTCACTTTCAGGGAGCTCTTCGGAGATGCCGGGCGGCTTGAGTGCCTCATGGGTATCGTGCTCAGTAAAAGCACGTAGGAACTGCCTAGCTTCCAAAGCTGCCGTCCGGACTCACGGAAGGCATGGCCGTGCGCGTCACTCTCGTTAAGGATGTGACCTCAAGGCTTTGACTTCTTAGCATATTTCCAGAGCCAGCAGTAATCTAAACGGGTGAACTTTTTTATGCCGTTTGTGAGTTGATTCACTGACTACCAGTTAGTTCTGCGTGTGTTGGCGGGGCAGGTCCGTAAGGCAGGTGAGCAGACCCGAAGTTGCCTGGGCGGTGAGGCCTGCTCTCTGCCCAGCCCGCACGGGGCGCCCTCCGCGGCGGCGAGCAGGGGGACACTCGCTCCCTCCCAGAGCTGCCGGGCGCCTTAGGTCACCAGCACGACCAGCTCCCAGCCTGCTGGTCTGCCCCCCATCCTGGGTGAGGATCACCTCCTTCGCTTGTTAGGAAATTGTCTTTCTCATTTTCATCTGTGAAGAAGTTGAGAGATGGTGTCACATCACAGTGCTCCCCCCCATTTCTGAGCCCTGAAGGTGTTCTGTGTGGCGTGTTCTCACAGACGTGAGCACTTTCTCCCCTCGCGGCTAAGGTCCTTTCCGCCACCAGACCGAGATCTGTCGCGGCAGCCACTGCTGGCCCTGTCGCCGGGCAATGTCTGGGCCCTCCAGCTGGTGTCAGGCACAGAAGCTCCTTCTCAAGCCGCCCGGGGGGCGGGGATGCACACGCCCAGGGCCCCACCCGCCCTCTGTGAAGTTAGTCCTAAACTTTTAATGTGTAAGATGTATATTACCCAAAAAAGGGTGGTGCGGCCCGTACATACAGAGAGGGGCGCTCCACACTGCTGCCAGGTCCCGTTACGCCTGATGCCTTCCGCGGACAAGTTCAGGTCCAGATGAAATTGTGTTAGAACGAGTAACCACTTCGCATGCTTTTCCCGTAAGCCGTATTTAAGTCAGTCTGCCCTTTTTGCCCATCCACGAAGCGTTCCGATGACTAGGTAACACACTGCTGCGAAGGAAGCTAGTCAAAACGTTTGACCCGGACAGTGTCCTGTCACATCGGTCACGTGCGTGCACGTCCCGGGCAGCACATCTGGCCTCCTGGTACTGTCCAGGGCAGCTCGGCCTGAGTGACTGGCTTCCGTCTGTGGCCGGCCAGAGCGGCTGGGAGAAGTACCGACCTGACCTCCGAAAAAGGACTTCCAGTAAATGATGGCATCGTCCCCGAGAAGAGCTACCGACGCTATCCCCACAGAAATGAACTTCCCACCTTCCTCGACCGTTTGAAACTTCCACCTACAGTTACAGACCCAATATTCATTTTGCATTTTGCTTTGTTTTCTTCTCTCCTGTTAACATCCAGCTCATGATTTTTGGCATCTTTCTGTGCCTGGACGCATTTCTGTACGTGTTCACGCTGCTCCCCCTCAGAGTCTTCCTGGCCCTGTTCAGGCTCCTCACACTGCCCTGCTACGGCTTCAGGTAAGTTCAAGGGCACGGGCCTCCCTGGCATTTAGGCTGCATTTACCACTCAGCATTGTCGGGCTAAGTAATCGCGTGGGTAGAGTTTGCAGAACAGGTGTAACTCAGTTTCATTCACACCAGGCCCTTAATGCCTAAATTAGCCCACTTGTCTTTCTAATGTTAATATGTCCATTTCCCTGAAGGTTGAGTGTTTCTCAGAATTTTGCATAAGCCAAATGGCGTAAAATAAAGGTGCAGTTACCATTAACTTTTTTTTTTGGAAAAATTTTTGCATATTCCCAGACCTCAAAAATTACCTAACAAATCATAGCAAATAATGTGCAAAATCTCAAGTAACCTTAACATGGTGGGAATGGGAACGAGGTGGAGAAAACACACCCTCTTGCCGGAGGGAACTGCCTCGAGAACCGCTCAAAACAGGCATGGCACTACTCTCACTTTTTGTCGGTCAAGTGAAACTCCTCTTGGAATTTCTTTACAGTTAACAAAAACAGGCACTAAACTAATGTTAGTTTTTGTAAAAAGTGGTGTGGTGGGAGACAGGCTTTCACGAAGCAGATGTTGGTATGAAAAGTTGATGGAATGCTCATGTTTTTTATACCCTGCCCAAATGGCTTGGAACCAGCGCTCTGCTCTGGTCAGCCAAATAACGTGATGACTGCAGGAGAGGCGTGGGAAAGGCAAGAACAGGGTCAGAGCCCGCGCCGCTGCCATGCTCACCGTCCCGTGCCTCTATTTCGCCAGTACCTGACTTCCCGCATTGTAAAGCGCAAGTGGTGGTGTCAGGAGCTCCTCAGTGCCCTCGCTGCGGGGCTCCTCCGTCACAGGTGGCCTGGCCCCCCAGTGGCGTTGACACTGACAGCACCCCCTTTGACTTGAGGGGCAGCAATCTCCTGACCGCCGCAGGACACGGAAGCCAATACAAGTTCCCTTCCCTTCCTTCTCCGCCAATACTGGGGACTTCGTGGTAGATGGGAAACGATACGCTTACCTGGATTTTCACGGTTTATTGGCCTCGAGGTCCAAGTTGGCATGGTCCTGCTTTTTCTCGGCCCAGTGTCAGCCTATCTCTGCTCAGTGTGGCAACGTCTGCTGGTGACTGTGTGGTCGTTGCTGCCCGAGTCACCTTTCTGACCTTTATTTCTGTCTAAAAACATTTCATTCCCAGAAAGTTTTAAATGCTGAAATGGATGGTATGTAGTCACACTTATTTAACTAAAAGTCGGACTGTCCCATAGCACGTAAAATACACCAAGTAATGTTTGTCAGTAGCTTAACCATGGAAACTGAATTAGAAACTTACGATGGTGAATACACAGGACTATATGTTGATTTTTTTAAAGCTCTGAGGAGTCTTTTTAGAGTCGTAAATGGGTATACAATTCCTATTGGGCGAGCACCAAATAGCCCTCAGTTCCCTCAAAAGCAAGCCTTAATTGGTTTTCATAAGGAAGACATTCTTCTTGTGAAAGTTGGAAGAGTATATTGATTGTGGTGATCATATGGTAAAAGGTCTGAAGTGAGACACTACGGAGGTTGCTTGGCGTGAGGCCGCCACCGGCGCTGAAGTCCCACCGCTGCGAGTGACACTGCCTCGGTCGCGTGGCCCCTCAGGCCGTGTGCTCGTTTTACGACTCCGTGCCAATCCAGTGGGTGATTCTTTCAGGCATTTAATCCTCTGCTTTAAAATACCTGTGCATCCTTTATCCTTTGGGAGAGCCTCTGAGAAGTCTTGATTCTTACTAGCAAACCTCTTCCAGGACACCCTGCACCTTCCAGGGTCATGGATGTGACACAGCCTGTGCCGGTGCTTCTCTGTCCCACTGGCAGCTCCATAACATCACAGTTACTTCAGACAGGGACTGGCCTACCTGCGCCGAGGGCTGGTGGTGGCCGGTCCGCCCCAGTCAGCAGCGCGAGGCACCGTCGTGTTCTCGCCACCCTTCCGCGGGGCTTTCCCAGACACCTGTTCTGTCTGGCACCGAGAAGTGAAGCACCTTCCTTCCTCCTCGGGGGGAACCCCCATATGTCAGCAGCCAGTCAGCGCCTGGTGAGGGCCTCCTGAGGCTTGAGTTAGCCCATCTTGCTGTTCAGACGCCCAGGGCCTTGTCACGTGGGGAAGCAGGGCATGGAGGAGTGGCGGACAGCTCTTGTGTTCTGAGTTCAGACAGGGCAGCAGGCCTGTTCCCGCCGCCACCCCCCAAATTAACCTCTAGTGGGTCCTTATTTTTCAAGCTTTATACTGTAAAGTGACACCAGAGGGCAGTCTCTAACTGCTCGTGAGATGCCTTAGGTTTCCTGTGCCGCGCTTGCTGGTTCTGCAACGTGATTCAGATGGGAAATCGCGCCACGCCGTAACTCATTACCAGGATGAAATGCAGTTGGAATTCTCTGTCAGAACTTCAGTACTCTTACATACTCTGTGTGAGTGGAGGCCTGGTCATTTAGATATATATATAGCACAGGACAGCACTGTCTCAGTCCTTAAGTGTGCGTGCTCAGCATTGACGAAATTCGGGCTGCTGTATGTGTGCATACGTGTATTATATGTATATACAGAGAGCGCACACGTGCAGTCTGGAAAAGTGTTTTTTGAGCATCATTTTTTTTTTTTTAAAGATTTATTTATTTGTGCAGACAGAACTGGGGTACAGGCCAGAGGCTCAGGGGCGGTGAGAGGCTTCACCAGAGACAGAGTGGGGAACAGAACAGGCAGATCTACGAAGTACACTGC
>NW_004567113.1:52028481-52029458 GCF_000260355.1 Condylura cristata
TGTGGCTGATGTGGCAGCAGTCTGGAAACACCTTTGCCCCCGGTTGTTGTGTCACAGGATAAAATAGATACAGCCCGGATTCTTTGAGATATTTCTTCTCTGCAGATGGGTAGTATATTTTGCAAATACATCTGAGAACCTCCTTACTGTTCTAATTTTTTTAATGCTGAGGACGGCAACATTGGAATTAAGTTTTGATTCATTGCATGAGCTATCTGTGTTTCTTGAAAGACAGCACGCATTTTGTTTTTTAGAAAGGTAGGCTATTCTGTATTATCTAAAGGGACAGTCAGATTTACTGATTAAAAACAGCAGTAAGTTTTTAATTTGCCTGGCATGTTTGTGAATCCGCACCCCTCCTAAAACTTTTGACTTTGTTTTGTGGTTTAAAATTCTCAGTCACCATTGACTTAAAAGTTGAGGAAGATTGTGGAGAACATCGATGCTCTCAGGTGCCAGCGACCAATAGGTTATTTTTGAGAAGGCTGCGAGGCCGCCTGGGCCGTCCCTGTGCAGTGGCGCTGAGCGCTGGAAGCGAGGGGGTTGTTTCCCGGTTGGAGCCGAGGTGATGGCCGCCGGCCGGCCCCTGCGGCCGGGCTGCCCCCGGGTGCTGCCCCCGGGGGCCTTGAGGACCGAGCGGCAGCGTTGGCTTCCCACAGCTCTTGTCTCTGGAGCAGCCGAGCTCCAAAGGCCGAGGACTGCTGGCCTGGGCGTCTCTCCTCGACGGAGCCGGCCTGGCCGGGGCGGCCGGCGGCGGGCGGGCTCGCCGCCAGTCCCGTCCGTCCGGAGTGGGGGCGCCTCGCAGTCGCCCCGACAGCTGCCGAGGGCTCCGGCACCGCCCTCTCTGCCCTGCATGTCGCTGGCCAGACGGGCCCGGCGTGTCCTCTGCGGACTACCGTCCGCTTCTGCCCGAGAGGGTCCTGCGCCCCGCGCGTGTGCCCAGCTCTGGCCTCCCGAGCCGTCCCCCGGGGTCCGTG
>NW_004567113.1:52031074-52041390 GCF_000260355.1 Condylura cristata
AGGTCTGGAAGGGACGGTGGTGAGAAGCGCAGGCTGCAGACCCCGCTGCCGCCGCCTCCTTGCTCGCTGACCTCCCCGCGCTCTGCCCGGCAGGGCGGGTGGCCGTGCCCTCCCCCCGGGGTCAGGGGAGACGGCAGCGAACCATGCAAAGCGCCCGCCATGTAGTAGCTGGATCGTAGCACAAGGAGTTTCTCGAGCTGCTGTGGCACAGCCTCACCTAACACACAGGCCAGGGGTAGCTGTTCGCACTTCCTTCTGATTGTCCACTTACTGTCGTCTTTGGCGCTGTTATTTTAGGGTGCGTGTTCTCAGCGTTCGCCAGTTCTGATTTCTGCAAATGACTTGTAGGGAACAGAACACGCCTTCATGGGTATGCCAACCCATGGTTCCTTGGCTTCACGTGTCTGTGAAGAAAACACAGTGGATGTTGGTGCTGAAAAGTGCTTTGTCTCTTAAATGAAATCGCCTTCACTAAATAAATTAGGAAGAGCCAATCTAGTAGCAGAAGCTCTAAGTAGAGTTTGCTGCCTTAGTTATCAGCTAATTTTGGCCGTTAATACGAATTTATGCGACCGGGGTCAGGGGAAGACGGCCGTCTTTATACCACTTTCTGTCTTCTGCAGTTCCTAGCCGACAGCTGATAGTTACAGGCAGCCCGGAGGAGTGTGACTTCCGGTCTTCAGCCTGTGCCCGCAGTGCCCTTCCCAGAGGGGGGAGGCGGCGTGGCGGGCTCTGTGCTGAGAGTCCCATCCCGGAGGACGCAGCGCACGTGGCCTGGAGCCTGTGTGTGCAAAACAGCACCTCTTCTCGCGTTTGAGCTAAAAATGTGTCTCCCCCAACTGCCACAGACGGAGCCCGCTCCCTTTTTAGGCCCGTGGAGTGGCGGTGGGGAACCGCCTGGTGGGGAAGAGCCCTGAGCAAGGGCCGCCCGGCGCTGGTGTTTGGGAGGTGGGAGATGACCGCTCTGGACAGGGCCTGAGCCCTGGGAGGGAGCAAACGGCAGGGGCCGGCCTTGTCCTTGATAGGGCTTTGCTCGGAACTTGGCTGCCGGGGTGCGCTGTCCCTGGCCACCGCGGCCTGGCCGGCTCACTGAGGCTGCTTGGTCTGGCCCACTGTCTCCCCGTCGACTCTACTCCTTCCCACCCCAGACTTCCCGGGACGGCCTCTCCTCAGACATTTGCTGTTTCCCACATCCTCCCTTTGGCCAGATCGCACTCAGGCCTGCCGGTCAGCCAGGCGCCCTGGGAGAGCGCCGAGAGGGGGGTCTCGGCAGCACCTCCCCACGCCCGGTGCCAGGTCAGCTCCTGCAGGCTGGAGGCGCAGGTTCCTGCTGGGGCCGGGGGTACCTGCCAGTGCGAGCAGAAGCCCCGAGCGCAGAACGGGCTGACTTGTTCTCAGTAGCTGTTCACAGGAGTCACTTCTGCGGTAGCTAGCCGCCCTGCAAGGTGTAAGAAAACGGCGAGCAGGGAGGATTCTCAGGAAGCAGAACCGCCCTGCCTGTAGGGAGGCGTCAGCCGCCTAGTGCGAGACGCCCAGGCCCGCGCTCCCCCACCCCCCAGCCCAGGGCGGAGCCGAGCCGTGCAGACAGCACTAGCAGGGCTCCGGGGGGCCCCATCGTGGGGGCTCCTGCAGACACGCCTTCCGCGAGCCTGGGTGTCCACGTGCCACGGTGCGTGGCCGAAAAACCGAGGGAACGTCCTGGAACGTTACTCGGTCTCGGCCAGGCCCTCCCCCCAGGCGCACCCCCTGGGCCAGCACGCGGGGTGCGGGGCCACCCAGTGACACTGTACAGTGAGGGGTGGGGTGCAGACACCCCGGCGCCGGCTGCAGACTCCTCACTCGTTGTGGCCATCCACACTTTTTTTTTAAAGATTTGTTTATTTATGCATACAGAACTGGGGTACAGGCCAGAGGCGCAGGGGCGGTGACAGGCTTCACCAGAGGCAGAGTGGGGAGCAGAACAGGCCGACAGACGAAGTCCACTGCCGAGGGGAGCAGCGGGCGGGTCACCTGTGTGCCACGTGGTCGCCTCCGGGGCAGGCGGGGATCGAACTCGTGCTGAAGTGGCTTTAGCTTCTCAGTGCGGCGCTCTAACCCGCTGCGCCACCAGGGAGGGCCCCACCATCCACGCTTTTAAAGCGTCTGCACCGGCCGCCCGCCGTCTGCTGGCTCGTGAGCTTGTCCTCTTCCTGGAGTGACCCTGCGGGGCCCCTGCGCTCTGCAGAGGTCACCCGCTTGAGTCGGTCGGTGTCGTCTTCCTCGTTCAAGGGAAGTTTTTAAAATAATCAGCCCAACGTCGCCTTTGTGTGCCAGTGTGTCCCGTGGGATTCGGAGAGCCTCACGCTCTCCTTCCTCGTCTCGCGTTTCAGGGACAGACGTTTGCTCCAGCCTGCCCAGGTGTGTGACATTCTGAAGGGTGTCATCCTGGTGATGTGCTACTTCATGATGCACTATGTTGACTACTCCATGATGTACCACCTGATAAGGGGCCAGTCAGTCATCAAGCTCTACATCATCTACAACATGCTCGAGGTGAGTGCACCTCCCCGCCCCCCCTATGCCCTCATGGTCGGCACCCACCAGCCTGCCTGCACCCTGCTCTCCTCCAGGTGGTGCCTGGGCCTTGTTCAAATGCAGGTTGGGGGCCAGCAGAGCAGGGCCGGCTGGCAGCTCCCTTCCTGAGGAGGAGGCCCTGAGGAGCTGCTGCCCAGGACATGCCTCGCCTGGGGTGCGGGGCCCCAGGAGGGAGGGGGGGTACCCACCGCCACCCCGAGTCAGTACCCACTTTGGGAATGTAAGTCGCCAAGCACTAGGGAAGTTTTCTTTATGAAGTCATCGGAGACTCCTGTCCCTTCTTCTAGAACTTTAAAAATTAGGGCCTGTGAAAGTCTGCATTTATATAAAAAACGAATTGTGCAGTGACATAAAGCAAAACAATGCTTTGCTTTATTGGCAGGATCCTTAAAGATTTATTTATTTATTCATACAGAACTGGGGTACAGGCCAGAGATGCGGAGGGTGAAAGGATTCACCAGGGACAGAGTGGGGGGCAGAACAGGCATTCACCAGGGACAGAGTGGGGGGCAGAACAGGCAGATCTACGAAGCACACTGCTGAGGGGAGCAGCGGGCGGGCCAGGAGAGGTCTGCCACGCCATGTGGTCACCTCCGGGGCAGGCGGGAGTCGAACTCATGCGGAAGCGGCTTTGACTTCTTAGTGCTGTGCTTTAACCCGCTGCGCCACCAGGGAGGGCCACAAGCATTTTAAATAATAAGCTATTCTAGGTTATTTAAGAAACTTTTGGGACTCAAATTATATTCTCCTCTGCTGCTTTTTAGGAATAGAAGTATGGTCTGTCGATCTTTCGAGTTAGCCAGGAAGGGGTTTTTCCTACTGAGTGACGGAGGTTTTGGGGCTGCTGGCTTTCTGCTCCGAAGCTGCATTGTTGGCCTGGTGGGAGCTGTCTCCACAGACGCCACGCAGCCCTCAGATCCTTTAACGGGCTGTCTCACCGCCACAGCTGGTGTCCTGAGTCGGGAGGAGCTTGCTCCGCCCTCTGCATGGGGTGGGCGTGGCTGTGGGTGGTCCCGACTCCGACTAGCATCCCCCTTGGCCCTGCAACGGAAACAAAGGCCTGGACTACGTCTCCTCTCCTTCGTTTGCTACTATGTGCTACTTGCAAGCACAGCTAATTAGGCAAAGCTGGCCTTCCAGGCACTGAAGAACTCAGATGTCCAGCACTGGACGCGCAGCTGAATTACAGCAGTGCACTCTAAAAAAAACTAAAACACTTTTCTCCGGTCATTATTCTTTCCCTAGGTAGCAGACCGTCTGTTCTCATCATTCGGACAGGATATACTAGATGCTCTCTATTGGACAGCCACAGAGCCTAAAGAAAGAAAGCGAGCCCACATCGGGGTGATCCCTCACTTCTTCATGGCCGTCCTCTATGTCTGTATCCTTGTAGCCTCAGCAGAAACCCCAGCAGTCAGGGTGTACGCTGCGCCATTTCATGTGGGCAGCTGGTCTGGAGAAGGAAAGCGTGTGTGCCTGTGGGGAATGTCTGCTTCGGACACTGGCTTCCGTCTCCTGTAAAGTGAGGGATCCCCGGTACCAATGCCTGTCAGTCTCCTGGACAACGGTCCTGTTCTTGGTATGACTGTCACTAGGGAAAGACTTCAGAATGAGAGGATAATGTTCTTGTCCATCCTTCATTAGACCTGTGGACCTTTTCATACTTACACTGCCATTTTCTTGAAATACCCTTTAAGCCTAAGAATTCATCACTATAGCCTTGAGCTTAAGATGTATAGACTTCATGTAGAAGTTAAATAGGAAACTGATCAGGAGGGATGTTGGACACTTTCTTCTTACGCTCCCAACCCCCAGTTCTGAAGCTTTTTCTTGGAAGATGAGGCTTTCCTAGATGACCCGTATAAGCCGTGCGTGTCCACATGTGTGCACTCACACACACATGCTGCCCGCACTTGGTGTCCTCTGGGGTCAGGACCATTCCCAGGAAGGCCTCCTGTGATTTCTTATGTAGATTGAAAAGGGTCTAAGTGGGGGACTTCTGTGAGAATCATAGCGTGCTCAAAATATAATGGAGTAAAACAGTTACTGTTCTAATTAAATTATTCCACATGTAATGAGCATACACTTCTGCAACTTGGGTGACTTCAAAAATGACGTGAAAAAGAATCTTAATTGTTAGACATTTCTGAATGCTTTACATTCCCTTCCCCTGAAGAACCATGGAGGAAAAATCACTTCCAGACTTTTACTTTGCATTTTAGGATGCAAATTATCTTAATTCAGAATGAATCCACCCGTCTTGTCTTTTGGTGTTTGCCTCAGTTCATTCTGCTTACCTAACAGGTTTTTGAGGGCCTGTTTCATTAGTCTTAAATGTCAGGGTTCACAAAGGACAAGACAGAGGTGTTTTAATGGCTCAGGGTCCGGGCGGAGGGGTGCAGAGCTTCGTGTCTGCTTTGTCTGCCCCGTGTGGGGTGTGTGTATCTTTTCCTGTCAGATTGTGTCAGTCATAGCTAACAGGCAATTCCAAAGATAATAAAATTCTTAAGGCAATTTAGAAAGATCATCTTTTCACCCCATTATTCACTATCAAGATTTTCTAATATTATTTATTAAGATAACATAAAAGCAGACCTAAGATTTTTCCTTGACTTCACTTACCGCCAGTTTTGCATGCGATCCTTATAATGGTTCAAGCTACAACCCTCAACGTAGCTTTTAACTCACACAACAAGTCACTGCTTACTATCATGATGTCTAATAACGTAAGTATGAGGTTTTTATTTTGTATTTTTGATGTTCCGTGATCGCGTTAAGGGCAATTTCTGGATGGGATAAAAGCATTTTTCCTAAATGGTATGTATTCTCTGGGAAGTTATTTATGTAGCACGTCTATTTTTAAAACTGTTCCAGTGATGACGAAATTGTTTTTTGTTTACTGTTTCAGTTTGTTGAAATTAAGGGAAGCGTTTTCAAGAAGTTTGAAAAAAACAACCTCTTCCAGATGTCCAACAGCGGTACGTACAGGCATGTTCTCTTGCGGCTTCAGGCCATGTTTTCGCTGTTCGGACCTAAATCATAGCCGTAGCTCCTGAGGGTCCTGACTTTTCAGTCGGGGCTGGGCCTTCTCTTACTCTCAGCGTCTCTTCTAAATTTCCTTACCGTCTTGGTCACTGTAGTCGTGGGATATTTAAGATGGGAAAACACTATCAGTGTTGTAACACCTCAGCGTATTTCTGAAGCTTCTCGTTGATCCAGAAATTTCTCTGCAGCAGAGTATGGCGCCATGGTACAGCTGTGGCGACCAGAGCCCTGGGCTCGTCCCCACACCACTCACATTGCTACCGAGAACCGAGTTCTGACTGTGAACCTCACGTCTCTCGTGCGCAGAACTTTGAGCTGTGCTTCACGGCCTCCTTTCTGACTCTGAGAAGTGTGGAGCCACAGAAATGTATCACCAGGAACTTCATCTTACTCGGTCCCAAGATAGAGCCACCCAGTCTGGTTCTGAGTGTGGCCAGTGGCCGCTGCTTTCTTCTCTGCTTCCGTTTTCCCTCTGTAAAACGGAAAGTTGTCGACCGTCCCCAGAGGCCCCTGGAGGGATCTGATGATTCAGTCTGAGCAGCCTGAGGGTTTGAATGAGTCTTGAAGTTTGTGGAGAAGTGGAAATTCCACACTAGGATGACGCTGGCGAGCGAAGCGAGTGGCCGACTACATAGCACCTTCCCACACGGCCCCGGGGTGTCTACAGACCTTTACCCGTAACATGGCGTCACATGGTCCCGGCTGGAAGAAAATCATTTTATCCCTATACTCCGCGTATGTCCGTAAATATCTCCTCATTTACGTGCACTATAGTCTTGTGTGTTCGCTTTCTTTCAGACATTAAGGAGCGATTCACCAATTACGTGCTTTTGCTAATAGTGTGTCTGAGGAACATGGAGCAGTTTTCCTGGAATCCAGGTGGGTAACCCTTAGCGAACACAGTGCGTTTTCATTTGACTCTGGAGCCAGAATCATTCTCTCCCATGGAATAAAATGAGCATTGCCCCTTCAGCTGCCCCCTCCCTTGGCCACGGAAGAAGCTGTTCTGTGGGGCAGGTTCCACGCGGTGGGCGCCCGCCGAGTCGGCTCCTCTGGCCGCCGTCCCCCAGGGCTGAGTGCTGCGAGCTGCGAGCGCCGCTCTTTCCGGTCCTGCCGTCCATAGCCGGGGCCGGCGGGCCGCCGTGCCGCTCTCTAGACAGCCAGGTCCAAAGTACGTGGGCTTTTTCCTAACATCTGCTCATTCTTTGACTCAGCCACCGCCTGTTAGCATTTCAGTGCAGTCAGGAGATGCGTTGTGAAGCTGTGCATTTGGTTGTTTATCAGCATCTGCATCAAGGCAGCGGGAAGTAGTCGCAGCGGCAGTGTCCAGCACCTGCCCAGGGCCCCGACGTCAAGTGCGTCGTGTGCTGGGCGCGTGGCGCCTGTGGGAGGCCCAGGCCGCTGCGGGGCCCGCCGGCTAGTTGAGGAATAGACAGGGAGTTCTGACATCGTCTGGTGCCGCCGAGGTGAGCGGGTGGAAGGTGGCCCCTCGCTCGGGTAAGTCACGTCATCCCAGTTACTTCTATGCCAGGCATTTTTGTATGACCTTACTCTTGAGGAATTAGGTTATGCTTTGCACTCTAGGTATCGAAAAATGATTGAATATTTGTTCTACCTCTAGAACCGTCTATTAAAAACTAGTTTTCCCCGTTGGAGATTTCAGATTTCTGTGACACTATGGATTCTGTCCATCGTGGGAGATCTAACTGTCTCTGTCCCCCCGACTTTCCAGATCATCTCTGGGTGTTGTTTCCAGACGTCTGTATGGTGATCGCGTCTGAAATCGCCGTGGACACTGTGAAGCATGCCTTCATCACCAAGTTCAACGACATCACTGCAGACGTAAGTATTTAGGCAGCAGGCCAGTGTTGGGCATTGGCAGCTGCCTGCTGTCACACCGTCGTCAGATGGCAGCTGTACTGGTGCATTTGTGAGAAGAGCAGCGAAGTCTACATCCAAGTCAGACTTGCAGTTTTAAATTTCTGAAAATTAGTGCTTGACTGAAAGTGCAGATTTCAGTACGAAACTCTCCTGGCTCGGTACTTTTGGGTGGAGAAGTGGGTCGGTCAGTAATTGAAGTCAGAGTGTTACTAACTCAGAATCATCATAAATTGTTAATATTGTCATAACCTGTTTGCTTAAACTTTTAAAACTATTGTTGCTGTTGACATTAGACTATCAAAACTTTTCTGACCAGAGTTTTAAAATATTTTATGTTTAAAAATAGATTTTTTTTCCTTCTGTGAGTATGAATAGCTGATTGAAAAGTTCTGGAAGACAGGAGGCTTACCAGTTTCCAGTGAAAGCATTTGATGGCCCTCTAGGAGCTTGTTTGCTGTTGAAACTGGATCCTCTGTAGAATTTCCAGGACAGGTTCATTGGCTGGGAAACATAAGAAAGTTTCCTGGTGCGTTACTTAAGTTTTCTAGATGTTGGGGGGTTTTGCTTTGTCTTCACTCCAGTACTGACAATTTTATTTCAAAAGGCAAAGCTCTAACCCCAGCATGCTGCAGCCGGTGTGGTGGGCCGCAGCGGCAAGGGCGTCGGCTGCTGCCTTGTGGGCTGCTCGCTCGCCCCGTGCAGTACGATCGGGCTTGTCACCGTCTGCTCTCTGGGCTCCTCTGGTCCTGCCCTTTCATAGGCTCGTTTTCTCAGCACCTCAGACTAAGCTGACCATAGTAGGTATGGTCCGTCACTAGTGGAAGTGACATTTCCTGAGCACCTCGGGTCACGTCTTGCTCAGCGTCCACGCCTCTGAGATGGAAAAGGCGTCCCCGTTGCTACGCCCACAGTAATAATTATTTTTCACAGCCCATATAGCGTTGAATTTACAGTTCATTGTGCACTAAAAAGGGCCGCTCTTCCCACAGTTCTGAACTCTCAGGATCATAGACTGCCAAAGGCCTGTGGGCATGGCCCGGGAGAGTGAGGTGATTCACCCTGACCTTAGGGAAACGGCGGAGGGGCTGCGCAGCCACTGGCCTCCTGCAGAGCCTGCCCCTCTGCGCACTGCCTGCGTGGGTTGATGTTTCTTTCCGTTTGTCTCTAGGTCTACAGCGAATACAGAGCCAGCCTTGCCTTTGACCTCGTTAGCAGCCGGCAGAAAAATGTGAGCATCACACCCGACGTGGAAACACCTGCCAGGGTGCACTCTCGCGTGGGGCGTGGGTTAGGGATGGGCACAGACTCCCCTCCTTCTCTTTCTCAGCGATACACATTCACAGGCCAATACAAACAGGACTGAGAAGTGTGGTCCTGTTGCAACTGCACAGCTTTCTATTTAGACCTTCTTAGGGGCATTTCCATTACTGTATAATTTCTGAGGCATGCTGGGGGAGGGGTCCCTGGTGCTCACTCACGCCTCCTGGCTGCTTTAGCACCCACAAATTCCTTCTCCCTCTGCTCAGGCTTATACCGACTACAGCGACTCTGTGGCCCGGAGGATGGGGTTCATTCCGCTCCCGCTGGCCGTCTTGGTAAGCCCTGTGATGTCCTGGAGAGAGGTTCATCCCCTCACAAGCACCTGCACACCGGGTCACTTCCCTGCCCAGGACTGACAGAGATGAGGGCTTTTCTCTGTTTCCCACGCCACTTCCTTCCCTCTGTCTCCTCCTTCCCTCTGGCTCTTGGGATTAAGGGCAGTTTTCTTAAATGTCATTTAAAAGTCATCTCGTGGTATTTATTTAAGACTCCCTGGTGGACTCTCGCCTCTGGTCACCGCATTAGCAGATCGGGGTAGCGCGTTTCTCTCATTTCCCGTTTCCACGTCTGCCCAGCTAGGCCCTAGCATGTGGGCCGTCACTCGCCCGAACCCAAAGGCATAGCTGCGTCCTGGCAACAGAGCCCGCAGGTGTGCTCGGGGTCCTCGGGACAGTGCCGTGCGCCCCTGCTCCTGTGGGCCGAGCGGGAAAAGAGTGTTCACCGCGACTCTCCAACGAGGCAGATTTGCCCACCTCTGCGTAAACGACTTTGCAATAATAGTATTTGTGTTTTAGTAATACAAAGCTCCTGCAATTCCTTGGTCTCGGTTTCAGCAAGTCACTGGGCTCTTCAAGCGGGTGGGAGACCCGGGGCCAGAGGCGAGCGTGAGGGGGACCCCTGCTGGCTGGTTCAGCTGTGCCGGCGACGCGTCCCATGCCATGAGTGGAGCTGGACTTGCCAGAGTATTTTTCTGTTTTAAAAATCAGCTGATTTGCATTTCTGTTGGGTACAAGTAAACACCCCGGAGCCAGGGGCGCCCTCTCACTGGGCCCGAGGTCCCCCGAGCAGACCCAGGCCTGCCACAGGTGGCCAGGCACAAAGCGACTAGCCCAGAACCACTTGGGTGGACGTAGACAGGTGGCAGTGAGCACCTCAGGGGTGACAGTCAGCACGGAGAAGCCCCCATTTAAACATGAACTGTTAACCGGGACCTGTCTGCCACTTCACGGCCGCTGTTTTGTTTCTGACCAGCTCATCAGAGTCGTCGCGAGCTCAGTGAGAGTGCAAGGGGTCTTGTCGTGCGCCTGCGTCACCCTTTTCTACTTGGGGTAAGACGACTGCTCCGGTCACATGTGCGTGTGCGAGGCAGTAACGGTTTCGGGGTGGCTGCTGGGTGGCGGCGGCCGCGGCTGCTGGGTTGTGCTTCGACCTGTCATAGGATCCCGTCCTTGAAGGCTTTTGCTTAGAGTTTGTTTCCTCCATTTTTTCTTTCATAA
>NW_004567113.1:52044474-52089205 GCF_000260355.1 Condylura cristata
ACAAGGCGACCGTGAGTCCGCACTATGTTGGGGAGCGAGCGCTGCAGGGGACACTCCAGCAGGGTGGCGACAGGCCAGTGGCAGGATGCGGGGGCACCTGCACCCTCTCCAGGGGACTGCTGGCTGATTCTAGGTAGACCCGAAGGAGCCCGTGGCTGTGGGGTTGTGCAGGTGAGGAGGAGTTAGATGTTTCCAGGGCACGAGTGGGACACGACTTGCCTTTTGGTTCTAGACTGTTGTTCGCTCTTGGTACAAATACGTGCTCACAGGACATTGAGCATCCTCAGTTTGTTCTAAACGTGCGGTGCCATGGTGCAGGGGCACAGGAGGTGCCCTCCGGAGGCAGGAAGGCGGTCAGTGTGCCTCACGGTCGGGGCCTCACGGACTGGTGGCGCAGGTGGCATCCAGGCCCTTGGGGGAGGGCAGGAGAGAGGCTTCCTGGAGGTGGCGCGGCCCGAACTGAGTCCTGGAGAGATCAGCCAGGTGAGGGGACCCTCAGGACAGGGACCAGCCTTAGCGACATCACCGAGGCCTGGGTCCGCATCCCGAGAGCTGCGCTCGGTATTCTGGGAGTTTGCTCCGCAAAAGGGGCAGGGGGTCAGATTCGGACTGAGCCAGCCCTGGCTGGCGTGAGAGAGAGTCACGTGTGTGCTCTCCAGAGAGCTAAACAAGCTGAGTCAAAATTTGTATCATTTGAAAATAGCTTTTTCCCTGCAAAGAATAGAAGGGATCCTACAGAGAATTTGTTCTGCAGTCATTAATGGCATGAGGACGGCGTGGTTTCAGCTACCTGGAGAATTCCTCATGGGCCTGTCAGGCTTCTGTTAGCTGAGCTGCTTCAGCACCTCAGCGAATTAGTGTGTTCGTCTCGTTTTCAGGAAGTTTCTAGTCTATTGGGGGAGAGCACTCAGAACGCGCCAGGGCCAGGGCCCCCGGGGCCGTGTAGTAAAATACACAAGCGTCTGTAGGTGTCTGAGGCCGGGACACCCCAGGCCAGCGAGCATTCAGGGGAATTGGCAGTCAGGCCGCTTGGGCCAATTTGGGGGTGAAAGGGGGGCCGATTCTCAGGACAGCGTCCATTCGTCCTGTTCTAAAGGAGGCAAGCAGGAGCAGTGGCGTTTAGGGCCAGGCAGGGAGGAGTCACCGGAGAGACGAGCGTGTCAGGGTCGGCAGGTGCGCGCCTCGTCTGCCCTGGGCCGGTGGTTTGCTGTGAGCCTGCTCCGTGCCCGGCCTGGCGTGGCCTCAGGAAGCCGCTCTCCGGGGCCACTCCAGGGTCGCTGGGTTCCACCCCGCCCTGGTCCCTGAGCCGGGCTCCGGGAGCCTGAGGCCCAGAGAAGCACAGGGGGGTTGTTGCTTGGCTTTGCCCCGGTTTGTCCTTCGTGAAGTGACGAGCTGACCCAGTGCAGTCGAGGTGACCGCACGTCACCCCGCCGGGCCCTGGCATCCTGAGCACGGAGCCAGCTGGCAAGGACCTGAAGTCCAGCAACGTCGTGTTAGGGCTCGGGTTTCTGGAAGGGGCCCGCTGGGCGGGAAGCCGCCCCGCGACGTGGCCACAGAAGAGCCCTCTGAGTGCGCCCTGAGTGTGCCGCGGGCTCTCACCGGCTTTCTTGAGTCAGGTCGCCGGCGCCTGTGCTCGGCAGCCTGCACGGTAAGCTCGCGTCGGCGGCCGCGAAGTCCGTTTCTGACGTGGGTCTGTTCTTCCACAGAAGAGACCCTGTCCGCTTCCGTCACCAGCCAGCCGCCCCACCCGAAGGACAGCGTCGTGCCGTTACTTGTGACCAGCAACTCCGACCAGTTTCTGACCACCCCGGACGGCGACGAGAAGGACATAACACAGGAGAACTCTGAACTAAAGCACAGGTCCTCCAAGAGAGATCTGCTAGAGATAGACAGGTTCACAATCTGCGGGAACCGCATTGACTGACCCGCGGCCGCGCGCCCAGGGGCCGCGTCCCGACTGCGGGACGGACAGAGGCTGCGGGTGGCGCGTCGATATTTATTTAAAAACTTAAATTATTGAGAGCGAATCTTAGTATCTTTCTTCCATGCGTGGGGCCGGCCGGAGGTGGTGGCCGAGCGCCTGCGAGCGCCCGGTCCCCGGCGGGTCGGCCGCGTCCCACCTCCCGTAGCTGCGCTTCCAGACGGCCCGGCCGCCCGCCCGCCCGGACACCGGCACCGCCCCGCCGGGAGCGACTTCCTCTGCCAAAGCATAAACAGAAATAATTACACTGAAGATAAATGTCCTTGCCACCAGAGCCACCCTTGAAGATGTATCTGAATTAATCAGAATAAAAGACTCCCTTAAACATGACATGATGAATAGTAGCATTTTATGGAAAAAGAAAGATCTTCCTTAAGCCAGCTTGGCGATTTGAAACGTGCGTTCACGGAGGTCCCGCATCGCTGAGGAACGGTTCCAGGATTTGTCGGTTTCCTCTTGTCAGCAAAGCGTGAGCTGTCGCAGCACGGCAGCGGGGACATTAGACCCTTACAGAAAGGCACTTTGTACACTGAGCAGTGCTGACGTCAGGTCCGGCGACCCGGTTTCGCTTTACAGCCGGCGGCGTCACGCACCGTGGGCAGGACCGGAGGCGTCCACGCGGCGGGGAGCCGGAGGGGACACCCTGGAGGGCGTGCAGAGCCCCCCCGCCTCGTGTCGCGTGTGGGGGCGCCTGGGCTGCCTGTGTCTGCTGGCTGTGGGGTGCCTGTGGGGGGGGTGTGGCGAGAGGAGCTGTGGGCGGCGGGGGCAGGCGCCACCCAAGGGGCTTCTGGCGCTGTGCGTGCCACGTCAGGGCTGGTCACCGCCACCGCCAGCCCGCACGGCCCCCCGCGGTGTGCTCATGAAGGTTTCCCCACCTCTCGCTGCAGCGTGCGCGGGTGACTTCAGCGCTCTGCCACGTGTCAGGCGGAGCAGGCACAGAAAGTCAGTCTTAGGCGATTTGGCTCTTTCCTGGGTGAAATTTGAAGCGAGTTTGAATGCTGTACCTTGTTCACTCGAAATGCAAAAGTGAATGAATGTGAATGTGTTTTGCATTAACTCAAGACACCTGAAGATGAAGGTTCACGTGGAGAAAGTGTGCAGCAGCGCTGTGGTGGAGCTAGAGAGCATTCTAAGTTGCAGTGACTTTTTAATTGCGTTGTGTATGTTTCCGTGAGGCCCCATGTTAATTGTTCCTCATTTTTTTTTTTCCATCTTCCCCGTCAAAAGAAACAGCGTCCACGGTGAATGTGAATGGTCTGGGGGAAACTTTGCCAAACTGCCCTGACAGAGCACGAGTAGGACTTGGGTTTGTCTTCCGTTTCAGCTTGAATTATTCTGTTACAGTGCTGTCATTTTTGGAAGAGTTTTCATTGCCTTTGCAGAATATATTGGGAAATTGGAACAATGTTCATTTCTCCTGTTAAAATGGCATTCAATACTAATTTTATAAGTGCATCTTGTGTGAAACTCAATAAATTCAATTTTGTAATCTTTTTTAAAAAGGTCACTGAATCTATTTGAGTAATGTTTTACATTTGCTGGCGTGAATTTTCCAATCTATACAAGAATTTGTTTCTAATTTACAGGTGATAGGGCTACAGGTGTAAGTTACGCTTTGGACTTGATATTAGCAAGATGCTTGATTGCTTTTGAGGCAGCAATAACAAGGAAACAGGCCGAGCCTTGCTCACCGCCCGAGTGTCTCAGCAAGTGAAGCGGCTGCCGTCACCAGGTTGCCTCCCATGTCCCTCCGTACGCTTTCACAGCCGAGGCAGGTCCAAGACAGGGCTTTGCGCTAAATCTGAGGCGCCAGCGACACGTCAGACTCTCCGAGGGTTTCCTCTGGAGTAGGACTAACACCACGCGTCTTTCAGGAGCACTTGCCTTGTGGGCCCTGGCCGGCCTTTGGATTCTCCTTTCCCTGTGCTGGCGGAGACAAGGTCTTGGGACCAAATGATCTCTCAGGCTTATTTTCCAGTTCAAAAATAAATAGCCTTTCTGTCACCTTTTCATGTAAATCTTTTTTTTTCCTGTTGGGTTTGCATAAAATAATTACGTAGCAGTTTCACAGTTTGCTTGCAAACTCAAACAAGGAAATACTCTCCTGCTAAAGCCTGCTAGTTGTTGGTTACCTTTCCGTATTCTGTTCCCTGAACAGAGCCATAGGGGGCACATGCCTGTTGGGGACCACGGCCCCCGATCCCGCCTGCTGTTCCCCGTGACCACGTGACTCATTCTCGCCAAGGGATGCGTTTCTAAGGGGTGCACACCACGTGGGCCTACCTCTTCGTCACCAGCCCACCAGCTGGCACCCAGAAACCGCGGATCCCGCCCCAAGCATGCAGATACATGCACAGCACCCTGGAGGGGAGGGATCCGAGTCCCTGGTGCCTCTGCCTCCTCTTGGGACACGCAACATAGACTCGACACGAGAGGGAAATAGACTCGTGAAGTTTGGGAGCCATCATCTCTGGAGGAACCGTGTCAGCGCACGAGGCACTGAGAGAAAGGGCCTCTGTGGAGATCTTGCTGCGTGTTTGCTGTATGCAGACATGCTTTTGCATACTCTGTGTCATTTGCTATTTATCGTCTGTGTGGAAAAGGACGGCGATTCCTAGTTCCCACTTGTTCAGACGCCAGAGCCCCGCACCCCTACCTGTCTGGAACTAAACATTAAACCTGCGTGTTAAGCTTTAAGCTAAACATTGAACACCCTAAGTGACAAAGTCCTCTTTGTTCACACACTTGATCCAGCAGGCTCTGGCCCAGCAGGTGAGGGCAGCTGACAGAATGGGGAACTGGAAGCAAAAGGTTAACAAAGAACAACAAAAACACAGTCGCCCGGGGCCGCTCACAGGCACGTGAGGCCTAGTGTGTACTCTGAGTGTGCCCGCGGTGAGGGTCCCGGGCACCCGTGGCTCAGACTCCCCGGGGAGAAGGGCCGTGCTTGCACCTGTGAAGAGAAGTCACCACAAATGTGCAGTTGGCGTTCTAGGGGAGCTGGGGTGGTGGGGAGTCACTGATGCTCAGCTGGGCAAGCAGAGAGTCTTGCTCAAATTTTCAGGAAGTCACACAGTCCATGAGCACTAGTGAAGGGCATGTCGTGTTCGAAGCTTGGTGGTTCAGGCAATGAGAGCGAAAGCAGTATCTGCCCACTATTTTGCTTTTATTTTTTTAAGTATTTTTTTTTTTAAAGATTTATTTGTACATACAGAACTGGGGTACAGGCCAGAGGCTCAGGGGCGGTGAGAGGTTTCACCAGAGACAGAGTGGGGAGCAGAACAGGCAGATCGACGAAGTACACTGCTGAGGGGAGCAGCGGGCGGGTCAGGAGAGGTCTGCCACGCCATGTGGTCACCTCCGGGGCAGGCGGGGATCGAACTCATGCGGAAGCGGCTTTAGCTTCTCAGTGCTGTGCTCTAACCCGCTGCGCCACCAGGGAGGGCCATATTTTTTAAAGTATTTTTAAAGATTTATTTATGCATCCAAAAACTGGGGTGCAGAGGATGAGAGGATTCACCAGTGACAGAATGGGGAGCAGAACAGGCGGATCTACTCAGATCCCCTGCTGAGGGGGGCCTTGGAGAGACAGGAGAGGTCTGCTGCACCCTGTGGGTCACTCCCTGGCTGGGGAGCGAACTCAAACTGCAGTGGCTGCCAGTAGCTTCATAGTGCTGAGACTTAACCCCTGCGCCACCAGGGAGGGCCCCCTATTGTGCTTTTAACATACGACTTTGGCGACCAGGAAGCAAAGAGGGGTGTATCCTAAGTACTGTTGGTGTCTTTTTGAAGATTAGATTAGGAATGGAAACGCCACGCTCAGGAAGGTGGGTGGCCTGTTGGTGGGTAGTTATTTTTGAAGCTGCACACTTGGTGTGTTCTCACTTCAATGTCTACATGAGCATATAAATTTTGGGGAAGGTCAGAAATAGCTGAAGCGTCAGGGCTGGCCAGTGAGTGAAATACAAGGAAAACGCACAGGTGTCTTGCTGGGCTTGATTTAACAAAGGTTAATTGCACTGGTCCCTCTGGTGGCCAGCACGGCCATGCAGGCCGCGCCTCAGAACAGGCCCACGCAAAGCTCCTGCTGGCCAGCCAAGACTCTCCCTTAGCTCCAGTCTTCTGGCAAGAACGCTCAGTTACCAATTTTCCACCCGCTCTGCCCGCCTGCCAGTTCCCCTTGTCCAGCCCCTGCGTGAGGTGGGCGGGCGCCCCAGAGCGGAAGCTGAGTCCTGGCCCGCCTCACGGTCTTGGAGTAGCCGCTCACGGGTGATCTTGTTTAATGGACATCAGTTTAATTAGATTCCGCTTTCAGTGGGAAAGCAAGACCCAGTTGGGTTAGAAGCCTGCTCTAGTGCACGCATCTGGAGACACAGCCCCAGGCAGGTCTCTGGGACCCGCCCCCACCACCCCCACAGCCCCCGGGACCTCTGCAAATTAAGTCCCTGTGATTTCCTAATTAAAAAACCATTCATTCACGCTGTCGTTTTAACAGAGATGACTGATATGCCTGTGGTGGTCCCTCCACTTTGCAAAAGCCATTTTACTTGCAACTGCTTAATTAGGCCACGCGTAATCTCCCTGAGCAAACCACTGACCCGGTTGGAGAAGCGAGGAGGAAGGCGTATCCCACCTGGGCTGGGCTCTTCCAGGGATTCATGAGCTGGGTCTGGACACAGGCGGCCTCCAGGCCTAGACCAGACAGTCCCTTTCTGCTGTTACTGATTAACAGCACGCTTCATTTTTGCAAATGAGCCTACGGACCACTACCTTGGCGGATGTTGAAGGCAAGAGCCCGGAGGCTTTAACAAATAATCCGAGTTTGTGTTTTTGGGACGCTTCTTACCATGTCTGGTCTCTGCTGGAGTTCTGCATGCTTGAGGTCACTCCTGCTCTTACCTTCCCTGAACTGGGAGATGTGACAGTTCTGTGTGATGTAGATCAGATGGACAGAAGCGCAGATGTGAGGGAGCGCGGTCTCAGCTGAGGGGGGCTCCTTGAACCCCCAACATTTCAAAAGCACCTACTTCCCTGTACTGATTCTTTTTGCTGAGAAAGCTCTGGAGGGATTTTGTCCCCATGCACTTGAACTCCATACGCAAGCCCTGGCCTAGCGCACAGCTGACCAGGAACACATGGCCCCTCCACTCTGCTACTCAAGCCCTCCAGGGCAGCCCGCCCTTGGCCAGCCCGCCCTTGGCCAGCCCGCTTTCAGGCCCAGCCAGGGGCATGCCCGCCATTCTGTGCCTTTGCCGGCCAGCCTCCAGGTCAAGCCGTGACCTCTGCAAGGGTCCTTCAAGTCCTTGAAGTCCGGGCCCTGTCCCTGCAGGACCTGACCTCCCGACCAGGTTTCAGCCCCTGGAGCAGAAGAATCCAAGATGGCGGTGAAGCGGCCCTGAGTTCTCTCCATTTAGGGAAAGCCCAGGGGTGGCGGGAACCGGGGCTCCCTTCCTGCCTCCTCCCTGGCTCTTTGGCTCCTGCCGGCCTTTCGGGGGAAGTTCTGTGTTCGGTCCGTCAGATACACTACCAGTGTGCTTCTGTGGATCCTCCCCGGGCTGGTCTCCGGCAGGCAACTCCTGCATCACAGAGGGAGTCAGCGCTCATTCTGGCCTGTTTCAGTGCGTAAGTGCTGCCGGTCAGGCCGAGCCAGGCTTTTTCTCTTCTCATCTCATGTACCAGTCAAAGCAGCGTCCTCCAGCACAACACAGCGGAGGAGGGACACGGCGGAACACAGCTCACCTTCCCCCTTGCCACGGGCTTTGCGTGTCTGGCTCCTGCCCCGCTAGGGGAGGGACGCGAGGCCGGTCCCCTGGAGACCCTGGGTGGCCCCTGTGTGTGCTGGGTCTCCGGCACCACTTGGCTGCGACAGCACCACCCAGCCTGCATCGTGACCAGGTCTCATCTATAAAATTCACTCCTTGCCAGCCAGCGTGCCTTCCACCCCCCTGGGCTCTTCCTGCCCTTTTAACCTCAGAAACCTCAACTCGGTGATCAAGATCCAGGCTTATCTTGCTTTCTCCGTTGGTCCATTTTGCATCCTTGCAATGCCCCTGTCTGCGGAATCCTCCAGCGTCTGTCCGTCTTTCTGGCTTCCTTGACGCTGGCTAGTTGCCTTGAGTTCTGTCCATTTTGCTGTGAAAAGCTAAGCCTCCCACAACACCACTCCCAAGTGGGGTCACACTCACAGGACCTGAGGGAAAAGGCTTCTGCGTACCGTACCTTCGTGGGGTGGAAATCTTCAAGGGCTAGAGACATGTCAGGTGTGCTTGGAAGAGAAGGGGGCGGGAATGTGAGGGGACATGAATGTGAAAGCCAGGCGCCAGGCGTGAGGCAGCCAGGAGCCACCTTCAGTTGGGGAAGGGTGGGGAAGGGAGGAGAGAGGAGGGAGGGAGGGGGAGGAGGAGAGGGGAAGAGAGGAGGGGACGAGGGAAGAAGGGGAGGGCCCACCCCACCCCTAGATCCTTCAGAGGGAGCACAGCCCTGTCAACACTTTGATTTTGGACTTCTTGCTTCCAGAACTGCATCAGAAGGAATTTCTGGGATTTTAAGTCGCCCTGTTGATGAGGGTTTGAACAGTAGGTAGCCCTGGGTCCTACAACATTCACAAACGGTTCCTGAATGAATGAATGTTTCCACCATCCACTGCTGCAACATTCAGCCCCTTTCTGAAGGGCCCTTGCAGAGCCCACTGCATCGAAAGGGCACCCCTGAAGGAGTAGGGGTGTCAGTACCGTAGGGGTTAATTCCTGGCTCCTCGCTCAGTATCCCCAGTTGGAAGCGAAGGTTTCTATGACCCCAGGGTCTCCCTGACCCCACGGGAGCACCTCGGAGACCAGGAAGCCTCTCCCAGGCATCTCTCTCTAGGCAGCCGGGCACACGGGGTCTGAGGCTCCTGCTGACCGAGCCCCCGGGAATCCGTCCAGGGCCGGCGGCCCCTGGCGGTGTCTGCACCTGCCCAGCCAGCGCCGGTTACCTGAGCCATCACCTCCTCCCCGGGGCCAGCTGGCGGCGGGATGCGGGGCCTGTCCCCTGGGCAGCGGGCAAGGCGTGCTCTGAGGATCCAGACTGGGCTCTAGATCAGGCCAAGAGTGATGACTGGGCTGGTTTTCCAGCGGCTGCAGATGAAGCGGCCCCCTGCGATCGCCGTGTGCTGGGGAAGCCCGGCCAGTATCCCCACAAAGAGGCTGTTTTTCTGAATCTGCGAGGTCTAGAGAACGTATCCCCCATGTTGCCCTGAGGTTGCTGGTCCGTGGCCAAGGCTCAGTTAATTCCGGCAGGCCTTGTGTGTTGCTGCTGTTTCAACTCAGGTCCCCCGATATTTGAGCTGAGTTCAGCCGACCTCCGTCTTTCCATCGTTCAGCCTTTCCAGCAGCCACCCCTAGGGAATGGAGCCCAAGGGGACTGAGCTGGGTCCCAGGACGAGAGGACAGGACGACCCGAGTGACCTTGGAGACATCTCTCCGTCTCAGCTGACTCACGTGGGAAGTAGAGACCCGGGGACCACTGTGCCCACACCGAGGGGCTGGGCAGTGGGTCACTTGTGCTTCCTAAGAAAGGGTTTGGGGCATCAGGAGAAACGGACGGCAGAAGAGGCCTGGAGTGCAAAGAAGGATGGTCCTCGCCCAAACAGTCCCCGGAGGTGCCCAGGAGCCCGTGAGGGTCTGTGGGAGGGCTGTGGCTTACCTGGGGAGGGCAGGGGTTGTGCAGAGGGCTGCACCATCAGCGGCGGGGCGGGGCTTAGGACAAGCTGCGTCAGCTGCCCCGATGCTGAAGTCCACTAGCGCTGCAGGTGGTCACCGGTGGCTACAGGCTACCCCCAGCTCGGTGACAGCCTATGTCTGTGCTGGCGGGAGAAGCCAGCGTGCCTGAGACCCCACCGGGGGGTGGCACCAGGAAACTTGTGAGGTCTCTCCTGGACCTTGCCCAGGCCCGCGCTCACTCCTGATGACAATCTGTGTGCTG
Organism: Condylura cristata; assembly: GCF_000260355.1. Lineage (NCBI taxonomy): Eukaryota > Metazoa > Chordata > Mammalia > Eulipotyphla > Talpidae > Condylura > Condylura cristata. The sequence goes on from NW_004567113.1 coordinate 52,054,418, forward strand.
TTGCTGTGCTAGGCCACTTGCAGGACAGCCCTGAGCTCCTGCACCCAAGGGCGGCTCGGACACACTCCCCACCTGCCCTGTATTCCCATGTGGGATCGGCCGCCGTGAGGGAGGAGAATGCAGACTGGGTCCCAAGCAAAGGGGGATCGGGCCATACGCTGGGCCCTGCTGGGCATGCTAGCCACCCCTGCTCACAATTCTGACGCATCCAGGAAGCGTCTCCAGGCACCCGGGGGTTGGCACCACTCCCGGGAGACACAATATCCTGGAGCAGAGCCTGCTTGCCTGCAGCTGGGAGGGGTGGGGGGCCCAAGACACCTCCCCTCCCCGCAGCGGAGGATCCATCCGAGGGCCACTCCTCCCCTCCCCCAATGGACAGGAGGGGCCCTCTGATGCTGAGCAGCACAAAGACCCCTGCTCTGAGCCCCCGATGGCCAGGGCATCCAGCAAGCTTCTCCTTGAGATTAAAGCATCATCGCTGGGACCCTGGGGAGCAGGTCTGTGCCGCCACATGGGCACACGCTCCCTTGAACGCCCTGATGTCATCGTCTCGAAATTCATCGCCTGTGACAAAAAAAAGACACCGCATTTTGACTTCGCACCAGTTACTCAGCCTGGAAGGCATCAAGCCTCCTGCAAAGGCGAGGGCGGCTTGTGACCTATTTTATCAGTGTGAGGAAGGGGCTGAGGCTGCCTGACACAAGCTATGCGACGGCTATCGTCTGACAGATTCTGGGTAGCTCGGAAAAAGCTCTGAAAGATCAGACTTTCCACTGCTAACTTATGTTATGACCTCCCTTTTTTGTATAATCGTAATATCAAAATATTCTGAGCAACTTTCAGCCTACAATTGGATTGCCTCAGCTGCATAAGGCCTGCCTGCCCTGACTGACAAGCAAGCACTGCACCAGGGTGAGAAATTCCTCTGAAGTCAAAAATGACTTAACAATAGGCTGATCAATAAAAACAAAAGGGCTGTTTCTGCAAAGTCTCTCACTGCTGGACTGAGGAAAACCCAAATCTTATTCTACTATCTCACCTCGCCTCCTATTCAGCTTCTACAGAATTACTCAAACTTCCTACTGTCTGGCTTTAGATATGGAAATTCATCCAGGTTGCCTGTTTTAGAGCTAGTCAAGTTTTTTACCTGCTACACTTCAAAGCAATCCACCAAAGTCTCCCTGGCTAGTCTTTCAGGATTCTACTATCTAGTCTTTAGATAAGGAAATTCACCCATGTCTCCTATTTAGAGCAAATTACACTTTCTACTGTCTGGACCTCAAGGAAACTTACTTAAAACCTTTTAGCAAGTTTCCTCAAAGTAGAAAACTTACTTGAAACCTTTTAGCAAGTTTCTTGATTAGCAAGAAATTTCCTCTTCCTGCGACCCCAGACCATTTTCTTAGAAAAAAAGGTGGTTGTGATCTTAACCCCTTTCGTATGCTAATGCCATCCCCCTGCCTGCTGGAAATGTATAAAATAAACCTCTGCTAAAGGCAGAGCAGGAAGATTTGCACCCAACTCCGACTCCCGTGTCTTCCTCGCACCCGCTCCTCTCCCCCTCTTGGAATCTCTGCACGCCGACGCCTTCCCATCTTAGGGTCCTGCCTGTGTTGCCTCCAGACACCTCAAAAGTTGGAGCTGGTCTCCGACAGCTGCCCCTCCCGGCCAGACACTACAACAGCAGTGGTACCCCGCTGGCCATGAGGAAATGAGTGGGCAAACTGCTGCCCACTGGCAGCCCCTGGGACCGAGAGGATGAGGTGACAAGGAACAGAACCTTAGCCTCAAGCGAGAACCGCCGCCTCACTGTCAGGATCAAGCCCTGCAAGCAGGATTCTCACAAGATACTTCTTCTGGCTTTTCAATCTCACAAAAACACTCAACTTTATTTTTTTAAGATTTATTTATTTGTGCATACAGAACTGGGGTACAGGCCAGAGGTGTGGGGGTGAGAGGATTCACCAGAGACAGAGGGGGGAGCAGAACAGGCTGATGGACTGAAATCCACTGCTGAGGGGAGCAGCGGGTGCAGGAGAGGTCTGCTGTGCCACCTGGGTCAGCTCCCTGGCCGGGGGTCGAACTCAGGCCGCAGCAGAGATGATTGAGACTAACAGGGAGGTCCCCAAAATATTCGGCTTTCTATACACACAACAGCCCTTCACACCCCCAGGCTGCCTGCTTTGCCTTGGGCCACTTTGGCTTTTCGGGGTGATTCTCACTGTTTCCATTCTTGCTTTCCACAAAGTGGTTCCGGGAGTTTCCATATGTGAGCACTGAGCGCCCCCCCCCCCAATCCAGTGAGGTGGGGACAGAGAGTTGGTGCTCGGGGTCAAGGTCGCTGCTGCTTGAACAGAGCTGGCCAGCAGCTGGGAAGAACAACATGAGTGACACCTGGCCACAGAGTCGGACTGGATTCAGCTGTGCCGGCTCTGCTTCGTCCTCATCTTCCCTTTGTTTCTATCACTACCAGACCAAAGCAATGCGACAAAGGTAGTTTTCAAGTTCTCAGTTTCCTCTTCTGAAATGCAAGCTGCCCTCCAGGCCCACTATGGGGTTCTTCGGATGAGCTGTTTGGGTCAGCAACGCCCACCTGGCTTGGCCTCTCCAAGCTCATGGAGAACCCGGGAACCTGCTATACTGGCTCCTCGCCGCACACTCTGCCTGGCTCCCATGTCCTCCCAGGCCAGAGGAGCAGGGCGGTGAGGATTCACCAGAGACAAAGTGGGGAACAGAACAGGCAGATCGACGAAGTACACTGCTGAGGGGAGCAGCGGATGGGTCAGGAGAGGTCTGCGGCGCCATGTGGTCACCTCCGGGGCAGGCGGGGATCGAACTCATGCTGCAGTGGCTTTAGCTTCTCAGTGCTGCTTTAACCCGCTGCTTTAACCCGCTGCGCCACCAGGGAGGGCCTCTGTCAGGCTGCCTCCTGGGAGGGACGCCTCCCTCTATCATCCAGTGAGCACTTGTCTGATGAGCATTGAAACTCTTATTTTCAGTCAACAAGGCCCAATGCCCGTGACAAGCTTGGGCCTGCTGTGCAGGTCCAGCAGGCTGGGTCGGTGGGTACCCCCTGCCCTCCCACCCGAAGCAGCCATGTGAGCCTCTGGCCCCAGGGCGTGAGCTCGGGAAGTCCACTCATCTCTGGGCAACCTCCACAAGACAGAACTGCAAAGGCAAGCAGGCTCTGTAGGGATTAGGGCAGCAGGGTGAGCCCTGCTCCCCCAGGGCCTCCAAGTTGAATTATTTATGGTGCTGCATTGGTTGGGCTGTGCTTTTAATTAGCATCCTGGGAAAAGGCTGCAGGCTGGCAGCCCTCCTGTGGAATCTCACGGAAAGCTCTGTGGCCCATCGGATTGTTTTGGCAACAGGACCGACTACCCCCACTGAGTGCAAGGTGCGGCCGCTCCAGATGCCAGGCCGAGACTTCTCTGCGCTGAGGCGCTGCCCTTCCCAGGGGCAGAGTGAGGAGGCTTAGCTGCCATGGTGTCTGCCAGGCTGGACCCACTGTCTGACACCCGGTCGGCTGCAGACCGCGTCGCGTCTCCCGGCAAGGGGCCTCCGCCCGAGGGCCCCCGCTCGGTCTCCGAGCAGCACCTGCGTGGTGCAGGTAGCAGGAACTCAGGGAGGGACCAGCTGGCTGCTTCATCGTGGAAGCCCTGGGGGCCCTCTGCAGGGACGGCCAGGAGATGACCAGAGCCAGGAGCCGGGAGGCAAGCAGACTGCTGTCCTGGGGAGCCAGGAAGGCAGGGCAGAAGCCTGGAGCCACACAGAGGTAAGCGGTCATGGCCTCCCGGCTGTATGTCTGCTCTGGAGGAGGCAACGGTAATGGCCGTCACCTGGCACACGCAGGAGCTCGAGAGAGAACGTTCCCACCTTTTGGGCAGTTACTTGACCTCCCTGACCCTTGGCTTTTTCCTCTGCAGCTAGAATCATCCCTCTGCCATAGAGTGTTGGGAGAATATAATAAGGATGGTACTGAAGCGACTCTTAAGTTTCCTCTCTGGACTTTCCTCAATTTCCAGGTTTTCTACCATGAAAAGCATAACATTCGTTACCACCTGCAAAAACGTTTCACCAAAGCTTAACACACATCCCGAGGGGGCCCAGAGCAGCCCTGCCCCCTGCAGCGTGGGCGTGAGGCTTGTCCAGCCCAGCCCACGAAGCACGGGGCCAGTAATTACTGGCAGGGGCTTTACTGCGGGGGATAAAATGTCTGCAGCAGAGAGGCAGGGGCTGCCACACACCTCAAGGCGCCAAACGCCAGTGAATTGTCTCTTCAGAAGGGCTAACTTCATGTTCTGTGCACTGTCGGTTTGGTCAAACGAGAGAAAAGGGTCTTCCCTGGGGCTCAGTCCAGCCCTGGGCTCCTGCTGCTGCAGTGGCCTCCTGCCCTTCCTGAGGCTCTCAGGACCCTGCGGAGTGGCCAGCCCCAGCTCCGTCCCCACTTCCCGTAGCTCCCCGCCCCAGCCCTTTCTCAGATCCCTGGAGCCTTGACCAGTGAGCCTCCTCCCACCCCCACTGGGGTGCTCAGTAGTCTGGATTCTCCCAGGCACAGCCCCCAGGGCAAGGAAGGGTGGGATTGAGGAGGGGGGGGTCGGGACTGTGAGAATGTGCTCTCCTTTTGGGGGCCTAATCACTCCTTTTACCTGTGATGTGAACATTGGAGGTGGCTCAGTTTTCCCTTTAGACCCCCTTGGTCCCTCAAATCTGTGCCCTTCCCCACCCGCTCCTTGAGCCCAGAAAGCAGAGGGGATCAAAGAGGGTGACATTAGGTCCCCAGCAGTGAGGACTTGGAACTCTCCCTGCCCGGCTTCCCTCGGGAGACCCCCCGCCCCACAGACACCCCACGAGGCCAGTGGTCACTTCAACCGCTCTGGGGCCTCGACCTTGGTCACGAGATACGGAGCTGAGGCCTGGTTTAAGCCACACTTTGGGAAGCCAAGCAGGCGAGGGAGCCCTGAAGGGGAGCTCAGAGGGGTGTCTGGGCCAGGCTGGAAGGTTTCTTCCTGTCGGAACAGCAGGCGCTCAGGCATGTCTCCAGAGGAATGCCGTGGAGACAGAGCTTGGGTCCGTGTCGGCTCTGCCACGCCACGCCACGCCAGCTGGCGGGCTTGGGTGTGTTTCTCTGCTTGGGTTTCCTTGACTATAAAAGGGGGAAACTAAAGACTTCCCTGGCCCCGCCCCCACCCCAGGCTGAGTTGGGTGACCGGAGCAGCCAGAGCTAAGCAGGCCCCGAGAAGGGAGCCCCTTAAACCTGAGCCACGAGGCCACGATGACGTTCAGAACCCGCCTGTAGTTGCTGTGTTTACCTCCTTGGGTTTCAAAGAGCCAGGCCTCGCCACCTGGCTTTTGTTGGCCAAACACGCAAATAAGGAAATGCATGCTGGGCCTTGCTTCCTCCTGGTTGCCAGGAATCAGAGGTCTGGGAGAAGCGGGAAGTGGACACTCAGGAGATCACTGGCACTGAGGCCAGCGGGTCACCACAATTCCAGAACATCCTCTAATAGCGCCAATTACGCCTTGTTCCGGATGTGGACAAAGCCCAGCATTCCCAAAACCCCTCCACCCCACAGAAGCCCGGCGGGCACGGGACAGGTGTGTCTGGAAGCATCCACAGCGGACTCTGTGACCGTCACTGAGCCTCGGACAGCTGCTCCTTTTGCTGAATGTATTTGGTGTCTCCTTCTACGCGAGGTCAGAGCTCTTCAGCCCACAGCAGGATGCAGAAAAGAGTCACATCCCCGCCTGAAATCAGCAGGTCTCCAGTGCACCGTCGAGAACCCACCTGCCCTTTGGGCCAGAGGCCCAGCTTCTGCCCTGGGAGGACATGGGAGCCAGGCAGAGTATGGGGCGAGGACCCAGTATGGCAGGTTCCCGGTTTCTTTATGAGCCTGGAGAGGCCGAGCCAGGTGGGCATTGCTGACCCAAACAGCTCAGGTCAGAGACCGAGTCCAGGCTCACCAGGCAGGGTTGTGAGGAAACTCCCATGTGACTCTGTGACCTCTGGGTGACATTGAGAAGACACTGCTCTGAGCTGGGACCTGGGGTGCTGGGCAGGGTCTCCCAGATGACAGTGGACATTCCTGACGTCAGGCAAGCGAAGAGGATGCTGGGACAGGAACTAGCTTGAAAGGGAGGCCCTGACCTGGTGAGGACAGCCATCTTCTAAACTGCGGGCCCCTCCGGGGGGACCTGGACCTCGGGGTACAGTGGAGGGGTGCAGGTGCTCCGAGGCAGTGACTGTTCCCCATGAAGAGGCCAGGCAGGGGCAGCGAGGGCCGCATCTTGGGTTCTGGGAGCCGCCATGTTGGCGGCAGTTATCAGTTATTCTGGGGGGCCCGGGCTCTCCCTGAGAAATCTCTCTGCTCAGCACAGCCCAGTCCTGTGGGGCTGGGGCAAACCAAAGGAAGGGTCTGTGTTCAAGGTTAGGTCAGAGGGGCTTATGACCTAGGGGGTGATGACAGCAGGGAGGACCCCGCCCCCAGAAAAAGGGGCCCTAGACATGATTGCCTGGACCTCCCATGTGAAGAATCTCCCTCCCTGCCGCCAACCCTGGAGAATCAGGGGAGACCTCCAGGAGGACGGGCCAGCCAAGCCACCCCGCACCTCTGCGAATCCCCTGCCCAAGACCTGTGTCCAGGACTGTGGTGGCTGCTTGTGGGTCAGCGGTTCCTGTAAGTGTGTGTAAGGTGGGCGAATAACAGGGTGTCCAGAGAAACTGTCCCAGAAAGCCCACCCTTCAAACTGCAGGAGGACCAGGCTTGGTGGGCTGGAATAGGGGTGGGAAGTGGGTTAGGGTTTAGGATCTAGAAGCCTTCATCTATGCTCTTTACAGCGCCTCGACCTCACTTCCTAGTGCTGGAACGGGGCTGGGACAAGTTGAAGGAAGGCCCAAGCCCCAAGCCCGAGCGCTCAGCTCGCTCTCCCAGCGCCTTGCTGTGGCAGGCCAGGAAGCCTGCCCTGCAGGAGGGCCTCTGCTCCTGCCCTTCTTTCTCTGTCCCGCGGAGCCCTCCCCACAGAGGCACCCTTCATCCCCGTCTCCACGCCAGTATCCCCTTGGAGAGAGGTCTCCGGCAACACCCTGGCCACGACACCCTGGCGAAGAGGGAACTTCGCTTACTGCCACACTCTCCTTCCTTCACAGTGCTGGTCTCCTGGAGTCACCTCCACTGAGTGTTTACTATAGGACTGCAGCTCTTTGCAGAGTGGGATGTAAGCCCCCGGCAGGCCAGAACTGTGTTTTGCTCATTCTGACCTCTGGGGTGGGTGTAAAAACGTCTCCCTCTACTCTAGGCTCTTGACTGACACTCCTTAAAAGAAGGGACAGGAGGTTAACAGGACAAAAGCAATTTAATGTCATACCTCTGGAAGCCACAGAGATACGTGACCCAGAGAAGTAGCCAGAGCTAACTTCCATGTCATTTTTGTTTATAAGGAAACACTGCATGAAGTGACAAGATTGGGAAATGTGGTTTTGGGGTGGTAACTTAGTGGAGAGCAGCGTGGCTTGTTGATACTGACGCCCCCGCCCTGCGTTCCCAACCCAGGGGACTGGACTCTTTCTCCACCTCCAGGGGCAGGAAGGAAACCTCTCACATGGAAAGCTGCTTCCTGCTTTCAGGGGTCAAAAGTGTTCTTATACCAATATGTAATTTTTTAAGATTTATTTATTTGTGCATACAGAACTGGAGCACAGGCCAGAGGTGCAGGGGCGGTGAGAGGCTTCACCAGACACAGAGTGGGGAGCAGAACAGGCAGATCCACGAAGTACATTGCTGAGGGGAGCAGCGGGCGGGGCAGGAGAGGTCTGCCGCGCCCTGGGGGTCACCTGGGGCAGGCGGGGATCGAACTCATGCAGAAGTGGCTTTAGCTTCTTAATGCTGTAACCTGCTCGCTACCAGGGAGGGACCCCCAATATGTAATTTTAATGCAAAATAATGCATTTGCCAGCAGGGTATATTTTGGGGTAGCCCCCAAGGTCTGGCACGTAGTAACTACTCACTAAATACTTCCCCCTATGACTCAAGCGACAGATGCTTCCCCGGGGTTTGCTAGAGCTCCAGGCTTGCCTGCCCACGCCTTCGAGGGCCTCTCCCGGGCCTTGTCCTGAGTCTCAGTTCTGCAGCTCTTCCCTCATTAACTCACCTTTTTGACAGATTTGTCTTGACTTGCCTCTTTATTTAGGTCAACAGTGCAGACTCATGGTTAAAAGTTAAATGTGGGGCCCTCCCTAGTGGCGCAGCGGGTTAAAGCACAGCATTAAGAAGCTAAAGCCACTTCCGCATGAGTTCGATCCCCGCCTGCCCCGGAGGAGACCACATGGCGTGGCAGACCTCTCCTGGCCCCCCCGCTGCTCCCCTCAGCAGTGTACTTCGTCGATCTGCCTGTTCTGCTCCCCACTCTGTCTCTGGTGAATCCTCTCACCCTCCGCATCTCTGGCCTGTACCCCAGTTCTATATGAATAAATTTAAAAAAAAAGGTAAATGTGGATTTAAAGGCAAAATGGCTAGACCCTGTGCAACCAGAGTGGAATCCTGGAAGATGATCTCGCTAGATGGTGCACAGTACAGACGTGGGGTGTAATGCAGAGCAAGATGCTCCAAACCCGAGGGTGCTGATGTTGTCTCCACGCTGTGTGGGGGGAGGGGCGTGTCGCCTCCACCGGCCCTGGCTACAGTGGCTGCAATCAGGGCCCAGAAACTGATGTAGCTTCCCCAGGCTCCAACTGGCAACAAGGGTTTTGGCAGCACCCGCACAGCTGACTGAGCTCACTCATGTGCTCGTTCAGTTATTCTAGAAAATTCTCTCATCACCAAGCTCAGTAATTTTCACACTGGACTCATCAGCCCAGTTCAACTTTTTTATTTTTAAAACCTCGATTGGAGTCAAGAATAGAGACATGAGTGGACCTCCCCGGCGTGGTATCCCTGGACAAACTTAGCTTGCTCACTTTAGCTCAGTCCGTGAAGAGATAAAACTTCAGCACATTTAAAATGAAAACAAACAAGCAAAGCCTTTCCATAGAAAAACAACTTTTCAAATAACGCACTCTGCCATTGAGCAGAATTTACCAGAACACGAAAATTATCCTGTAAAATTTCTATGAACCCCTAGAATTAAATGCAGAGTATAATGAATGTATGCAGTCAGTGTTCTGCTTTCAAATAAAGTTTTCTCCATTTAGCTGACAAGGGAGCTGGCGATTTTATAGAAATCTGGGCAATAAGGAGAAATTTTAATAAGAATAGAGAAGGGAGCCTCTGTCCATTGTCCTAGGAGACAATGGTGGCCCTGGGGCCTTTGGTTGGCTGGTTTCCTCAAGCTGCTCTCATTGTCTCTGTGTTTGCTCTTGGCTTTCACACCCTTGTTTTGTTCAAACAGCGCCAGTGACCTTGCAGATGGAGGTGGGGGGGAGCGGCCCGAGGCAGAGGTGAGAGATTGCTCAAAACCAGGTCAGCTGTTGCCACAGTTGACAAGTTCTCAGTGCACAAACTGCAGAGACCCGCAGCCCTGGCATTCAGGTGTTAGCAGAAGAGAAGTTTCAGGTAAAGCCACATTCACAGCAGGCGGTGTCTCACGCAGCTGCCATCACGGGGGCTGATAAGGAAACTCCAGCTTGATCAGTTAGGATGATACTTTGGGGAAAAACGACCCATTTTATATTTTTCTGGGCCTCGTGGTTTTTCCATCAAAACTGAGATGACATGAGGTCTTAACTCCGGACATGGGTCCTGCATGAAGGACTGTACTCGGGGCCTGTTTTTTCTAATTTTAGTAGTTCTTACTGCTCACTACTCTAATCTGCAGCATCACAATTCTAGAAGGTTCCCTGGGGATCCTGGTTCTGTTTGCTAGTTTAATCAAGAGCCCCAGAGAATTCTTATCACCAAATAGGTCTTCAAACACATTTCAAGGGGACTCCTTCCCAGCGGAGTTTCCCAAAAGAGAAAGGTCGAGAAGGAGGTGGAACTCGATTGCATCAACTATTTCAACTGTAACAACTGTTCTTCCTCAAATGTCTCCTCCCTTTATAAAAAGAAACTGCAAGTGAAGCCTGGTTGGTATTTATGTAACTGTTCAGGGTGCCTACCCGAAGTTTCCTGAGGCTGCAGTTTCCTGGGAGACTCTAAATAGCATTGCCCTCAATCAGTCTGAATAAGGGCACAGTCATTGGATCATGAGCAAAGACAGGGAGACTCACAGGCCCTGAGAGGAGAGTGAGAAGCCCAGAGAGGTTGACCAACTCAGGCGAAGGCACACAGCGGTGGAGGGCAGAGATGCAGCCTGACTCATCTCTGTGCCCGGCTGGCGTGTGTCTTTCTGAAACACACAAGCATGCTGGAGCAGTGTGGATCCTGCACAGAGAAAGCTGACGCCCACACTTTGGAGCAATAACGCCACCACCTCAGTGCTGAACCGGCCAGGGACAGCACAAAGTCCTGACCAGGCACTGGCTAAGCTGGGCTGCTGATGGACCAGCCCCGCTCTCCTGCACCCTGACCCAGGGACAGGACACATTTTAGACTATTTCATTCTCTTCCTTGTTGGAGCAGATCCAGGGGATACCTGAGACAAGGGGAGCTCTTCAGACAAGTTCCCACTCATGAAACAAAAGTATGTTTAGTGACTACAAATGAATTAATTCAATCGAAGCAACGCAGACAGCTTCTCAGTGGTGGTCTTACCTCTCAGAACCTCAGTTTCCGCATCTGAAAAATGGGGGCAATGCTTCCATCAATATGGCGTTGGTGAAGATTGATCGAGAATTTGCATAATGCCCAGTGCCAAGTTGGTCCGTGTTGGTTAAATGAAAGAGCAGAACCGATGATGTGGTTTGTTCGGGATTTGGAGATTGTGTCCTCTGTCCTCCATCCCACCTCTTCCTCTCTCAAATGCTGGACTTGCCCTGAAAGAAGTGTCTACACTGGGGGTGCATGTAAGTTCAAACACGCTGTGTTAACACTGTCAAAATTGAAGACAAGTGAAAACCCACCATCTTCTGTGCCATGTGACCTACTGACATCTTATTCGTTACAAGAAAGTGTACTGCAAGAAACAGAAAAATTCCACCAATAGTAGCTCAAACCCCTTTGAAGTGACGTGTCAGCTGTGACCACGATGAGCCAGAGCCAGGTCTGGCCTGGAAAACCACTATGGAGGCCCCCTGGTTGCTTCCAGGCTGTGCACTGCTTTCTCTGACTCCTATTTGCAAAGCAAACTCACAACCCAAAGTGGCTGCTGGAGCGCCAGCCATCAGCCCACATTCTTGCAGCAGCAGAAGGAAGTGCTGAGGGAGGAAGCAGCTTCTCCCTCTGCGAGGGTCTACCGTAGGTGTTGACTTGCTTGGGCACTGGTGCCATTTCCGGGTGAGACTGTGAGGGTGTTTCCAGATGCGATTAGCACTGGAACAGTGAGTGGGTCCATTGCCCTCCCCAGTGCGAGTGATCAGCACCCCATCCACTGAGAGCCTGGCCTGCGCCGGGGCAGCTCACCTCACCTTCTCTTACCCCTGGGCTGCAGCTCTGTCACCCAGCCCCTGGCTCTCAGGCTTGTGTCTCAACCTGAATCGCACCACCAGTTTTCCTGAGACTCCAGCTTGGAGGACACCGGCTGTGGGCATCTCAGCTTTGGCAAGCTTGCGTGCCAGTTCCATGCCGAATCTCCATACAGTGTCCCGAGGCTCAGTTTCTTGGGAAGACCCTGACTGCCCTGACTGAGGCAGCTTTGCTCTGCAGACCTGCCTCAGAGATTGTTGACACCATTCCTCTAATTCTGCCTGGCCGGGACTCACTGATAGCGGCGCGCCTGGTCCAAGGCAGCTGGGCAATGTAGCTTTTACTCAAGATCGGGACCGCTGCTCGGTTGAGAGCCTGGAGTAGAGTAAGACGAGACTGAATACTGGCTGACAAGCAGCGTCCAGCTGCTTCATTTGTGTGCTGCCCGGGGAGAAGTCCAGGTCAGTGTTGTTCTTCAGCCACTGTCATTTTTTCAAAATTCTTTGTTTTTAAACTTATTTACTTATGCACATAAGAACTGGGGTGCAGGCCAGAGATGTGGGTGGTGAGGGGACCCACCAGAGACAGAGTGGGGAACAGGACAGGTGGATCCACTGAAAGACACTGCTGAGGGGAGCAGCGGGGAGACAGGAGAGGTCTGCTGTGCCCTGTGGGTCACTCCCTGGCTGGGGATCGAACTCGTGCTGCAGTGGCTGCGACAGCTTCACAGTGCTGCACTCTAACCCCCTGCGCCACCAGGGAGGGCCCCCACCTTCATTTTTAAATGCTCAGATGGGCAGAGAATACAATGCTTCTTTCTTAAATGAGTACCTACTTGACCTCACATAGGGAACTGGCTTGCATCTGGGCATTTGCCTCCCACTGCACTGGGAGGGGAGCCGAGACCCTGCCCCACCCAGCCTGAGCAGAGCCAAGGGCTGCATGCATCACTAGTAGCCCTCAGACTGACCGGAATTCCGTGGAGAGAAGGCTCCTGGTAATGAAGGAGCCCACCGACTTCTTACCAAGAATTAGCTTTGCAAGGTACACATTCTTGCTATGCTCCTCTGTTTATGGCCTTGAAACTGAGGCTCAGGAAGAGGAACTAACCTTGGAAGGGCGCTTACCCACATGCCCTGACCCTTCCCATCCTGCCCGCCCCAGGGCCTCTCACTCCAGGATGAAGGGCTGCAGCCTGGGCTTGTTCCAATACCCTAGAGCCACACCCAGGAGATACTGCAAGTTCCAAGTTCGGGGCCAGGCCCACCACAATAAAACTAATAGTGCCATAAAGTGAGTCTCATGAATTTGGGAGGTTCCCGGTCATATAAAATTTCTGCTTTCACGATACCGTAGTCCATCGAGAGTGCAATAGCAGCATGTCTAAAGAAGCGACACATACACCTTAGTTAAAACACGTAGCTGCTAAAAATGCTAGTTGCCACGTGAGCCTTGGGCGCGTCCTAATCTTGCTGCTGGTGTGACAAATCGCACTCTGTGGAGTGCAATAGCTCCAGGTGTGCCTGGGCTTCCCCCGTGTGAGACGGAAGGAACAACCCCTGGCCCCAGGAGTGCGGACCCCTCGGTGGCCACATCAGTATCTAGCTATCGTCCCTCCTCATCCTGCTGCTTCTGCCGCCACACCCAGCATCTTCCAGCTGAGCGGGGCACTTTGGGGGTGGGGGGTCCCGCGGAGAGTGGTACAAAGAAGCTTTGTGCGCTGTGCTGGGGTCCCCTCTGCACCCCTCAGGGACTGGTAGCCCTCATCATGCAGGGCATTTGGGACCCAGATTTGACCAGAGATCTGGGTATGTTGGTTTTGGTCCTGGTGGGGGAATCCCTCTGCCTAGCTCCAGGTGAGGGTGGAGGTGCTCGACGTTAAGAATCCTGGGGTCAGGTGCTCTCTGGGCATTTGGGGGGCTCCACACACTGTGTCCGGAGCAATGGGGGTGCTCGTGAACTAGGGACTAGGACAAAGGAAACCCCTGAAGACATTTGCCGAGTTTTCTTGCGAGCACATGAGCGAGCACTCAGGGCTCCCCGGCCACACTTGTCGGGCTGCTGTTGCATTTCCTTGGCTAATACCTGCTTGCGGGGTTATCTGCAATTTTCAGTGAAACATTTACAGTAAACTTTAGTTTGAGAAGTGGTAACTGCTATTATGGAAATAATAATAGGGCAACCTGGGTCTAGGAGCCTCAGCTTTTTCTCTCTGGAAAAAAATGGGGGGGGGGGGCAGTCACACCGACAATAGAGGGTTTAATTAAATAAGACGATGGGCCAACATCCTTTGCCTGGCACTTGGCAGACAGCAGGTGGTCAGCAAATGTAGCAGCAAGGACAGGAGTCCATGGGGACACAGTGACCAGTTCCTCTGTCCAGTCTGCAGCTATGACCACACCTGCCCTCTGACCTAGGCCAGCCTGTCATTAAATCTGCCTAATCGATGGGTGGACGTAACTTTTTACGCTCTGGTACATGTGAAAAATCTACACTGAAGAGCTGGTCATTTCATTTTACTTCCCTGTCTTTCCTCTGAGATTTACTGAAGTTTTATAACATATCAGGCACTTTATTAGGTCATCAGAAATTTCATTGAGTCCCTCTGGCATTTTTGGGGAACTTTTTTATGCTCAGATTTATTGGTAATAAATTTGACTTTTACCGAGTGCCAAGCTAGTTTCCGATCAAGCGCTGGACGACACTCGGAACAAGCTCCCAGCCGCTAGACATCTGTGAGTGACATTCCTGAATAGCTGTCTTTGTGATTCTTCCAGGGAAGGCTGTCACGGGAGATGATGTGGGACCAACATGAGGACTGACTCAGGTAGGAACATAAACGGGCCAGGTGGCCTTGGGGCACAGACACCCTTCAGTCCATGACCACAGCTTACTCCTGCCTCATTAACGAGGGCTCATGTACCTGACCATGTCTTCCCAAATGGGCTAACTTCTCCTGGAACTGAAAAGATAGCCACTGTAGGCCTGACCAACCTGTGCGGTCACCACTTGGGGACAGTGAAGGGCGGTGGGCTGGGGGCTGCTTCTACTGGGTCTTCGAAGACCCTACAAGGCACAGGCGGCCTCACAGCAGAGAGAGGTCCTGCCCCAAATGTCAAGATCCACACTTCAGAGCTACAGATCTAGATCAGTCTTCTCCTTTGTCATTTCCTTTCTTCCCATAATGAAGAACATTCTGGAAATCTCCCTGAGATTTGCCAGGTCTGAAGGTGTTGGACAGTCTCACTGCTTCATGCCACATCAAGGGCATCTCTGCACAGGTAACCCCACCCCAGACCCCTCCACGAAGCTCCCAGCTTTTCCCTGGTGAGGCAATTCCACTTGGGTTCTGAGGTTGGAGGGGCGGCCCGCCTCTTCCAAACATTTGAATCTGCTTCTGAGTCACGGTGCTTGATCTTTAAGAACCTCGAGCTTATTAATTAGAAAACTACTAATCATTTTGTCCTCAACAGTCAAAGGGGTACACACCACCTAACATTGAAAACAGCTCTGTGGTCCCTAGAAATTACTTGGCCTCTTAAGTCAAAGATGGCTTTAAGGGGTTGCAGGGAGGAGGAGACTGGAAGAGTGACGGGGGCGTGTGGGGTGAGGCTGAGGCCTCTCTGTCCCACCACTAAACTGTTACTGTGCCGCCAGAGCCCAGTGAAAGGCCTGGAGGTGTGCTTTATTTCATCTTTCCAGCATTTATTCACATTTTAATTTAAAAATTGATTAATGTTTAAAATTTCCTATGTGTCTCTCTAGAGATATAAGCAGTATTAGCCTTCTAAAAAATAGTTTCAAGGAACTATAAGACTCCCATGCAAATGTATAGTGGACACACATCAGAGGTTTTACTCAGCTCAGTAGTGAATGAAGGAAGTGGTAACATGTCAGGGCAGGGTCGAAGGAGGCCTTGCAGAATGTTTATTTAGGACATGGGATGCTAAGATGAGATTTGATAAAATGACACTCCCTCCAACGCAATAAAATATTATGTTTGGGATCATCTTTTCTACAGGGTAGAAATCAAATCTTTACTGGAGCACATTCATTTGCATCATTATCGATTTTCTATGATTTAACTTGATCCATCACAGAGCTGCCATGAAGCGGGAAGTTTCCCAGGTCTGCTAAGGGTCTGCTACTTTTCCAGGCTGCTTGGGGCAGTCTGGTGCTTGGATTCTGGAGCAGACAGTCCCTGCAGGGTGCTGCTTCCACAGTAGTAGCTAAGGCTGCCTTGACCCCTTCCAAAACAAAGAATGCTCAAACCAGGATGCACGGGGTGACAAGGTCCTTCATACAGACTATAAAACCTTATCACTCCTGTAATTCAGAGCTCAGCCTGTTGGGACTGACCCCACTGAGCCCGTCAGTGTGACAAGTAAACCTCTCTCTCTCCACCTCTGAGTGCCGTCCGATTTCTCTGGGAAATTGCCATGATAGTCACACAGCCTAGTCAATAGATAGAGAATCAGGGGTACACTGAGAATACGGAGGGGCCCGGTGGGTTCCCAGCTCCTGTCTTCTCACCGCTGAGACGATGCCCAGGTCTTAGACAATTTCCTCTGCAGGGGAGAGGTTGAAACATGTCCAGCTCCTCCAGCCCCCTGAAGGAATCTTGCAACTTCGCAAATCCTTGGGATGTGATATTTAAATGTTTGTAGAACAAACATTTCAGGTGTGGGTCCAATCGCTCTACTCCTCACCTATGAAACGGAAACCAAAAAGAAGGGGGGCAGAATGAGACTAGAACTGGTCAGAGAAAAGGAAAGAACGAAAACCAGAGCTGCCAGGGACGGCCAGCTGAGAGCCACGGTGTCGCCCAGCGGGTGTTGAATGGAGCAGTCGAGCACACAGCTCCGGCTCTATCGCAGGTCTGCATGACGATCACATCCCGTGATGTCCCTGCCAGGAACAGCTGTCTCTTGAACTGGGTGGAAGGGTAATGTGACACCGTAATTGTTCTGGGAAAAATGAAGTATTTTAATCAGTAGGGCTTTAAAATAAGCATGCGACGGTAGCTTAGGTAGCTAGGAAAGCATGCAGCCGAAGAGAATTTTGCAGAGAATGTTTTTTTTTTTTTTTTTTTTTAAGATTTATTTATTTGTGCATACAGAACTGGAGTACAGGCCAGAGATGCGGGGGGTGAGAGGATTCACCAGAGACAGAGTGGGAAGCAGAACAGGCAGATCGACGAAGTACACTGCTGAGGGAGCAGCGGACGGGTCAGGAGAGGTCTGCCGCGCCATGTGGTCACCTCCGGGGCAGGCGGGAATCGAACTCATGCGGAAGCGGCTTTAGATTCTCAGTGCTGTGCTTTAACCCGCTGCGCCACCAGGGAGGGCCCAGAGAGTGCTTTTTTAAGTCTCACAACTAGGGGGAATATCAGTTAACCATGAGGAAAGAGGGAAACATTGCTTTTAGTCATTTCACAGATGGCACTTGAGGACATTTCGCCTAGTGAGATAAGTAGGTAGAAGAAAGCAATTATCATATGATCTCACTTATATGTGGAATCTAAATTTGTGATACTCAAGAAGGACAAACAAGCTCGTGGATACAGAGAACAGATTGGTGATGGTCAGAGTGGGGGTGCGGGTGGAAGGGCCCTAGGGTGTCATGACAGCGTGGTGACTACAGTTAGTAAAATTATTTGAAGGTCGCTAAGGGAGTAGATCCTAAAAGTTCTCGTCACAAGGAAAAGATCTGTAGCTATTTGAGGGTGATCATTTTGTAAGATAGATGAGATGTCAAGTCATTACAACCTAAAACGGGGCGATACGTCAATATACGTCGATGGGAAAACGGTCTCACGCCTAGGGGTAAATAAAAGGAAGACCAGTGTGTGACCCAAGTACTGAATAAATGATTACCAGATCCTTAATAAATACTGTCAGGTGATGAGCAGGATACAGGCCAACTAGTCGTTCTTTAAAGCGAGAAAAGTAATTATTCCCAGAGGGGTGAAACACAGCTCGGCATCGGTGTATGTTTTCTACTGTATGAATCACAAGTTCCTGGGTGAGCCCTTTATGGAATTTAATTAGAGAAAGGAGAGTGGTAGGGGTCTCCTGGTGGCACAGGAGTTAAGATCTCAGCACTAACAAGCCAGTCACTGGACATGAGTTCGATTCCTGGCCAGGGAGCTGACCCACGTGACGCAGACCTCACCTGTCTCCCCACTGCTCCCCTCAGCAGTGGATTTCGGTAGCTCTGCCTGTTCTGCTCCCGGCTCTCTCTCTGGTTGAAGCCTTTCTCCTCCAGCCCTCACACTCTGGCCTACACCCCAGTCCTTGTATGCATAAATCAATAAACTAAATCTTAAAAAAGGAAAAGGACAATGACAACATCAGAAAGTGGGGCTCTTCCTGCCTCCCTCAGCTCTCCACCTCTCAGTACCTTCTGGATGGAGAGAACCTCCCCACGCTTCAGAAAATGAGATTCACTTCCTGCCGCATTATGGTCCTGCAAACGACGTGAAGCGGGAAAGCGCAGGTGTGAGCGAGCAGGTTTCCGGTCGGTCCGGTCCGCGACCTGCCTGAAAAGGCTGCCAGTGGGCAGAGTTAGCACAAAACCCAGAAACTCACCCCACTCAGGTCCCGCCCCTGGGTGTAGGAGGGACCCCCAGGTTTCCTGCGCTGAACCCAAGTTCAGTGGCTGTTGAGAACCAGCCGCAAAAAAACAGCAGGGCAGTCTTTGAAGGTGGGAGATTGCCTGGGTGAGCGGAGACTTTGGGGGAGATGGAAGTGAGGAAAACATGGGGGTCAGTCTGGGGTGCAAGTGTCTCCTGCCTTTAGTCTCTGCAGGACTTTATTTATCCATTACAAGCACGTGGGGGATAACATTAGCATGTGAATTAAACAGAAAGATACCAGTGATTGCCTCTTTCCTAAGAACAGTTTGGGGTCATCTTGACCTTCAGCTAAGACTATAACCTTTATTATTCTTAAAAGCACAGTTGGTAAACAAGATGTCCTCATTTCAGTCATTATTCTTTACAACTGAACAATCAATTAATGTTAAAACAGGTACATACATTTATAAAATTTAAGACTCACATTTCTCTATTTACCATAGTGAAAGGTCAGCTGAAATGAAGCCCCTTTAACCCTACTTACTATTTAATGACCCTCAGTCTCATTAAAGCATCCTATATGTGAAAGAGATGAAGTAAAGCCGAGGGCCAGGGTGGAAAAGTTTACGGGTGAATCTATCACTAGAGAGAGAGAGCAGAGTTCCTCACTAAAGGCTGAAAGACTTAAGAAAGATAGTAGAATGATGGGGTTTGGGTAATTGGTTCCGGGCAGGAAAGAGCTCTGGTTATTTTTTAACATGTTCTCAGTGCTGCCTTGTTTTACAATATTGACTTTACCATAACAACCGATTGCTTTTACTAAGCAGCCAATTGTAAAATCACTTTTGACTTCAGCAGACGCATTCGAATGAAAAGCTGTCGCAATTATAGGAGTGGCCAAAACAAAATAAAGGGGTCCAGCAGAAGCCAGCTTTGGGGGCCCCTAACTTTTGGGGAATGCGCCCCACAAGCTCCGCCCTTGTCAGACAGCATCTGTTAGCTGGCTGGGCCAACTGGCGCTGGCGAGGCCTGGGCCTGCCCTCATTTGCCGCCCTTTGTCCAAGCCCCAGTGAGGTTTTCATCCTCTGCCCTGAGTTAGCCTGCAGTGGGCTTACGGGGAGCCACACATTACCTGAAGGATGAGAAGAATGTTTCCTTGACTTTTGGTCATTAACCACCAGCAATGCTAGTTTTGGTATCGAAGCCGAGGAAAGGGAACCAAAGCAAGAGGAACATCCCTCCTTCTCTCCCTGGCTGATCTTTTACACACTTTGGCTGTAAGAAGACAGGATCCGCCTGTTTTCCTAAAGGCTCGTGGATGCCAGGAGCGTCTGTGAGGCAGACACAGTTGTCCATGGCACGAGTTGTGAGGCTCCCTAGAATAACAGAGCCTCAGTGATGCAGAGAAGAAGACACGGGCTTTCATAAGAAGCCTCCCGTTAAGCTGAGGATTGTTGAACAATGAAGTTCCATGTAGCCATGCCGAGGAGTCATCTCGAGTCACACGTCACTTGTCATGCCAGGTCACCCTGCTAAGTCTCGTTGAAACTTTTCAACTTTGTTGCTCACTCACCGGCCACTACCCAGTGGATGCCTGTGGACACGGGAAATGTCTTCCGTCTGTGTATCCCAGATGGCCAGGTGTGGTCACAGATGGCAGCCATGGAGTGGATGAGGAAGTGGGGCCTGGGGTCACGTGCCTTGCCAGGGCCCACCCAGGCAGGTGTAATGGGACTGGACTCCTGAGCTCCTGCTGAAGTGCCAGGCTGCCTCACACTTAGATTCCACGCAGGCAGGAGCACCGAGGACCCAGCTCACAAGCAGCAGGAAGCTTCTGCACGCAGCCAGTGAGTGTGCACCACCCTTCCCACCTTGCCCAAACGCACTACTCGGAGCTCACCTGTTCTAAGAGGCAGGACTGTGGGATGAGGGCGTCCGGTCCGACTGAACAGGCCCAAGCATTAGGTCTGTCACTGCCTAAACGAGGCCTCTTCAACAGATCTTAACGTTGCACTGTGCTGTTTCGTATTCATTCATTCCTTTATGGAGCGTCAGACAGAGAGTTGGGAGAGGGCATGAGAACCGATAAAGGCTGCTGAAGGTGCCATGCCCCCAGGAGGTAGGCAGACCCCCCCAGCCCCCAGTGTGGATCCAAGGATGAGCGCTGCATTACCACCTCCACTGTCTATGATGGCATGGGGGGCTGGGAGGGGCAGCCCAAGGCCTGAGGGCGGACTATGTTATCCCTCCTGCTGCTGGGGTTGTTAGGTGAGCTCCCTGGCTCTGGAGGCCAGATCTGGGTTCAGACACAGCCCTTCATGTCACTAGCACCCTCACCCGGGCCGAATGACTGCCCCGGTTCCAGCCTTTCCTTCCAAGATGGGGATAGTGGCATCAGCTGGCACAGCTCTGGCTGCTGCGTGATGCCAGTAAGGCAGAGGGTGCCCACGCCAGGCCCATCCCAGCACGGCGGGAGCAGGGTCAGTGCGGCCGGCTATGACTGCTGGTGTTTTTATTACTAGGAATTAAAATGAAATATACGGGAGGCATACATGTGAGTTATAGGATAAGACAAGTTATCTGCTTTCGGCAGGCAGGAAGCTGTGGCTCAGAGCAGCTGCTCAGTCACAGGGATAAGGGGAGGTTGGGTGGGGGGAGCCCGGGGTTCGCCCCACAGCTGCCGCCTATGAGTGGGGGGTTGTGGTCTCTGGTCTCTGGAGCTGTTCAGCGGGTGCCTCTGGGCAACAAGTTACCTGGCGGCCTCGCCATGCCTGCAGGGGATGTTTCAGAAGTTTCCAGAATGCACTACCACCTGCTGCCGTCTCTCCGGGTGTCTTATGGAGATAAGGACACCGCTGTCCTTGTATAACGCCAACTACTAATTCTGTGATTAAGAATTAAGGGGCCGAGTGCTTTGGTTTTACTTGAAAATTTTTTTTTTGTAAGCACAGCAGGCTGGCAGTAGACGTGTGTGAAGCGGCAGGACAAGTCCACCCAGGGCTCATGCCGCAGGAAGTGGGTGAGGTCCAGGCCAGGTGGGTGCCCAGGGTACCCTGGAAAAGTTGCCCTTGGTCCAGTGGGGAGCATGTCCAGGCAGCACCCCCACCCCGACGTGTTCTCACCCCGTGAAAACACACAGCACACGCGGGGTTCCAGCAGCAGGCACCTGGCCGACGAGCCCCGCAATCCGGCTGCCGGTGAGTGGTTTAAGGAAGCTCCGCACCCCACGCTGCAGCCCCAAAGCCCAGGCCCTGGGGGGGGGGCGGCCGCAACATTTCTCGCCGCACCTGGGACCTCTGCGAGCCCCCTCAGCAGGCGCCACTGGACCCCGCCACTGGACCCCGTGGCATCCCGGTCTGAGTCCCGGGGGTCCCCAAGCCGCTCATTAATCATTCATGAGCTGGGTTTGGGCTAGTGGGGCTCGGAGGGGAGGAGACTGTGGCCAGGGCTTAGAGTGAGCTGGAGCAGGACGCGCGCGCGCTGAGTGGCCGCATCCGCATCCCGGTGGGGGAGGCGGGAGGGGCGTCTGCGCCCCCTGGAGAGCCTAACGCTTGGCTTTCCAGAAAGCTGTGGGCGGGAACGGGGTCCTGTGCACCCCTCTCCTCTCGGCGCCCCCTCTCCAGTCCGGCAGCAGGTGGTGCGAGCCCGAGCGGTCGTGGGCAGGAGAAGTGGTCCCCGTGCCAAGCAGCGCGAGTTCCGGCAGGGTGCGACCCGCGCAAACTTTGCCGGCTGCCCGGTGGGTTGACTTTCCATCCCCTGGCAGGGAGCCGGCGGCTGGCGGGGGCGGGGGTCTGCGGGCCCGAGGAGCAGCCGGAGCGCCGCGGGCGGGACCTCGGAGGCCACGGCCACCTCTGGGCGGTGTGAGGTCTGTTTGGCTGCGAAAGGGATGCTGGGGGCGGCCCTGGGGGCGCCCGGCGTTGATCCGCCCCGCTGGGTATGGGCAAGGATCCCACGGAGTACCCCGTGGTGGCTGCGGGAGCAGGACGGGGCTGGTGGGGGTGCAGCGGGGGCCGATCCTGGAGCCCACGGGAGGACGCACGCACCCCACGCTCGAAACACAGCCCCCACCCCGCCACTTCGGCGTAGAGCGCGGGGACCTTCGGCAATCGCGGGGTGGAGAACCGGGCGCTGGGCGCTTACCCCGCCAGTGCGGCGCCGGCGGGACAACAAAGGAAAGTGTGGACTGAGGAAGCGCTCAGAGGTGAGGGAGAGTCGGCGCCCCAAGTTGGAGCCCTGAAAGCCCACGGGAGCGTGCAGGGGGGATCCGGTCGGAGCTGGGACACACCGTTCCAGATCCCCTTCTCCATGGCAGCCCCGGTCCGTGCCAACCCCCGGCGCAGCTGGGAACCCGCCGCGGGGCGGCGAGTTACTGGGCAACTCGGGATTCCGCGGAGTCTGCTCACTTTCGGAGCCGGCGGCCACCCTTTGTTTTGTGTCTGCGGCGGGGAGAGGAGCGCTGGAGGGCTGGGGCGTGGGATGGGGGTGGAGGGGTCCCCAGCCTGGGGGATTAAAGGAGAGGCTCGGCAGGGTGGGGGAGGTGGGGGAGAAGCCAGCCCCCAACTTCCCGTAGCCACAGGTAGCCTTGCAGAGCCTGGCTGCTGGCGTTTCTCCTGGAGAAGGACTTTCGGGGTCCCGTGGGCTGTAGTTGACCGTGGTTAAGGAAGCAGGTGTACGACTGAAGTCCTCGACCATTCTGGCCCCCAAATACCCCCTGGAAACTCACACAAGCGCAGCTATAGGTCGGTTGAATCATATGACTTGCTGCTTTGGTGACTAAGGGCTGGAGGTCTGCAGCTTCCCGTGATTCAAAGTGTGAAGTTGCTACTCGGTTTTTTTTTTCCTCACTCACTTGTAAGTTTGCAGTTTGAATATTCTTGGGGGTGCCTGACTGTCAGGGTGAGCCTAGGTCCAGTGGGGTTTACACAGGACCCACGCTGGGCAGCCAGCACAGGTCTGCAAGGCACGTGCCCAGGTGTGTTAGTCACTAGCTGGAACCCAGGGCTGCGGGCAGAAGGAGATGCCCAGTGCCAGCTGTCTCCTGGCAGAGCCCTGTGGTCTTGCTGGGCTCAGAAGCGGCTGCTGTGCGCCCTTTAGTCTTGCTGGCTGAGTGTATCCTGTATCCTGTATCTCTTTATGGACTTCCTTCTGTTTTCGCGCCAGACTGCTCCCATGCTCTAGTACAGTGACGCTCTGAAGGGTAGATCGAAAATAACAAAACTCGAAGCCAAGTGCTGTTGTGTTCGTACAGTTCAAATAGGAAGGAAACTGGTCTAGCAAGAGGCCAACAGCTCTCTGAGGATTTGGGGAGGGTCAGGTTGCTTCATCACGAATGACGGACGCCAACTCTGAGTCCCTTTAGCAGAAAAGAGACTGAGTGCCAAGTGGCTTAGGCACATGGCCGGCCTGCCAGGCCCAGGAGCCCAGGGGAGCCCTGATGGTGTGTGCCAGTGGGGTGTGTGGCTTCGGGCCCAGCCGAGCCCGAGGCCCAGCGCACCCCACTAACTCCACCCCACAGTTTGGGTGCTTCAGTTGGTCTCAACGAGAGCGAGGGCTGCTGCCCCAAGCTCACACCTCTCCCTGCCCCCAAATTTCCCAGATGACAAACACCCAGTAAGCGGGATCATCCTCCCGAGGAAGCCCACGGCACCTCTGGCCTGTACCCCAGTTCTGTGTGCATAAATAAATACATCTTAAAAAATAAGACATTTGGACCCTCCCTGGTGGCACAGCGGGTTGAAGCACAGCACTGAGAAGCTAAAGCCGCTTCCACATGAGTTCGATCCCCGCCTGCCCCGGAGGTGACCACAGGGCGCGGCAGACCTCTCCTGACCCGCCCGCTGCTCCCCTCAGCAGTGGACTTCGTCGATCTGCCTGTTCTGCTCCCCTCTCTGTCTCTGGTGAATCCTCTCACCCTCCGCATCTCTGGCCTGTACCCCAGTTCCATATGAATAAATAAATCTTAAAAAAAAAAATAAGACATTTGCATAAACATAAAAATACAGCTGTCAAAGGCTGTATTTTTCGAGGGCGGGAGTATTAGCAAAAAGAGGCGTCTGCAGACTCAGGTGGGCGGAGAGCACCTGGCTGGGGCAGTGGCCCTCAGATACTGCCAGGTGGTGTTTGGATCTGTGTGGTTTCCTTGGAGGGGGCAATTCATTGCTCTGTGGATTTTCTTGTAACGCTGGCAGGTCCATGCTCCCCCCCGCGGCCTGCACCTAGAGTCCTCCCCCAGCAGATTCAATGACTTGTTGATCAGTTCCGCCTCTACCTCCATTTGCTGGACGGTGAATCGTCCAGCCTAGGTTCTGTGCCCTAAGCTTCCATCCACTGTGTGCCAACGTCTGGAGGCGCAGAGATGAGTAAATGGAGCGTCCACGTGGCAGCTGGATGGAGACCTCAACACAGCAGGAGAGATTTGGGAGGGATTTGACCTGCAGTTGTGTTTGGGGAGCCAAACGTGTCTTTGGACAGGAACTGGCCGGCTGATGGCCTCCACAATAGCGCGGGGTCTCACAATTCAGTTGTCGTGAACCTCGGCCCAAGGGGAAGCGGGTTGAAAATGCACGTGAGGGTCCCCTTCGTGGATGGTCTACATCTCAGGTCTACACCCGACTTGTGCCGATGTAGCTGTTGGTCCCTGAGAGCCATCTGGGTGGTGAAGTCCACAGCACCTGTCACTCCAGCCCTTCTCCCCGCCTCTCAGGGCCAGCCCAGCCCGTCTCTGCTGGCGCCACTCCTGCAAACAGCCACACGGTGTTTCATAAGCAGTGGGTTTATGGCTGAAATGAATGCTCAGGTGTCAGGAGGACCTACGCTTTGGAGCCAGGTGTGAAGAACGCGGGCCCAACAGCTCTGGTGCCAACTCACGGATCCTTCCAGTTCCTTCCATCCGCAATGGGAGGGTGCGAGGAGAAGTCAGAGGCAGTGCTTTTGTCATTTGAAATTTGCATTTGTAGTTTGCTTAGGAACTTCCCCTTCTTGCCTTTCACGAGGACGTTTGAGCGGGCTTGTGCACAGCCCTCCCAGGGGCCTGGGCCCCTCTTCTGCTGTGTTCAGCCAGGAAGTCAGCCTAATCCCTGAGCCTCTAATCCCTCCAGCTTCTGCGCTCCCGGCCTGTCCTCTAGCAGAAAACTGAGATCAGAGGTGAGCGTGGTTCCAGGGAGAGTGTGGGTGGTGGGTATTGTATGTGTTTGTGAATATGGTGCGTGCACTCACATGTATGTTGTGCTGTGTGTTGTGTGCGATGTGAATACAGCGAGGGTGGCATGTACGGATCTGTATACAGCGAGGGGCTCAAGGTTTCCAGTGTAGTAGTCTCATAGTAAGGTTTCACAGTGTGTGATGAATGCGCATGTGTGTGTCCTTACATGTGTGGCATGTACAAGTGTGTGGTGTGAGTCCATGGTGCGCGTTTGCATGGTGTGCAGTTGTGGGCGGTGTGTGCATGGCAGCTCGTGTCTGCTTTGTGTGCATGGTGCGGTGTGGGTGTGTGCTGACGGGACAGTAGTCTCATCCTACCCGGGTAAGCAGCGGCTCCTTTCCTACCCTCCTCTTACCCTGGCGTCTTCGTGGAGGGACCTTGCCAAAGCTAACGAGCTCTGCTTCCTTCTCGTTTGTCCTCTCTGGAGAGGACGTGAAGACTGAGCACAGCAGGCTGTGTTTGGATGTGCGCAGGGGTAATTTCCTGCTAGAGCCACTGAAAGCCTAGAGCATTCCAGAGCCCAGGCCAGGTTGGCACAGAGACCGTGGCTGGCGGGGGGACGGCACTTTGCACGTGGTCACCAGGTTCCATGTGGGTGAGATGGGGCTCTGGCACGGGAGCTGGGGGGATCCAGGTCCCCCGATTTGATAAGGGTCCTCCTGCAGGCGGCTCTGTGCAGGAGTAAGGGGGTGAGTTGCACTTGGGAGACCAGGCAGGGCGCAAGGGCTCATTGCAAGTGAGGTCTCCACTCAGAGTCTCGCCGCTGGCCTGGGCTCGCTGACCTGTGCAAGGGAGGCCGTGGACCCTGAGCCTCTAGTACATGGTGGCACTTTCTTGATGCCCCCCGACTTCCCGCTGCACCGTGTGGGTTTCAGAAGCACCTGTCCTTAATTTAGGTTGGTGTGTGTCCACCATACCAGATACAATCGGGGTGTCCTAATGCTGGAATAGAGAGAGCAGGAGCAGGTCTCCCAGCTCCCTGGTGGGCTCTGTCTGAGCCAGCGAGCCCCATGCAGCGGCTGGCCTCAGCGAAGCAGTCCTCTCGTCTCCTCAGGTTACATCACGAGAGGTCTCTGGCCCCGGCCCTGTCTTAGCCACGGGGTTGGGAGCTGTGCTGGTCCTGTTTCTCTCTCCTTCTGCCCCTCCTCGCCTCTCCTGGGTCCCTAGGTGTCCAGGCACTGACACTTTGGGGTGAAAGATCCCCAGTGAGCTGTCAGAAAGATGCTCCCGTGTCAGGGCCTTAGCGAGTTTGGTTCCTCTCTTGATACTCTGCACTTGGGGATGCTTGGAATAAGACCAGTGAGCAAGTAAGCACCAGGGCAGTGTGAGAGACAGCCCGAGCTCACCCTTGCAGGACCTGCGAGCTGCTGTGAGCCCCCTGGAGGGGGCTGGGCAGAGGCCTCTGGGTGTCCCCGTGGTCCTGAAGGCCGGCGACTGGGCTTGCGTTCTGTGTGTCGACGGGCGAGTGTCAGAATCCTCTCTGCGCCGGCTTTCTCGCTGGACAAGGGGCTCATGCCCACAGCTAGCTCCCCGGTAATGCACGTGGGCCATTACCTGGGCTCCAGAAAGCGCTCTCTCCACCTTCCTTTCCAGACCGCACAGCCTTCTGGGTACCACCTGTGCCTGCTGTGTGCTGTGCCTGGTCTGTGCAGTGAGTCTGGTCCTCAGAGGAGGGCCCTCCTGGCTCAGGTCCTGGGGCGCTGCAGCCGCCCCCCCAGCACTGGGTTAGGCTCAGGGCTGCTCTTCAAGCCTCCGGGCTCCTGTCCAGCTCTGGGTGCCCACAGCTGCCCGCCGTACTGACCACTGCCCCTTCTCTCCCTGCCAGGGATGGTGCCTTGAGCGGCTGAGCTCCAGGAGAAGACAGCCCCTCGCCACGGGAGCCTCAGCTGAGCCAGCCCTCGCCGTGCCTCCACTGTCTCCAGAGAGGCTTCCTCTGAGGAGGGTGGCCTCCCCTCTCTACCTCATGTCAGGGCGCTGGTGCTAACCATGGGCCTGTGGCAGCTGAACCTTGGCTGCCTGTTGCTGCTGGGGCTGGCGGCCTGCACCGCTTCGCAGGGGCCCGAGAGCCTGGAGTTTGGCCTGCCTGCCTCCCACTATGAGACGGAGACCACGCGCGAGCCCCTGGCCTTGCGCCTGCTCTACGGGATGGCCCGCAACTTCCTGCACGTGGTCCTGCCCCGGCCTTTCCCAGAAGGTAAGTGCCCGCCGGGAGGCCTCAGGCCACCTAGGAAAAGGGGAAGTTCCGGGGTCCCTGCCCCACCCAGGAGGAGGGTGGAGCTGAGCAGAGAGAGAGAGAGAAGAGAGGGAATCTAGAGAAAAGAAGGAAGCAGGATGGAGAGCCAGAAGGAGACCTGAGGAAGCCACAGGGAGCAGCGAGCATGTGAGGGAGAAACTGGGCTTGTGTCCTGGCCCTGGACTGGTTAAGGCAGATGTGGGTGAGAGACCTGTCGGGAGGTGACTATGGCAGTGTTCATGTTGATTTTGATGTTGCTCTTTTCCTCCCAGACTTGTCTGGCCATTGCTGACCCTTTTCCATGGGTCCCGGCCAGAAGGTGCTTTAGTCTCGTGGCGGCTTTCAGGCCTTGCTCTGGGCCAGTCCCTTTTGGGTGGACTTTTGCCCACAAGGGGATGGGTCACTTCAGGTGTTTGATTTAGAAGTTACATTCTCTGTGTCCCGTATTGTATATTCACTGTATTAAAGTCCCTTTGCATTCAAGGTTTTTATGTTTTGTCTTGACGCGGCGGATGGCAGAACCCACTTAGAACAGGCAGGTTTGGGGCTTCAGGGGTGCCCCTCGCTCCCTGTCCTGTAACAGAAGCATGGTCTGGGCCAAGCAGTTTGTCAGGAAGGTGGTGATAGGGAATGGTCACACTCTGGTGTAGATGTTGGTTTTCCAGTGTTTGAATCTTCCTTCTCTTTCTCCCCTTTCCGCCTCCTCCTCCTCTTGCAATAATTATTCTCAAATACATACAAAAGATAAATATTTGGACAAAAATATGGTTGACATTGGCTACAAGATGAAGGTTTTAAAATGCAAATGGTCTGTCTGGAAATGAGGCCCAGCTAATGACCTCCCACGGCCAGGCTGCTCTGGCTTGACTTTTTAACTCTCCTTCACCGCCAGAAAAGGCGATTTGACATTGCTTAGGGCAAGGACAGGCCCCAAGTAGCCTGCTTACCTGAGTAACTGCTACTTAACTGTAGTGCCGGGAGCTTGGTGGGGGAGGGGCGGGAGGGGATCACCTGTCAGGACTTTATGCCTCTGCTCCAGCCCTGGCAGGGAGCTGGCTTCCCGCTCTGCTTCCCTGTCTCCATGCTCCCTGCGCCTTCTGGAGATGTTTTCTTGAATGGGGTGTTGAGACCTGAAACAGATCCCTAGGAAGGGCCCACTGTGAGGCTTAGCAACCTGTGCTTCTGATCGCCTTGTTGTTGAATTGAGGTACCACAGCACATGATGTGTGCTGGGACCAACCCTCCAGTGCGCTTTTATTATCTCACTGCTACAACAACCCTAAGCTTGTTCATTTGATCTTGTTCATTTAACAACAAAGATTTGAATCTTGTCACTGATCACTCAAATCTGGAAAAACAGTAATGTTTATAAGCTTCCCTCACTGGCAGCTGTTATTCATAAGAGGTTCGTGTGAGAGAGAGAGAGAGAACTGTAGGCTTATTTATTGTATTATGATATTATGGGCAATTTATACATTTTCATAAAATAATTCATGCTGAATATTGATTGACTGTTTGGTCTTTCATTAAGGCATGGAAAAATCTGAAGTGCTGTTTTTTGGTAGTTCAAATGTCAGTTCAATGAAATAAACACCCTGTGGCCCTCTTATCTCTGAGGCGAGTCCTCCGTGAATGCTGGCTACTGTTTATGTCGGGACGCAGAAAAACTAGAAATCCACAGGACAGCACAAATAAACTGAGGTCATTTCTTAATGTTGAATACCGCTCCCTGTTACCAACAGATCGTTCTCTGTTTATTTGTAGGTCTTGACAGAAAAAATCACTGAGTAAATGTGCTCAATAGTGTTGCTAGTATTGATGCTTTGTTTTGTTTTTTATGTAAAAGACTTAGAATTCGGTCTTCTCATATGGATTTACTTGGACTTCTTCCAGAAGATTGTGGACACCCATGTTCTGCTCTAAGACATGTGTCATTGGTTAATCCCATAATCTCTCCCCATATGTCGGTTTATCTTGCTCCTTTCAGATTGCAGAGGAAGGCTGCTCCAAGCTTATTTTACAAGCAAAGGAAGTGTCTTGGGAAACCTTCCTTTCCATGATAAGGTCAGAGGACACCCTCAGATGGGCAGGAGCCCTGAGTCCACTCGATGACTCCACTCCAGTATCATCAGTCTAGAAGGAGGTGTCTGGAGAATGTCAGTCCTTTGGAACCGGGGGTGTCCGACTGCACGTCCCTGGAACTTCATCTGTGCTTATGACTTTAGGGCAAGAAATTCCCCGATGGTTCAACAATAGACCAGAGCAGACGAGCAGTGGTGTCCTTTCCAACGTAAATGATTAGCGACTTAAAGAATATGACATTAAATGTCATGACGTGACCTGCTAGCATGTGGATTTTCTTGCACGTTGCCATGATTTGTATTCTTCGTGTTACTAGATGTCACAGTTAGCCTCAGAGTGTCTGATCGGTGCTTTGCAGCATCCAGGGCTATTTGAGGCCATTGTGCTCTTTCCATGCGGGGGAGCCCATTTCACGAGAGCGGAGTCATAGACAGACATCTTCCTAAGCGGCAATCCCTCCGCCCCCCTCACACACACACTGAGCAAGAGAGAATTGGAGAGGTGGATTCCCATTTATTACCTCAGCTAGCAATGCACTAACTTGCACAGAAGACTTCAGCTCTGTGGAACAGTAACTTCACAGCAGGTGCAGTCAGGCACACCCCAGAACCAGAAGACATTCATTCGGCAGAATAGAGGTGACGTGAATGCAGGGTCCATGCCGGGGCAGGAGAGGAAGGAGGCGGGCTGAAGCCTGGGCTGCCTCTTCTGTGCCCTGGACTGGGGAATTTTTCATTTTCATACCCCATGCCCAGTTAAAGCGGTCTGCCAAATTTTGCAGTTGAAATGTTTCAAAGAGGTGCCATATTGTACCCCTATGATACAGGATGGAGAGGTCTTTGTTTAGCCTGGACTTGAGACAAAGCCCTACCTCCCGGGCAGAAGGAAGACTTGGCCTAGCTTAGACTGTCACACCGCGCAGGAACCCTGGCACCTGCGAGGGTATGTGGGAAAGGCCTCCCCCTCCGCACAGTGGAAACTGTCATCTCGGCACCAGCGCGTTTCGTTGTAGGTTGCTTGGTGTGATGGTGGCGACCCGTGCCTATATGAACCCCACGTAAGTCCTGAGCCAGGTCGGAGCCAGTCTCACGGAGCCAGCAGAGCGGGGAAGTAGTCTCTTCTGTTTCCATTTTCTTAGACATTCTGTAAAATTATTTCCCATCCTGTTTTGGTACATTTTTAAATTAGATTTTAGGGTGGTTGACCTATTTCTAACAGCATTTGAGGCTAATCTGATTTACTTCTGGAATCCAGCAGAGGTGGGCTAAATGGGAAGAAGAAAGAGTTAAGCTTGGTTTCTGCAGAATGAGAGAGGCCTCAGGGTGCTCGAGCCAGGAAGCACCATCTGCTGCAGGTGGCAGAAACCTATAGCTAAAGAAATGGGGTGCAGCGTTGGGGGCAGGACCTTATCGCCAGGCCTCGGGCGATGCCCAGTGCAGGTCACCTCCAGGGACAGGGCGCCTCCCCGGGCTCTCCTTGCCGTGCTCTGAATGTCACCATGTCATCTCTCCTCCCCAGCCTCTGGTGCAGCCCCCCATTTCCACAGTCCTCTGGGTGAGAACCAGGCTGCTGACGCCCAGCTCTCAGGCCGGCTTCCTGCACAGGGCTGGGCGTTCTTTCTCTTTGAGTTCCACACAGTCACTCCAACGACAGGCCAGCGAGGGTGACTGGCCCCTGGCCTGGGCCATGACTGCCCTGGGGCACCCAGCAGGGAGGTGCTTCTCCTGAAAGGGGTGGCCCTGGAGCACCACCTAAAATCAGGTTGCTGTTTTCTCTCCAGCAGCTGGAGTTCCCACCTAATCCAGACAAAACCAGTGTGGCCCCTTTCGGTAACGACAATGGGCCTGGCCCCTAAGGAAAGTCTTGCCGGAAAAGGACGAATATTTGCGGCCCTCCCGCCCCATGTCACCCCTCTGCACAGCCGCCCACAGCTGCCACCTCTCTCGTGGGAACATTCAGCTCTGGTGCCCACTCAGGCCGAGACGCAGCCCCTGGGGGCTGCTGCTGTCCTTGTGCAGACGGAGGGGCTGCGGTCCACAGCCCTGGCTTGGCCAGGCCGCACGGCTCACCAGAGCAGAGGTTCCAATCCAGGCAGCTTGGTATTGGAGCCCATGCTCATGGTGGCCGCTTTAACTTGGCGGATAAGAAAAAAAGCTAAAAAAATCAATCACCTAAACCAGGAGTTAAATTGCGGCCCAGGAGCCAAAGGCAACCAACCACCTAGTTTCATAAATCAAGTTTCCATGGACCAGGGAGATCGAGGGAGGTCGAGGGACTGTCCCAAGGTCCCACATCCTGTGAGCACTAAGTGGCCAGGCTGGAGTTTGGCCCAGGCAGGGCCGGCGACATCCAATGCCCTGCATTGCCCCTGCCATGACCCGCTGTGCAGATGGCGTTGGGTGTCCCCAGCGGCCACAGCCTGCGGGTGGGCGTGGGTGGCAGTGACACGTGTGCAGATGGTAATGTGCACGCCTTCTCATGGTCCACTTTCTTGAAGCCTAACTGAAAAACTCGTCTTGTTGATGATGCTCCCCTAATGGTCTCCAAAGTCCCCCTGCAGTGAGCTCCTGTCTTTCCATCAGTCAGCAGCAGAGGCAGGCTGCGGATTCTGGGAAAGGTCAGGACCTGTGGAAGATGCAAGAAGCGAAGCGTTGTGGCCTCTGGCCTCCAGCCACCAAGTCCTTTCAGGGGGCCTCAAGCCGACTCGGGAAGCGACTGTCAGGAAAGTGCATCCCAGGAGGGATCCCCTACTGTAAATAGGTTGAGCAAAAGAAGCACCCCCAAGTCTGTGCTTGTGGGAGCAGCCGTCAGGCCGCCTGTGCAGGGCAGCACTGGCCAGAACCCGAGAGCAGGCTGGGCTCACCAGGACCCACGGCCCAGGCAGGTCTGCCACTGCCCTCTGCTTGACTGGGATCTGGATTGGAAACGGCCCAACCCTGGCGCTGAATGGGCGTCTGGGCTCCCACATCCCCTGGCTTGGGGCCTTGGGCAGGTGACTTAAACCCTCTGTGCTGTAGCCTCCTGTCTATAAAATGGAGAAAACCATAATCGTGGCATTTGGGGGTCGTCATATTTCCAAAGCAAGCAGAACAGTGTCTGATATACACCGTCATGTACCTGTCACATAAAGTAGGAATGTATGACTTTCATAGTGACTGAAGCTTTTACATTAATCTGGGGTCTTGTATCGGGGGATAAAAGAACGAATGTTTATGTAACACCTCTCCTACCCTCTCCTTGAGTCCTGGGGCTGCCACAACAAATACTACATTAAATCATTCCTAGAGCACTTGTAATACCTAATGCGAGGTAAATGCCGTATAACCAGTCATTACTTTGTATGGCTTAGGGAGCAATAAAAAAGTCTGCATGTTCAGCACAGACACAGGCCACCTACCCATCGTATCTGTCATCCCCCCAGGGGTGAACCCCTGGGTACAGGACTCCTGAATCTGAAGGTCAACTCTTTGATTTCTGGTGTTTTCCTCAATAGTTTACTCATGGACTTCACCCACATTATCACATGCACCAGTAGTTCAGTATTCATCGTGTCGGTTGTGTGCCATCTTAGCTCATGAATATGCCATGATTCATTTATTCATCCCAGTGGGCTTTTCATTCCTCCATTGGCATCCTTTTCAGTCAGAACACCATAGACTGTGTAACTTCACAGACAGTTCCTCTTCCAAGTCCTGGAGGCTGCAAGCCCAAGGTGGAGCTACTGGCAGATCTGGAGTCTGCTGACCGTCCCCTTCCTGGATTTCAGCAAGTCGCTGCCTTGCCGACTCCTCACATGCGCAGAGAGCATCTTATCTCTTCCTCTTTTCATGAGATCGGTACCGTACTCTACCATGAGGGCTCCATGCTCAGGACCTGACCGAACCTAATCACCTCCCAAAGACCCCACCTCCCAATCCTATCAGTTCCAGGCTCAGTGCTTCATTGTATGAATGGGGGGGGGGGGGGAGAGACACTCAGTCTGTGGCTAGGCCATTATACCCAGTGCTTCTATGAACATTTCTGTTGGAAGTATACGCAGGAGTCCTTTTTTTTTTTTTTTACTTCTTAGTAATACTAACAAATAGTTTTTCAAAGCAAATATATCCTTTTTTTTTTAAATTTTTAGTATAAAGAATACTAGATATGTACAGAGAAGAGTCTGATGAACTCTCATTTATCCATCATGTCAGCAGCTTCACAGCTCATGACCAATCCAGTTCTGTTTCTACCTCCTATTCATTTGGAAGCAAACCCCAGCCTTCCTGTTATTCCAACTGTAGATGTTTCAGCACGTGTCCCTAAGAATAAAGACATAATACTAGACTTCACTGTGGAAGGAAAACAATAGTTGTTCAACAAAATCAACTGTTCAGGGAGTGTTCAGGTTTCTTGGTTGTCTCATAACCACTTTTCTTAAAAAAAGTTTATTTCATTGAGGACGCACAGTTGGCTGATATGCTTCCAGTTGTCTTTTACCTCCAGGATGCCTTTCCATCTTTTTTCCCTCTTGTAATTTCTCGATTGAAAAATCTAGATGCTTTTCCTGGGGTGTTTACCACTGGCAGCATATGGCTGATTCTATCTTTAGGGTGTTCTTAGCATGTTCCTCTGACCTCTGCATCTCCTATACACTAGTTCTTGTGAAAACCAGCTGCAGATTCAGTTTGGGAGCAAGAACCACTTCAAGATGCAGTTGTAATTTGCATCAGGACACAGGTAGCATCTGTCTCTCTGTAATGACAGTGACCTTAGCTACTTGACAAGCATTGTT
Source organism: Condylura cristata (assembly GCF_000260355.1). NCBI lineage: Eukaryota > Metazoa > Chordata > Mammalia > Eulipotyphla > Talpidae > Condylura > Condylura cristata. Next base: position 52,088,780 of record NW_004567113.1, read on the forward strand.
TAGATTCCTTCATTTACAACGGGACCAGTCTTTTCAACCTCTTTGCAAACACACTCAAATGTCTTGAAATTCATAAGGAAATAGTGAGACACTGCATATTCTCTGACTTGAATTAGTAGCCATCTCTCCATGTCTGTTTCTAAAATAAATAGGTTCTATAAGTGAGAAACTGAAAACTTTTATTAACCGATCTTTTGATGTAAGTCCAAGGCTTAAATTTTTTTATTATGAGTTAATTGTTTGAAGTTTCATGATTAACGTTTCTGTTACAAACAGCTCCAAAAATATATTCTCTGAAATTTCTGGCTTCCTTGTTTTTGTTTCTTTGAAGTGGAGCAAAACCACTTGGAGTTCAGAGTTCTAGATTTTTCGTTTGCTATTTGCAAAATAGAAGTTCACTCATGGTCATTTCATCTAAATTGACTG
>NW_004567113.1:52090555-52093061 GCF_000260355.1 Condylura cristata
CCATCATGGGGGAGGAGCCTCCTCGGAGGAACAGTCCACCAGCTCTTCCCATGTGGGCCTTTCTTCGCGTCTTCGCCCTCCTGCAGGATGTTTGCATCCTGAACTACGCTTTGAACATGCTTCAGTTTGGCGGTGTTACTGATTCCCTATGACACTCATCCCTTGAAATGAAGGCTCTTTTCCAACCGGGCTGGAAATAAATGGCCTGGCACCCTGGGGCAACAAGGTTAAGTGGGGCTGACTCCCAGCCTAATGAGATTTGGCCCCGCAGCTGCTGCAGGGCATAAAGCCGCCAGCACCCAGACGCTGGCCTTGCTGGGAATTCCATTTCTTTAAAGCGCCATTCCGGGTAGAGCTGAGCACAAACAGATGTGCTCTCCCGAGCTGCAGGGCATGGCTGGGCCCCACAGATGAGCCCCGCCCAGGGCCGCTCTGCAGCAGCCGGCTGGAGCAGGCGGGTCTTCCTGAGGCCCCAGCCCCTGGCCTGGGAGAGTGCATTTTAAATCTGGCACCGGGACCTAGCAAGGGCCCCCCAAATGCACCGAGCCCAGGGAGGGGTGCAGCAGTGGCCCCCATGGGATGCCCCATGGCCCATGGCCCTGGCCTGCCGCTCTCCTGAGGAGGCTGCAACTTGTCCTTCCTCAGGCCCTAAGCAGCTGCTGTCCCTTTGCTGGGCTGCTCTTCCCCGCAGCTTACTTCTCCCATGGCTAGGGTCTTTGCTGCAGTGCCAGCACCTTAGAGAGAGGCCTCCGGCCACGCGGTCAGCATTAGCCCTTCCTTTGCTTCATGATTCTTTGCGGCAGGCACCCTGGTATTCCAGTAAATATTTGGCTTTTCTTTCTGTGTTGATCAGACTCTAAGCATCCTGAGACATGGGCTCTCTTTACTGCTTCCTCTCTGGATCCCCAGAGCCTAGCACAGAGCCTGGAATGTAGCAAGAGCTCAACAAATACCAGCTGCCTCTGTAAGTGGGCGTGCCCTACTGACCACCCGCCTTCTGCTCCTGGAAGCTCCAGCCCCTTCCTGACACAGGCACTTGTGCCCCTGCATTGCCTCTGCCCGCAGGTTGGCGCCTGCCAGCACGCAGCGGCTCCTGCGTCCTCACAGTGGCTGTGCCTCAAGATTCCGGCCTCCATCCCTCGCCCGAAAGTGGCTTCCCTGACGACCACGAGCCGCCACTTGGCCTGTTCTTCTCCAGCATCTCCTGATCTTCCCCAAGGCCCTGCTCACCCCCCTTCAGGGGCCGCACAGTCTGAGTTACGGACAGCCCTGCCCTCTCCCTCCCCCACCACGATGTTCTTCTGCAAAACCCAGGTCTGCTTGTTTTGTCCGGCTCCTGTGACCCGCCGCAAGAAAGACAGGAGACAGAAGGGCTGAGCGAGTAGAGTTTATTGCTCCCTGGCAGCAGCTGAGAGGGAGCCCCTAGGGTGGGGCCCACAGCTACTGCCAGCCCTATGGGGGGAAGGGTCTCTTATATAGATTCTAGGTTCAGATTCTAAAGGGGCGACTCATCGCTGTGCCCCTTGATGCCAGGACCAGTTCGTTATCACCCTCCTCTAGTCCCATCCCAGATGCCAGGCCCCGTTTATTATCGCCCTTATCTAGTCCCACCAGTAATTGTTGTGTTATTGCTGCATCTGGTCACCCCAACACTGGTCACCCCCAGCAAACTGCTCACACCAATTATGTCTCTAGGGAGCAGCCCACACCCCCCAGCAAAAAGGGAGCCTGCTTTCTGGACTGGACTTGCATTTGGCCACCCAGATGGCCAATGACCGCCCTCAGCCTTCTCCGCTCCATTAATTCCTCTCCCACCTCAGCTGATATCCATCCCTTTTCTTCTCCAGGGTCTGCCCCAAACCGCCTCTGCCAGCCAGTGACCTCATACTTCATGGAGACATGAATGGAACCACATGGAAACTCACTCATTCCCCCTGTTTTTATTTCCACTTTTTCACTCGTTAGTCATGCATTTAAAATGCTTCTCACCACGTAGAGTTATTTCTCCAAAGATAGGTTCACGTCCAAGGTTTTGGAAGAAAAGTCAATTTACCGGGGGTCTGCTACGGCTCATGACACAGCACGCTGTAGGCTGGGCATTCCCAAAGCCGCACTGATCGCAAGGGACACCACGTCTCCTTAGTTGAACATACATTTCCCATGACCCCGAGAGCGATCACTTTCCCATCTGTTTCCTTTCTGAGGAGTTTGCCTGTGAGTGCCTTTTTGCAGAGCTAGGTATTAGGGTCGTAGTCGTTTTAATTCTGCGTCCTTGCCGTCCCGCCTAAATACAGAACCCATCTGCCTAATCTGCTTACTGTGACTTGGTGCTGGGCCATTTGGTTGCAGGGGATTTGTCCCTTAGGAAGGTCAGCTGAGCGGAGGCTCATCCAATTCTATGCTGCCTTTTTCCAGGTGGGAGCCCTAAGGCCAGAGAGGAAGGCCCTGGGGCCAGGCAGAGCTGGCTGGTCAGATCAGCCAGCAAGAAAGAGAACCGGAGGTGTTG
>NW_004567113.1:52093161-52103325 GCF_000260355.1 Condylura cristata
TGGGGCTTGGAGAATGAGGGCACTTTGGTGAATAAATGCTCTTGTTGACTATTGAGCTCACAGTTCAGTCACTCTTACAAGGCCATTTGTGCACACAGAGCAGACACATACACATGTATTGTCCTGTTAGGAGAGCTATAGACTCCCACAAAATAACATGGAAACAATCAAGAAGGGCCCATTCGCTGCCCAAAGATAGCCTCTGTTTACATCCGGTCAATTTTCACATTTCTTCCCCTGGACAAATGCCTTGTTGTTGGTATTATTTTTGTAGGGCTAAAGTTACATTGTCCTCATGCAGATGTAAGCATGCACATACAGCCTGGAGGAATCACAGAAAAGTAGTCAGGTGTCTGCTTTCCATCCATTTACTCCAGTCTCCTGGGTTCAGATTGCATAGAGGTGACTGTGCTGGGGGGATTTTAATTATAATGATTTTTAAAAAGATTTATATATTTATGCATACAGAACTGTGGTACAGGCCAGAGATGCAGGGGTGGTGAGAGGATTCACCAGAGACAGAGTGGGGAGCAGAATAGGCAGATGGACGAAGTACACTGCTGAGGGGAGTAGCGGGCGGGTCAAGAGAGGTCTGCTGCGCCATGTGGTGACCTCCAGGGCAGGCGGGGATCGAACTCATGCTGAAGTGGTTGCAGCTTCTTTGTGCTGTGCTTTAACCTGCTGCGCCACCAGGGAGGACCCTCATAATGATTTTTTGCTGCAGTAAGTGAGTCTTTAAAAAGTGGGTTGCACCTTAAAAAGGCAGACTGAACTGAGGACTCAGCGCTGTAGGGAAATCTGATGGTGTCTGATGTTTACTGGGGTGGCTGGGTTTAACGTGCCCCACAGTGGTGACCCAGCGCTGTGTTTTAGTTTGTAAGAAGTCTTTGAATTCTCAACCCATCCCCTTTGGGTCTCAATAAAGAAGCTGAGGTGACAGACTTGAGGCAACGTCTTAAAAGAAATCTGAATTAAAGTATTTCTGTAGGTATTCCTAATTTCTTTCCCAGGAAGGGATACTTGCCTAGAAGAAGGTTAGCTTTGGAGGGTGTTTGGTTTCGAGCATGTGAGTTTCTTGCCTATCTGGCTCAGGTGCGTAGCTTGGCTTAGGGATTAGAGAGGGAACATTTCCTACTTGCAGGAATGAATGGTTCTTTAGTTGGCGTGATGAAATATGCTCGTGCAGAACAAACACCACGTTGGTATCACAATTAGCCAAGGGGGAAAAATCAGCTGAAGACTTCAAGGTGTAATCTGGAAGGACAGAACAAGGACTTTTAATGGAAGGAGGAATAATATCAACAGCCTTCAGAGAGGTCATGAGTGAACAAGACATATTCCTTTTTGGGATGGGGGGTTGGTCTGGCTGGATTGGACAGCTCTTCTCTGGAAGAGAAGATTATTTAATATGTGCTGAGCCTGCCTAGTGATAGGTATTATTGCCTCCTTTTTACAGAAAAAAAACCTGAGGCCCAGAGTTTTCTAGAGTCGCAGATATCATGTCCACATTGTGAACTCAGGATCAGATGATTTGGAGCCATAATTTAATTTGCCTAAATGAGGCTATTTTAAGAGCAGAGGGGAGCACGGTGAGGATTAGGCCAGTATAACAGCTGTGAACTGGAACTCTCTGGGCAAACCAAGAGGCCTCCAGCCTTTGCTCTCTGATTTTAACCGGAAGGATAGAATCATGTTAGGGAAAGCCTGAAAGAAAATTAGCGAAGCCATGTCAAAGGCCAGGCAGCAGCACTGTGCAGAAGATGAACGGGATACAAGAGAGGCCACAGAAATGACTAGTGGATGACTTGTTTCAAAGTGGGTTAGATGTGATGAGTGGGATGATGGAATTTGAGAACAGTGAGATTTACTCTAAGTCACAATGAAATTTTTCACACCTGCCCCAAATGGAAAAAAGTAAACAGTGATTCTGCGCGTCCAGATGAGAAGTTACCTGGTTTGGTCATATTTGCTTCGTCTACCTCTTTTCTTCCTCCCATCCCCCCATTTCCCTTTTCCAGAGCACTTAAACACTAGCAACCTCAGTTCACCTTCCCCCTTGATGTGTATTTCTCAAGAAATGGATATTTCTGATCATCATCAACCTACCGAAATGAATAAGAATTCTGATTTTTTACAATTAACTCTCTAAGAATAATATCCACATTTTCCCAATTATTATTTTTCTTCCCTTGAATCCTAACAAAGAAGGAAGAAACCAGAAAACATTGTGACTTAATGGACGGGATGAGGTTGGCTGGCTAACAGGGATGGAAGGAGAATTTAGAAGAGGGAAAGTGTTCACTGAGCAAGGGGAGGAAGAGATGTCGGGGCCTTTCCTCTCCTAAACGTTTGAACAATCTCAGACCCACGGAAGATGCCCTGGGAGGGTGTCCATTTAGCAGAGCAGCTCAGCCCTCTCTGCTTCCAGTCACTGACACAGCAGCGAAGCTGTATCTTGGGCAGAACCTCTCGTCACTGGGCGCTGTCTCCAGAGCAGCCGCTCAAGGTGCAGCTGGCATGACTCTGAAGGCCTTAACCTCCCTAAGCTTGTGATGGCACACCTGGAACTGACAGAGACGCAACCTGCGCTCACCTTCATCCTAACCAGAAGACTCACACTTAGAAAAAGGACCACAGCCTGTGTCCAGTGAAGAGAAACTTTCTGAGGCGTGATTTGCAGCATCTTCGTTTTCAAATGCCCGATCAGCTGTCAGAAAGGATCACAGCTGTGATGCTGATTGAACGTAGGTTTCGTCATTTCAAGCAAGGCGTTGGTTCCTTAAACATTTTTTTCTTGATGAAACGTCCACTGAGACCACCGTTCCAAATGACAAGAAATGTCTGGCTTTGTTTCCACGCACGAGCTATTTTTCTGTCAAAGGCAGAAACAGCTTTCACTTTGGAAATCTGAATCAGGACTTTTAAGGCAAAAAAATTATCCCCAGTGAATCTAGACCAGAGAAGGAAGATCAGAGTCAACGTGGTAATCTGAGACCCTCCCCCAGATGGGCGTCTGCAGGAAGTGTCAGGGCCACAGACCCTCCACAGAGGGTTTCTGTTTTCACTAACTTGAAGTTAAATGAAGTTGGCGGAGACGCTCTTCTGGCCTGCAGCAAATCCTACCAGCTCTTCCCTGGGCGCTACGCTGGGGGTAGTACCAAGGTCTTAGCCAGCTCTGTCTTAACCCTACCTGAGGCATTTGCCAGTACACCATTTGCCTGAGAGTGTTTTCTATAAGTATTTTGCCAGCAAATACTTGAACTCATCATTTAGACCAGCTAGACACATGCACTTTTCAGATTAGAAAGTTCACTTCACAGGGACGCTTTACAAAGACCTGTTCTCAGGCTTGCTGGCGACCACCGAGCTTTGGAGACCGGTGTGAGAAGAGCAGGCAAGGAGGGAGTGGTAGCAGTGTTGTACTGCATTGCATTTTGTGGCAAGTTTTCTGGATCCAAGTATCCTCTTCTGCATTCTCGTCTATGAATACAGAAACCCCCACCTTTGAATGAAGATGTCTTTGCACATTGCAGTTTATATTCGTGCCAACCCATCTTGCTCCCCAAGTCCCGGTCAGCTTGCTTGTTAAGTGGATGAAACCTCTCCTGAAAACTCAGTCAATCTTCATCTGGCCTAAGCTGGTAGGATAAGCTCTAGGTAGAAGACACAGAAAATGTCTGGGAGACTTCCTTGGCTAAGGTCTGCTGCGCCCTGTCCGTCAGCTCCCTGGCCGGGGATCGAACTTGTGCTGCAGTGATTGCCGATAGCTTCACAGTGCTGCGCTTTAACCCTTTGTGCCCAAATTATATTAGTTAGTAAGAGTCATTTATAAAATACTATGTAAATGTGAAATGATTAAAGAATCAGTTGTTCTGTGGTTCCAAAATTAAGAAGGAGCAACTTTAATGTAAAATTTTATCTGGTGACTAACGAGGTGGTGTGTGGATTGCTGTAAACATTAAGGCATACTGTGAAAACTCAAAAACTCTTCAAAGTGGCAATGTATCCATTCTGCCACTGCCAGAGTAGTAAGTCAAAAATATTTGTTGGGCCTTCCCTGTTGGTGCAGAGAGTTAAAGCACAGCACTAAGAAGCTCAAGCCACTTCAGCATGAGTTCGATCCCCGCCTGCCCCAGGTGGTCCACATGGCGTGGCGGACCTCTCCCGACCTGCCCGCTGCTCCCCTCAGCAGTGTACTTCGTCGATCTGCCTGTCCTGCTCTCCACTCTGTCTCTGGTGAATCCTCTCACCGCCCCTGCACCTCTGGCCTGTATCCAGTTCTGTATGCAGAAATAAATAAATCTTAAAAAAAAAAATATTTGTCACCTATTCTTCAGTTCTGGTCAGAGCCTCGTTCATCCAGGTATTTGTCCACATTAAGAAAAAAGGAATAGAGAGCTGGAAGGGGTCATGCTTAGTGAATTAAGCCAGAAAGAAAAAGAAATATACTGGATGGTTTCACTCATAGCAAAGGTGTAAGGGATCAGAAGGACAAAAATAGTAATTGTAATAAAGTAAAAACTAAAATCAACAACTATAAACCAGAGACATTCTACAGGGGAAGAGAAGGGAGTAGAATCAAAACCGGGGTGAGAGAAGCACATGGGACTATGGAGATGGCATACAGGTGACACGGTGGTGGGACGTCTACAGGCATGACAGCCGAGATGAAAAAATGCACAAAATGAAGAATGATGTAAAATATACATATATTTAAAAAAAATAGGAATAGAATTACATTAATGTTCTTAGAGGTATAATAATTGGTGAGTATATACAGGCCTTGCTTTTTTGAAATGCATCTTGTGTTTTTACTGAAAAACTAATCTTGCTATTGTTTTGTGGTTTCCCTTCTAGATGCTATAAGAAAAATACTACAGAAGAAGTTTGACTTCTTAAATAATTGCAAAGAGGTAATTTTTATTGATGTAGTTGTTATTTTTTTAAGATTTATTTATGTATGCATACAGAAATGGGGTACAGCCAGAGGTGCAGGGGTGGCGACCCCAGCAGAGACAGAGCGGGGAGCAGAACAGGCAGATGGATGAAGTACATTGCTGAGGGGAGCAACGGGCAGGTCAGGAGAGGTCTGCTGCGCCATGTGGGTCACCTCCAGGCCAGGAATCGAACTTGCGCTGAAGCAGCCACACTTGGCTTAGCTTCACAATGCAGCACTCCAACCCGCTGCACCACCAGGGAGGGCCCGATGTATTTGTTATTAAAAAAAAAATAAGTATGAGACAAATTTGGGGTGGCTTGAAAGTAAACCTTTAAGCCAGGGGTTGCTTAATCTATGGATTTTGTAACCATTTTTTTGACTAAGGACTTGGAATCTGGAGACAACTTTTCAATCTCATTTGAAGGGCTACAGAAATGTGCAAAGTAGCATTTGCAGAAACTCTCACTTTTCAAGCTGAGTGGTTTTTTAAAAGTAAAAGTTCCTTAGGAGACCTCCCAACCTGAGAGATGTGAACTGCTCTAGAAACGAGAAGCTTTTAAGATCGTTTGTTGAAAAGTAGCCTTGCCGTTGAGCAAAGTGTGTGTGTACTTCTGGCTAGAATGGAAGCGGCTGGGGAGGAGGGAGGTAACCCCTAATTATAAAGGAGAAAGAAGAGAAGGACATGGATATATTTATAAGCAACATTCAGAGGAACATGGAAGAAAGAGTTAATTCTGACCCGATTTGCCAGTGACTTTGGGGCTTGGTGTCAAAAGGATGCCAACAGGGTGCCAAGCAGAGACAATGGGCAAGAACCTCTCACTGCCATTCACAAACACTTAGCTGGACACACAAAGCTCCCCCATTGCTTCTTATTTGTTTGTGTGTGTTTTGTGAACATGATCTCTATTTCAAACCAAATAGTGCCTGAAATGCTCCGCGTCAGAATTATAATGGCATTTGCCAACCAGCCTTTCTCTAGGTTAAAAACAACAACAGAGTGACCCATGTAGGTTTCTTAATGTGTCTTCTGTGCCTAGATATGAAAACATTGCAATAAGCATTGTTGTTCTCTCCGCAGTACAATATAAAGCACAAATCATTTATGTCCATTATAGCACGTTCAAGCCAGAAAGTGTAGTGTGTCTGTCTGTGCCATTCACCTCTCTGGGCTCATGGGCCAAACGAACCTAGGGACTTGCCCAAGGCTACACAGCCCCTAAACAGCCCCTACACAGCCAAGCTGGGGTTCGTACCAGACCAGTCTCACCCGAAACACCCCACCAGGGAGATTACATGCATGCCGGGCCCTACAGTACCTAATTGCGGAGAAACAGCTCTCCTCCGAGCGTCTGAGCTGTGTGCAGGCAGAACATGTTTGGAGCTAGGGTTGACCTAGAGGCGCATCAGATATGGCAGTGGCTGCTTATTTCTGGAAGAAACAGACAAACACAAATGGAGGCTCAAAAGGAGAAGATTTGAAATGATGGAGCCAGGAAGAAAAAGGAGGACCAGATAGACAAAGCTATAGAAATGCACAAGTAACCATAACAACAGTAATGATTTCCTCTCCCTTCATACAGATATCACCCCACCCCAAAGGGGGAGCCTCATAAACTGAGTACATGTAATTCATGGGAAATTCATTGTATCTTCTTAATTTTTCTATGGATTGGCCCTTTCTCGTCACTGACCCACCCCTGTCCTGGACTGCCGTTTAGGATTTGATGCTCTCACTCAGTGGCCCTTACCCCCTCAATTCATCAGTATGTCTAATTTGAAATTGGGGGGCTGTCACACCCCATACCCTTAGCTGCACACATGGGAGAGAATGGCGAGTGTGTCCACCAAGGCTTGTGCTCCCCAAGTCCAGGGCAACTCAGGAAATGGCCACACGAAGCCAGTCACTCTGAGAAGGGCCCCAGGAAGCTCGAAGGAGCAGTGTCAGCAAACGCAGGCTGGGCTCACCATGACAGTAATCACAAAAGTCTTCCTGGAGGAAGTGGTAGCCAGGCCAAGACTTGAATTTCATCAGGGGAAAAGAGATGGGAATAATGTTCTGGGTTAGGAAGCAGCTTAAAAAAAAACCAGCGGAGGAAGGAAGGAGTGAGAACATGCCGGTAGCCTTTGGAGACTAGAGTAGTTTAGAAGAATGGGCACATGAAGCCAGGGTAAATCAGAAGACCACATGAAGAAGATTGACTACAAAATGGTGGGAGTCCTTGGGGTGCTGTTGAACAGGAGATGACACTGGATTTTCACTGTAGAAAGGGCTCCAGGTCGCCCTGAGATTCTGTTTTATAAAGATCGGGCAGGTGCGTGTGACGTCGTCTCAACTTTAATTCTCTGTTCCCAACTGATCCCTTTGCTGATTCAAGGCCCTTCAAGAAGTCCAATGTGCCCTCCAAAGATGCAGTTCTTGACTGTACCTCTATGCACTGCTCTTCAGCTTCACATTCAATTTAAACTCCTCTCTGTGTTCACCCTTCTCTAAATGCGATTATCTTGTGCGCAAAATTCATGTTCTCGGTTGTGGCTAATCAAACTTTTTCTGTTTTCTTGTTGCATGCTGTGGCTTCCTCCTATAAACCCCCCAATGGCTTTGGCTACAACAGCCAGAAAGTGTATACTTGATTGTGCAGGTAAAGTTTTGCCTACTGCTCTTTCATGTCGCTTTGCCTAGAGTTGCTTTTGCCAGAATGTTCCATTCGTCACTGTCATCCCCACTTTGATGCTAATTTGTTCCAGTTTTGTGTCTGCCATCTTCTCTAGTCTTCTCTTTCAGCTTTAGTCAAGTTCAGGCATGAAAAGCAACACAGCTCTGTAAACTTGACTCTGCATTTTTTTTTTTAAAGATTTATTTATTGATGCATACAGAACTGGGGTACAGGCCAGAGGTGCAGGGGTGAGAGGATTCACCAGAGACAGAATATAGAGCAGAACAGGCAGGTTGACAAGTACACTGCTGAGGGGAGCAGCAGGAGAGTCAGGAGAGGTCTGCCGTGCTCTGTGTGTTACCTCCGGGGTGGGGGTCAAACTTGCACTGGAGTGGCTGTGGCTGGCTGGCAGTGCTGTGCCCTAACCCATGGCACCACCGGGAAGGACCCGACTCTGTATTTGGCCATTTTCCTGGCAGGTAGAAGAAGACAGTAGCCGCCTGGTGTCCCATATTCTGATAACGCCAGTCCCTGCTTCCCAGGTCTCGTGAAAGAGCCTCACACACACACACACAGATTCACCTCGTGATGCAAATAGGCTGAAAAGCGTGACCTGGGCCCTCTAGGGTGTCCCCCTTGCTGCTTTGCGTTACCACCCTGCTGACCCTTTGTTTGCCTTGCAGATCGTCATCTATGAGGTCGGGGTTATTTTTTGCGTCGCCCTGGGCCTGCTCTTTGTGATTCTGATGCCTTCGGTGGGCTTCTGCTTCAGTGTGTGTCGCTGCTTTAACAAGTGTGGTGGCGAAATGCACCAGCGACAGAAGAAAAACGGGCCTTTCCTGAAGAAGTGCTTCACGGTCTCCCTCTGGGCCATCTGCATCTGCGTGAGGCAAGTAGAATCTGGGACGGGGCTGGTAGCTAGGACAGTGAGGGGGGAGTGTCTTGTTTCAACAGTTCTGCCGTGAGCTCAAGACAAAACAGCAACAAAACAGAAGACAGATCAATAGTGAGCATGGAAGAGGCTTGGAAAAGAAGTCAGACTGGCCGGAAGTTAGCCTGCTCCTCAGGTGCCCAGACGTGTCTTCGAAGCCACCAGGTCACACAGTTTTCCACTGGGAGATAAGCCACCCACCTGGACTGCACAGGCGTGTCACCTCCCAGAGCCCCAGAGCCACCTGGGGCAGGCAGCCGGTGGGGGGACATATTGCTCTGTGTGTCCAAAGGCATCTTGAAAGCTGGAGAGTCTCGAAATTCAGGAGTCTGAGAATACTGCAAAACGGTATGAACTTTCTAGCAACACACCCCAGTTTTCTCGACTTCGCAATGAAGCCGCCACCCTCTTGCGGTCCAGCCTGTTTCTCCTGCTGCTGTCGGGTTTCCAACTGAGCCACTACAGGGAGGCGAGCTTCCTCCACTGGCCACCTGGCTGTGAATCACTGTTCCATGTTCCTCATTCAGTCAACTGATGGATGCCTCGTGTGAGACAGAACCAAGTGCCACGAACGCAGCCACGCTGGGCTGCAGGAGCCGGACACAAGATTTGCAGCAGAAAACAGAGTTAAAGCACAACATGAGTGGACTGGCCAGCTGAAATTCGACTAACCCAAAAGGGAGAGCTCCCTGAGTGTGGCCACCACCCGGACTGGTGACCTCCGTGCTTGGGGTGGCCTTTCATGTGACACCACATGGCCACCATGCAGCCCCGGGAGCCCTAGCCTGGCTGACGACAAACGGTCCCCAAAAGCAATGAGTGCAAAAAGCAGGTGACTAGAAACGATACTTAGATTTTTAAAAGGGGGCACCCCAAACACTTGGTTTTAGTGAAATATACCAGAGCGTTGGTCAGTCCAGACCACGGCAGCGTAGATTCCTCTGAAAACTGGCAGTGGAGGCGTGAGGGTGGGGGCTTACCTCTCGCTGCAGACCAGCTGTTGTCTCCTCTGAGTGATCTACCGCACCCCTGGTGTGATGGTACTAAAACTCACCTCGGGACCACCAAATAACCCCATGAAAAGACAGGAGTCAGTGGGTTGCCCTTAACTCCAAAGCGGTCCATTTTGTTGAGCAAGGGCAGACGTTGGTTGAAAATCGAGAAAATAGGCCATCGCCATGTCTGTGCAGACGGGATCCACGTGAACTGGTAGTTTACACCATTGTTTGACCCCAGACGGACTTTGTGTTTTCTCTGTGAGATGGGTGTGGGGGTCTCCCCACTCCCCTCCTTCCCTCTCCCCCGCCCCCAGCCCTGTCTCCTCTTCTCTATCCCTAGTCCTCCCCCCCCCCTTCCCCACTCTGTCTCTCCTCTCTAAGTAATTTGCACATGACTGTTCCTTCACACCGGACCCTGAAAGGCAGTTTAGGATCAGCTCTGGTCACTCCAGATGTCCTGCCTCCCTGCTTCGTATGTGAAGCACTCTCAGGCGGGCACAGGCTTGCAGCTGTGGGGTACTCCCCTCCTCCCCAGCCGCCAGGAAAATGTCGGTCACGGCCCAGAGTCCCGTCAGACTCAGCACCATCCTAGCACGTCGCCCGTCAGCCTGGACGTCCACCCTCCATTCGCCCAAAGCC
>NW_004567113.1:52103623-52112527 GCF_000260355.1 Condylura cristata
TTTAACCCGCTGCGCCACCAGGGAGGGCCTAAGGTTTCTTTTTAATGTGATTATTTACTTAGCAAGTGAGGACTTTTCCACTCGCTATAAAGGCATGGCGTGTAATTTCAGGAACTTGTTGCATGTAGTCACTTGGCTATCTGAATGAGTGTTTGTATTTATTATAAGATTTTTATGAAAAATAGTGGGTTTTTGTTTTTAATTGGATTTTATTTTTGCATGACATACAATTAGGTGTGATATACTTCCTGTTTTCTATACATTATAGTTCACCCTGAACTGATTGGGTTATATACACTCTTTCCAAACAACAAAACTGCAAAGTTAGAATAAGCTTGATGTTCATTTATATATAAAATAAATGCTACTATATTTTATTCTCAAGAATGTAGACCCATCAAACAAATTAAGCTTCTTACTCCTGAGTACATTGTAATTTGGAAAATTCTTTTTAAAAAATATACTCCGTGGTTCTATTATCCCCAACGTATTCAATTAAGATTTTGTTCTCTACCTACATAAAACTTTTTAACTTGAAAGTTACAATTTCCAATATCAATATCATTAAACCAATGTTGATCAGTTACCGGAAACCAGGCAACAAATTTAAGATAATTTATTTTACCTAATGCATCGAATTACCTGTGTTAGAAATACATCAAAATGAATAGGGCTTGACATTGTTTATTTTAAGTGCAGACCAGGAATGTAAACTTCTTTGCCTTTCATTTCTTTATTTGCAATAGTTAATTTCATGTCTTTCTTTGGAAAAACCCTTTGGCTTGCAAATACAAGTCCCTTAATAGCGATAGATGATGGTAGTTTGCAAGTGGTCAAAACGAGCCACAGAGATTAGAGAATGAGGAAACACAGATTTCTATGTTGTGAGTAGATAGAAGGAGTAGAAAATGTGTCAACACAATCAGAAGATCACACAAAATGAGGAGAGAAAGCCTGTGAACCAAATAGGAAGGCTTGAGCCTGTGGTGTTCATGGTCCTGGGCAGTCTGGAAACTGTTAAATAATCTTTACATACGACTTTAAAATCCAAACTCATCCACTGGCTTTTTGTCAGGCTCGAGTCCATTTTTTTTCTCCTCTATACAAAGTGCTACAACTTAAAGTTGGGTTTTAAATTAGTCTCCAGTGCTCTAATTTTGTATTCATCCTTTTTGATTTAAGAAAAGTTAAATATTTAGAAAATTGAACAGTGCAGAGGTGTGAATGGAAGTTGTCTCAGCAGGTGCGGGCAACATGCAGCTATGCTCTTTCTCTGAACTTTTCCAGAGGCCGCTGCGGAGTGTTAGAGTCCCACAGATGTTGACATATGTTTACAGACGTCTCTTTGGCCATCAGCAAATCATGCTTCTATTTCTCACTGTAGACTGTTGAAGCAGATGCGCCTTACACTAGAAAAAAGCCAAGTTTGCTCTCCTGTCTTTCCTTTATCCTGTCATCACAGCATTTTTTCAGAAGTTCCAACAGCTATAAACAAATAAAAAGGGAACAGCTTTGCCTTTCATTCTTCAACCTATTTCTAAATTCCCAAGTACAATATGTCAGCTTCTGCCAGTCACCACGGTGAAAATTTTTTTCCAGTCGTTTTCAGGAAGATGGCTGTTTTCCAATTTCATTTTTTATTAGGATGTGATTGTCAATGCCTGGTTTAGCGGCCTCAAGATTCTAGAAAGAAATTAAGGTAGTATGCCTGAAGTCATGAGGTTTTCTCATGTGAAAGAGGGTACTTAGTTAAAAAATAAATTAAAATTGTATCTTTAAAAAATAAAAGCTCAGCTATAGACATTTATGTGGCTTTTATTGGCTAATTTCACTAAGCCAGTACAAAGTGGTAGAAAAATTTGCTTCCAATTTTAAAGATTTAGCGTTACTCTTTAAAAGCTCTATGTTACTTTTAAGTGTATATGTGAGAAAATTCACATGTCCATACTAAAGTGTAGGAGGTATAATATTGACATACAACCAAAATAAACAATGGATCTAAGAATTCCAACAAATTGTGTAGCCCTGCCTGGAGGGACATGCTTCTGTGAATTGGCAGAGAGCTCAGTCTTAATATTTCACTCATTTTTGGTGCAAGTAGAAATTCTGTGAATTTCCTCTGTTATGCTCCTACTTAGTAGTTGTCTGGTGGTGGCTGAAAAATGAATGCATGTGATTTCTTTCTATCTTTTTTGCTTGATATGTTAAGGAATGTCTAACTCATCTGCAGCAAGAAGTATAAATTCTTTATTTTCTAGCCACATTTCAAAAGAGGCTTAGGGGTTGGTTGCAAGTGGAGACCCATCGGCTGGTCAAGTTGGTTAAGTTTTTGCTTTGATTTGTTGTTAATATATTTTTTTTAAGATTTATTTATTTATTGTACAGAACTAGGGTACAGGCCAGAGATGCGGAGGGTGAGTGGATTCACCAGAGACAGAGTGGGGAGCAGAACAGGCAGATCGGCGAAGTACACTGCTGAGGGGAGCAGCGGACGGGTCAGGAGAGGTCTGCCATGCCATGTGGGTCACCTCTGGGAAAGGCGGGGATCGAACTCATGCGGAAGTGGCTTTAACTTCTCAGTGCTGTGCTTTAACCCGCTGGCCACCAGGGAGGGCCTGTTGTTAATGTTTTTAAGTGAGATCTTACATAGTGTCCAGATTTCCAGATCTTTGTGAATAATTGGACGGACTCCCAAGACCAGTCTTTGAGTGCTCTTGTCAGAACTCAGGGCTTTCTCCTTCCCCCCAGCCCCTTCTACCCCCCATCTTTTAGCTTCCAGGCCGCATAGTCCCAAGTCTTGTCACGCTTTTTGCCTGCCACGGAGACTCGCATCTGCCATCCTTAATTTGAATACAAAATTTACAGCGGGTTATGGTTCCTAAAATCAGCTTTTAAAAGTTGCTGAATTCCATCATTCTATTTGGTTCAGTTTTTTTCGCATCAGTGCTTTTATTTTAATTGGATCCATAACTGATTAGCAGAAATGTGGGTCTTTTTCACAGGTTGCATTGAAATTCAGTGTTGTATTGCAGCATTGCATTACATTTCATTCTACTGATTGGTGATCTTTTGAGGAAAGGCATTTATTCAATAAAGAAACAAAGATGGTTTCTGTGATAACCCTTCAAATATATAGCTAATCTTCTAATGGACCAACTAGATCAATTTCCAGCTCTTAAACCCACCTCCACAGAGCACGAACCAGGGACAAGAGAACTTGCCTTGTGCAAAGTGGACAAAGAAGCAGTTTCTACCCCTTGTGGGTGAAGTCAAGCCTGTGTAGAAACAAAACAGAACAAGAAGCTAGAAATACGCATCAGAATTCCAGGGAGAGCGTCCGGCGAGGCCATGCCTGGGGGCTGTTCTCCCATGTGAGGGGGTCATGGACGCCAAGTGAATTTGCTGTGAGGGGGTCATGGACGCCAAGTGAATTTGCTTGTTGCTTTGTTTCCCAAGTTCCTTTTGCCTCACCGCTGACAAAATGGGTCTGTAACACCACTGAGAGCCCACTTGGGCATGTGGGCCACAGAGAGCAGCAGTCCTGGGTGAAACCTGGCCATCGGGAGCCACATCAGACGCGGGCCCCAGGGCTTCCTTGTAGGTAGCCCGCTTGGAACTTGGCAAACACCGCTGCAGTAGATGGTGGTGACCCTGCTCTTCTCTTCTCCCTTCTTCTCACATTTCTCCAAGTCATGTTTTGGGTCACTTGGTCTGATTTGGCCTGAGTGCCTCGCTGAATAACTCTTCCTTGCCAGCATGGGACGTCTACGTCGTCCACTCCAGGCAGACTTACGACTGACAAACCCAAGTGGCTCCAGAAGGCACAGGATGTTGCCAGTGTTCTTGTGTGTGAGGTGACCATCAGCTTGAACCCAAATTTCAAAAAGGAGTTCTGAGAAAACTCTCCTTGCACTTTGGGAAACAACCTTCGATTTGGTGACACCGAGTTCACAGAAGGAAAGTGACTTCTCTGGCTCGCAGGGTGTGAGAAGTGGCGGCTGTGGGCCTGGAACCCTACTCCCAAATCCAACACAGAGTCCAGGGTCTTGGTCAGTGGGAAAGCTGCTCAGCGTGGCCTGGGCCCCTCACACTGTCTACTCTGCTGTGGGAAGGGGCGTATAACGCCAGGCCAACCGTGAACTGGTGCTCCTGGGAGTGAGTCCCAACCATGAGTGGGCTTGAGGACGGCCACACTCACCCAGGCCTGAGAGGCTTCCACTTACTTGTGGCTTTTGTGCCTAAGTGCATCCTTGGCATCCCTCCCTATAAATACGTGACTACGTCAAGACTTTGATGACACGTCTGCTGAGGAAGCAAAAGTATTCATTTTCTGCATCGGGATTTTTCTCCCCCCAAGGTCTGCCTGTTACTTGCAAAACTTTGTTCTAGAAACAGCTCCATCCCTTCCATGGATGGTTACAGATGATTGTGTTAACTTCCATTAAGTAAAACAGTGTGCTGTGTTTTGAGTTTGTCGTTTCCTGCTGCCATCTGGTGAACGAACCTAAGAAGGCCTCAACATTGAGCAGGTTCCAAAGTAAACTTGTCATTCCAAAGGCTTGAGCGCAAGAGCAATTTGACCGGTTGGTCAGACTAGTTCAACTTAGGAGATTCTTAGTTAACTAGACCGCAGTAAGAGCCCTTAAGATGGTTAAATGTGGACATTTTAGATGGCTACGATTTTTTTTAATTTTCATGTAGCTTTTCATGTGAGATGCCTGTCGGGTAGGGTTTTGAAACTCTTAGCTGCAGTCTGTTTAAGTTCGTTCACCAGAGGCCTAGAGCCAACACACCACTGACGTCGTGCGCCACCTCCCCCAGTACAAACGCTGCTGTCAGTGACGTCTCTGGCTTCATTTGAACTTTATATAAAAGTGAGCCGAAACAGCGTGAGTCCGCTGTCCGTGGCTGCTGTAGCATTTTCATGCTAAATAACTCATGTGTCTGCTAACTGGACACTCTAAGGATGACAAAGACCGTGAGAGAAACCAAAACCAGTAGAAAGCCCAAGCCTAAGCCTCTCTTACCCTCTGGGCACATCCTGGTGGCCACCTTGGGGGAGCAGGAGGAAGCTCAAGTGTGGCTGGTTGGCTGCTGGTACCCCCCCCCGGGGCGGGTCACACGGCGCCCCCCCAACCATTCATCCTGTGCATTTGCTCCACTCACACGGTTCAGTGTTATCAGCACAGGGTGCCCCAGATGGGTGTCCTGGCCACGAGGCCCTGGTGGACAGTGGCGGCTCACAGTGGGGCGCAGGGCAGGGACCCCAGGCCGTCCTTCCCGGGGTTCTGCACAGGCTGGTGTGCCGGGGTGCCCTCGACCCCGCAAGCCACCGGGTCTCACAGCTGATGTTCTCCCCTGTCTGTGCTGTAGCTTTGGCATCTTGTGTGGCTTTCTGGCCAACCAACGCCTCCGGACACAAATCAAGAGGAGTGGGAATCTCGTCAACAGCAACTTCAAAGACATCAGAATGCTCGTGAATGAAATTCCAGAGGTAAAAATTTCACCCATGTACTGGAGATGCTTTCTATTTATATGCATATATTTGGGATTTCATTTGAACCTTCTAGCAACCCATGAGTCAGCCAGCAGTGATTGATAAAGAAATGAAGGGACCAGCAAGTGATTTCCATGAATGAACAAAATTATAGTGTCATAGTTGGTGTTTTTATTTAAAACTATAATGTAAGATTATAGTGCATATCATAAAAGTACTTAAGGTCTGCGTGATTTCTTTCTCAAGGAAAAATCTTCAGATGCCATCATCTTTTCCTGGCGGTGGGACAATATAGGAAACTCCCCATCATTTGCATGTAATGAGATCTTTCTGCCTTACAAACACCCATCTTCTAACATATGTGCAGCCACATAAGTTCTTTGGAAGAACACTTACACACACACACACACACACACACACACTCATGCACCTGAGCTGTCTTGAAAAAGGCCAGCCAGGCGGCTGGAAACACCTCTTTTCTGTCCCAGAAGCACATTGAGTGCTGCATCCCGACTGTGTCCATGATGCCTGAGCAGAAGCCAGCCCACTCGTGTGACACTGAGCTCACAGCACCATCTCCTGGGCTCACTAGAAACCTCCCTCACAGCAATGTGCTCTTCCAAGCTGGTTACATTCTAAGAAGCATCACCAGGACATTGGATCAGGGCTGGAACTAAAAGAGCAAAGAGTGTGGACATTTTCAGTATTGAGGGAAACTTACTGTATCCAGCTCCACAGCCTGCACAGGGGGGATCTTTCATGTTTCCAATCTCTGAATATAGATTTAATTGTTGTCCATCATGCTAAAGACTCCAAAGTTAAACCCACTCCCCCCAAAGCTGGCAAAATGAGCCACATAGCCATGGTGCCTGGGGAACTCTAGGACTGCTTTCCTATGCTGGAAGGTCGATAAATTGTCAGGAGTTTGGAGGAACAGAGCTCTGTAGATCAGAATCTCTGCAGAGCTCTAGCACCTGTAAAACACTGGAGAAGAGAACATGAAAGTCAGTTTGCCGAGGGAATGTGACTGGCTCAAACGTAACCAGCTACTTACACTCATCTCAGTCACTAGAGAAGTGAAAGATCAAATAACGATGCCCGTCTGCCGACAAGACCTGCAAGGTGGTGTTAAGCGATGGCTTCCAGGGGCAGTGGGCTCGGGGAAGGAGTGTGCCAGACCTGGGCAGGACCAGCAGCCCCTCGGAGGCAGCTCAGTCAGCACCGGCCACCTAGGGATCCTAGTGAGGTCAACTGAAGTCCCCAAGCCTTTGTAGCCCCTTCTTCAGGGGGCGGATCTGTTTTCTAACCCTCCAACCCCACCTGCCTTGTTCAGAAGAAGGCGGCAGATACGGCCTCATGCTAATTTTGAGCTTGGGTTTCGGAAGCCACGGGCTGTCCATCTTGCCCTCTTGCCTGGATATGTCCCCAGATGGTCACCTGTAGGGTGAGAGTCCACCGCAGAGAAAGAGGGTTCAGCTGGCCTCAAGGTCCACACAGCCAGTCCACGGGACAGTTCTCATGTCCATGGGACAGTTCTCATGTCCACAGGACAGTTCTCAGGACAGTTCTCATGTCCATGGGACAGTTCTCATGTCTACAGGACAGTTCTCATATCCACGGGACATGAGAAATCACGTGCTCAGGCCCGTAAGCCTGGCTTGGCTTCTGGCTGTCCAAAATTAGAAATACCACTTTAAACCTGCTCTAATTTCACACGCTCTGGTTGGGGATAATTTTCCTATGTTAAATTTCTCTGAGTTGTCTTGAAGGGTCTTGCACCTTCCAAGAGGAGACTCCATATCATTTCTTCTTCTTTTTCAGCAAATCAAGTATGTGACCAGCCAGTTTAACACCACCAAGACAAGGGTGTTCACAGATCTGGACAGTGAGTGACATTTAAAGGTGTCTCCCATTTTCTTGCTTGTTTGCTTTTTGACTAAAAGACACGATGACCAGCTCTCACAGAACACGGGTGGAGAAATGAAGCTTCTTCATGCAGGTAGGGCAAGGCCGGGAGAGAAGTTCCCTGAGCCAGTGAAGTCGCACCTAGGATGCTCTGCGTCCCTGGTTCTCGGCGCCGTTCCTCTGCCCCCAGGTGGGTGAGGAAGTGGCCTTTGCTGGGCTGTTATGGACAGAGGGGATCCCCTACACGTGTCCCAGGAGGCTGAGGGCTTCGGAAGCAGAGGGTGGGTAGGGCAGGTCCACCCCACCTGCTTCAGGTTCTCAACCAGGGAATGCTTTGCCTTCAGGTAATGCATCAACTGTCAATTCTGGAAGTGTTTCGGGTTGGGGCGCAGAGCTGGGAGAGTCCAGGGGTGCTGCTAAATACCCTACAATGCTCAGGACACCCCAGATAGAATCATCCAGCCCCTGGCCTGATTGAAGAGATGAGGGACCCAGTTAAGGGGCAGGATTAGAAACCCCGTGTCCCCAGGATAAGTAGATACCGAGTCTGCGCTGAGTGACACGTCCCTGGGCATAACTGGTGTGGGGACTTAAAGAGAGTCAGGAAATCTCCACACAGGAGTCAGCCCCAGTGGTCAAAATGTTAAATGGAAGGACCATGCATCCGGCTATCCCCCTTGTGGGTATTTATCCGGAGAACATGAAAACATGAACTTGAAGATGCAGACGCACTCTGTGTTCACTGTGACAATAGCTAAGAACTGGGAACAACCTAAGTGCCATCATTCGGCAAATAATAAGAAAGTTGTGGTGTATAGACAGGAGGAATACTCCTCAGCTGTCAAACAGAACCTTTGCCCCAACACGGCCCTCGAGGGTATTGTGCTCAATGAAATACGTCAGAAGGAGAACGAGGTGGTCAATGGGAAACAAATGGATGAGCAAAACAGAACAGAGTGAAACAAAATAGTGCTTGCCAGAGGGGCGGGGTGGGCGTGGGGTGGGGGTGTGAATCAATCAGGGAAAAGGGGTCCATTGTCCGATGGAGGATGGGAACCAGACCTTTGGTGGTCGAGATGTTGGTGTGAAGCTTATCCAGCTGAAAACCTATGTTACTTAAAAAAAAGAAAAGAAAAGAAAAAGGCCCCTAAACAGATCCCAGAATGAAGACTGGCCTTGTACAGCAGAAGGAAAAGGACTTCCCCGACAAACCCTTCAGGATGATGAAGACGTAAGCGAGGCCCCTCATGTTCCTTTGAATTTAGATATTAAGTCCCTGCTTGGAGGAGGAATCCAAGAACAGCTGAGACCTAGAGTGACCCCCGTTCTGGACAACATCATGGCCATGGCAGAAAGTGAGTGGGTGTGTTTTGTGCATTGTCTAAGTGTCCACTTGCCTTTTATTTAGCTGTCAGGGGAAGTGGGGGAGGCAGTTTTAAGGGCTGAGAACAGCCAGTTTCCCTAGAGCACCCCTGTGGCCTGGTGAGCTACAGACAGGACTG
>NW_004567113.1:52114547-52140824 GCF_000260355.1 Condylura cristata
AGAGTGGGGAGCAGAACAGGCAATCTACTGAAATAAACTGCTGAGGGGAGCAGCGGGCGGGTCGGAGAGGTCTGCCACGCCATGTGGGTCACCTCCCTGGCCAGGGATCGAACTCGTGCTGCTGTGACTTCTGAGAGCCTCATAGAGTGGTGCTGTAACCTATTGCACCACGAGGGAGAGCCCAGACCTCACGCCCTTTTACTTGACATATTTCACGGCCCTTCCTGACTTGACAAACACCTTTGTACAATTATCAGAATCAGCAGCTACGACGTTGACCTGATGCTCCTATCTAAGAAATAGTTTATTTTCATATTTTCCTAAAATTTGCCCTTCACAGCTATTTTTCCTTTAACATATGATCCCCACTTGTCACGGCTCTTACTTTGCTTTAATCTGGAACAGTGTCTGGGTCTAGCTTTTCTGTTGTGATATTAACATTTTGGAGACTATGGGACACTTGTTTTCTAGAATAACTTTCAATGTAGATTTGTCTGTCACTCCCCCTTGACTATATTTGAGATGTGCTCATCTGTCAAGGGTATCACAAAAATGGTATTTTGGGGACACTGTCAGGAGGCCCATGATAGCTGCCCAGTATAGGGGAGAAAACATTTTAAATCTCTGCATACTGCTTTAAGTGAAAAATGTATTCCATACTCCTCACCAATATAACCACTGATGGTTACTTTTAAACATGTTTTTTAAAGCTTTTTTACAATGCAACAATACTCAGTACTTGAAATTGTGAGATCAGACATACTTAATTCATGTAAAAGCTTTTCTTCTGTTTTTCAGTTGAAACCTCCAAACATTTAAAATTTAGTAATTCCACAGAGGTTATTTTCCCTGAACTAGAGAGTATTGTTCAAAAGAAATTTAGATCATATTCTGCCACGTAGACACTATGGGCCTTGACAGATGACTCCTTTTTTTAATGACAAATAATTTCAAGTAATTTGGAGGGGGAGGAATCATCTTACATCTTGCCTTACTTTTATTTTTTCAATAAATTCTCAGCTCCCATCTTTAGATAAACACATCAACAGTGTTAATGATATTCTTCGGACAGATTTGTCTGGCCTGGTTCAAAAGGTATGTTTCTTTTTTCTTTTGAAAAAATACAGTAGCTTATTTTATATCATTTTAAAGAGTACATTAGCATGTCATAGGTGAGAGCAAAATAAATAAATAAATAAATAAATAAAGCAGTACCATTCTGGGGAGGGATTGCCAAGTAATTTTGTTCATCACTTCAATGTAAAAAGTATTTATTCAGCATATCTTATGTGTAAAGCACCATGCTTGACCAGGAGACATAAAAGAAAATCACGATTTCACACTCCTGGTGCTCAGATCTGAAGGTGCAGTGCTGATGGTGCCACTGGTGCTCTCCTGCTCACCCTCGAGTCGGCCATGTTGGGTTGGTCTCTCCCCACTTCCATGAATTTGCGCATGACAGGTGCTGTGCCTGGCGCGCTCACGCTCCTTTGCCTGGCTACTTGGATAAGCATCTACTGGCCGCTTGGACCTTAAATCCCCCCAAAGGACGGGACCACATAAGTATTTAGCACTGTCATTGCTCCAGCAACCTATAAATTATTGCTGTTCAGCCAATAAATTGCAAACACAGTAATATTTCTTTTTAAATTGTGAGTCAGTGAGAGCACCGTACGGGAAAGGGAGAGAAAAGTTTATTCTTCTCTTTTCACCTGGATATACAAGAGTCATCCAATACCCATTAAACACTCACTCACATGTGCTGACAAAGTTTACACCCCCCTTCAACAAGCCCTTAGAAACTCTCTGCCTTTGCCGAGGGGGTCAGCTTGTTGCAGCTACATGCAGGAACTGACCCAGGACACCAGCCCCCTAGTAGCGATGAGACCTCTTAGAATGGCCTTTCTTCTTCAATGACATTAGAGCTTGAGTTTTAGTTTCAACAGTACTGGAAAGTAAGACTAATTTTTGAGAATCACTTTATAGCTGCACATGGTACCGTACAACTCAAGGATTCTTCAACTCACCCCTACTGGCACCCTGGACTGGGTGATTTTTTTTGTTGTGAGGGTTGTCCGCATTTTAGGACTTTTACGAACCTAACCACACAATGCCAGCAGTACCCCCACAATTGCAATAACCAAAATGTCAGCAGATGTTGCACACTGTCCCCCAGGGACAAAATCTCTCCAGCTGAGAAACTGGTAAATACCTATAAGCTTGCAACATGTGTTAAAAGTTAAAGATTTAAAAAACTTTTAATATGGTCTTCGATGTACACATTTTACAGAAAATCCTCTCTAAGGAGAGTCAGTTCTAGACATTTTTTTTTTTAATGAGGTAGAGAAATTCCTCAATCTGCCATCTTTTTAAAAAATTTTATAATAGTTTATTTTTACATATTTTTGTGCATTTTTCCATCTCAGTTGCAATCCCCTTGGAGTTCTAAACTTTTAAGGTGATCATTTTAACCTTAACATACATGGCGCATTTTAATGTTGCTTCTCTAGTACTAAGTACTAAATATAGTACTAAGTACTATTCATTTTGCAGTACTAAGCTGCAAAATGAATACAAGTTAACTACTCTATTTCCTGTGAACATCAATTTATTTTGAAATATTTTCAGGCCAAAAAATCCTTTGATGATATACCTGAGATGGTGCAACAGCAAACCATGGACATCATATCAGGTGAGACTCATAGTTTGAAGGGATTTTGTACCTTTCTTTGGGAAGAATCGGATGCTCAGTACAAAGCAATGTTCTGTTTACAATTGTATTCCTTTTCCTCTTAAAACATTCTCTTACTATTATAAAATCTTGAAAACTATAGATATCGGAGCTTTTCAGTTGTGCTATCTTCATGCATTGATATTGGCTTTTTTTTTTAAGATTTATTTATTTATGGATACAGAACTGGGTACAGGTCAGAGGTTCAGGGATGGTGAGAGGATTCACCACACACAGAGTGGGGAGCAGAACAGGCAGATGGACGAAGTACACTGCTGAGGGGAGCAGCGGGCGGGCCAGGAGAGGTCTGCCACACCATGTGGTCACCTCCGGGGCAGGCGGGAATCGAACTCATGCGGAAGTGGCTTTAGCTTCTTAGTGCTGTGCTTTAACCCGCTGCGCCACCAGGGAGGGCCCGATATTGGCTTTTTAAAAAATAACAGTCACACTATTATTGAGCAGTTACTGACACCCCATGCTGGTGGGAGCCCCACAGTTGAGGGCCCTGCAGTGACGACGAGCGCTCTGACTGGTCAACAGCAGCCACGGTCACATCCTGGTGGTTTTGCCGTGGGGCGAGGATGGGGGGAGTTTATTATTACATTTTCAAAATTAACTTAAATTTATTTTTAGAGGAATGCTATGTTAAGGATCGGTTATTTCATTTGACATCTGGTGCTGATACTGCGTTTTAGTCACATGAGGTTGCTTGCAATTTTGTAGACAGAACTGATGTTGAGAGAATCCCACTGGTCTTAGTTGACTGAATCATGTTGCATGCGGGGGATGAAAGTAGAGAATGAATGTCGTATGAACAATCTGTAGCAGGAATGGCGGTGGAACTGGGTTATTCACTAAAAGAAGAAATCTCTGAAGCTAGAAGATTTTTTTTTTAAATCTCTGCTACTTTTTTATTTACTGACCATGAAATTTTAAAATATCATGCTCAAGGTATTTAATTTTCTTTCCCTAATGGTGTTCATTGAACCCCTTCAGCATATGGGTGAATATATTTGATCTTCCACACGGTGCTGTGGGTGGTTTTTGAGTTTCCCTTTGTTGAACCTAAGATTATGCATTTAAAAAGTTAGAATAGCCAGGACGAGAGTTATGCTGCCCTATGCTAGCCTCTGAAGGCGGTCACGCGCTGTGTGTCCGGTAGCCACCTGCTTACTAATCTGTGTCTACTCTTTTTTGTCTCCCCTTTGGACTCTTCTGCCAATACGTGCAGCCCCTTGTAAGTCTGGCCAAGCGAGATGTGAAGTGGGCATGAGTGAGGCTCTCCGGGCAGTGTCATTGCTTAAACCCAAGCCAGAGTTTTCCCAGGTCTGGGCCAGCAATATTCCATCAGTCCAAATATCAATAGTTCAGTTTCACGTCCTTCTAGAAGAAATAAAAGCCCCTAACTCCCATATTTGCACATCTGGCCGTACCCCGCACACACATTTTGAGCGCCTCTGGTGTGCCAGGCTCCGCTGAGCTCTGGAGATGGGTGATGCCCTGTGCCTGTCTTCCACTGAGCGCGGCCACAGGTGCCATTGATGGCTTGCTGGTGACACAGAGACACATGCAAGGGATCCACATGCGAGGGGCAGTGAAAGTGAAGAAGGGGCATCCAGAGTGAGGCGTTCAGAAGGTATTTGCAATGGGAGGACCCAGCCACAGAGAGGGTCACCACAGCTGACAAGCCAAATGTGCTGTGTGGAAGGGGGTGGTCTCCACACCACTCGTCTTTCAAAATCCCAGAAATCGCAGTGTTCGGAAAGAGGCGCCTGGAATCATCTCAGGAATCCTGGGGCCTCGGGCAAACAGAGCATCGCGGAGGCACTGAACAGCCATGGATAGCGCTGAGCTCTCAGGATCTGTCGGTTATGTGAACAACACACTGAGGAAAAGCACCCCCCACCCCATACAGCTGCATTTCAAGCCACGGAATCTGCCACCCCAGGAACACAATGCTTGTTAGAATTGCTAATCTGGTCTCTGTTGAGGCAGAGTCACCTTTCTTTCAGGCCACTGGGAAGTTCACTGGTTAGTATGTCTTTCTCAAGACATAACTGTGGGGGCTCCCTGGTGGTGCAGGGGTTAAGTCTCAGTACTATCAAGCTGTCCACAGCCACTGTGGCACGAGTTCGATCCCCAGCCAGGGAGGGACCCCTATGGCACAGCAGACCCTTCCTGTCTCCCTGCTGCTCCCCTCAGCAGTGTGTTTCACTCAATCTGCCTGTTCTGCTCCCCGCTCTGTCTCTGGAGAATCCTCTCACCTTCTGCCTCGCTGGCCTACAGCCCAGCTCTTATATGCATAAATAGATAAAATCTTAAAAAATAAAAAATCACTGTGGATAGAACTGTTTCTGGCCTGCAGGAGGGGTGGCATGGACCCCAGGGCCGGTCACCGTGGGGCAACCACTTTCCAGAAAACTGGAGTTCACCTCCTCTCTGGTCTGTGAGGCTGAGTAGTAATAAAAACTACTTGTCCCCTGAGAATATTGTCTCTTTTTGCATAAGAGACAGGAATGTGCTACTTTAATAAGTCTTGATTTATATGAGTCAAATTAAATTTCAACAAAAATGTCCCCTCAGATCACTTGAGAATCGTTGCTGGAGAATTACTGTGGTCCTGAAAGCCACTGTAGATGTGGAGGAAATACTGTATCATTAAAATATTTTTTTCCAAAAATCACCTAACAGAAGCATTACATAAACCTGAGTTTCAATTACTTTTCTAGTGCTTTCTGGAAAAATATTCTTTTTTTTTTTAAGATGTGTTTATTTATGCATACAAGAACTGGGATACAGGCTAGAGGTATGGAGACTGAGAGAACTCACCAGACACAAAGTGGGGAACAGAACAGGCAGACTGACTGAAATACACTGCAGAGGGGAGCAGCGGGCAAGACAGAAGCCATCCACCATGCCATGTGGGCCACTCCCTGGCTGGCGATCAAGCTTGTGCTGCTGTGGCTGTGGACAGCATCATGGTGCTGTACTTTCCCGCCTTTCGCCACCAAGGGAGGGCCAGGGGAAAAATTCTTATAGGCAATGACTTTAACCTCCCTGAGCTCAGGGTGACAGTAAGTGTAAGAAACCCTCCATTAGTGGAATCAGTGAGCTCTCTGTGAGGAAAAAGCCCAGCTCGTGTCATCACACATGACGCTGATTAATCTTCTGATGCCTGTTTTTGTCTTTACCGAAGTACTAGAAGAAAACTCTGGCTTGATCTCAGCACCACACCATGGAAGTCAGTGGCAGCTTGCTGTTTTGTTACATAGTTGCTTTTTGATGTCTTTGCTATGCCCATGCTTGTTGCATAGACTTTTCATGTTTTAAACACATGTGACCCCGAAAAAACTAAAGATGGTTGAAATGTTCAGTTCCAAAACAAAGTTTCTGTTTCTTTTAGGCTTAAAAATGTCTAACTGTGGCTTCTTTGCTTTCAGATGTCAAAAGTACCTTGAACTCCATCAGTTCAAACATTGACAAAATGAGTGAACAGATTCCTTTTCAGAATAAGCTGTCCATTTTCTTGGATTACATTAATCGCACTGAAACTTACATCAACCACTATTTACCCTTAGTGGAAAAATATGATATGTACAGGTGAGTCACCCCTTTGGGCTTGTTAACAAGAAGAATAAAACTTGCTATAGAATGGGATAAAAATTGGCATCATAACCAGAATAATCCTGAGAGCAAATTGTACAGAGGCCAGAACCTGATAAGGATTAATCCAAGTTTGTGTTCATTTAAAACGTTGAGTTTTTTCACTTTCAAGGTTCATAAGCTAAAACTGTAGCTTTACAGAGAAGAGTCACATGGTCCCTACACAAGATTGTGGTACAAATCCATGTAGCATTGTGGATCACAAAGAACTTGAGCCCCTCGTTTTCGGTTTTATGTCATTAGTAACCGTTAGAATCTTAGTCCTAATTATCTAAGGCAGATAACAGAATTCCAAAGCTTCAAATAATTAAGAAGGGCATGTGGATAACTCCTTTTCTTTGTCGATTTATAAAATAAATATGCAGAAGTCAGTTTTTGCAGAAGGTGCATCCTCGAACCCACTCAGTTGTAAGAGCTCAGGTAAGCTGTCATCACCCCCTGGAAATGCCCAGTGGTAGGTCTGGCTGGGGGAGGGGCCGGTGGGGGAGACCCACGGTTAAGGGAGGGGAGGCTTGCAGGACCATGGGGGTGTTGGACGCCCTCTCCCGTCCCCACCCCGACACTGCCATCACCCGGCTGGCCAAGCCCATGGAGATCCGAGCCTTGCATCCCTCATGGGCTGTTTATTATCAAGAGCACAAGACATATAATAAAAGTAACAGCAATAGCTAGCATTTAGGGGACAGTGACAGAGTGTGTCCACCCAGAGTTCTGGCACCTCAAATACTCAGACAAGCCCCGGGTTTGTGCCCGGGTACAGGGCATCTGACGATGGCATCTGACCCGGCTCTGCATGGGTGCCCTGCAGATGACAGTTCACACACACACACCCCCCAGTACCCCGTGCAGGGGTGCAGCCATCTGTGCGTATTGGGGACTCCCCCCTTTCTCAGTGAGCTCCCGTCTCCTGAGTGGCAAAAAGCGCACAGGTTTCTGTCTACCTGTCAGCACCCTCCTCCCTCCCTTCTCCCCAAGTCAGACTACAAGCTGATCTTTAAGAAGACATTTGGAGACCTGTGTTAACTGGAAAACTCTGCGGCCAGGTCCCAGGTGGCTTCATACTGTGCTGGGGGCGGGGTCTGGGATAACAGCCCCCCCCAACGCGCAGGTGGCTGTTGTAGGTATCCAGATTGCTTTTCACTGAAAGAAGAACTTGAGTGGTGGCTTTTGTACAGGCACAAATTCTGTATGTTGTGTGTTTTAAAGCTTGGGGGGCATTTCTACCTGGGCATACGCCTCAGCTGCTGGAAGTGGGGGGCATTCTGGGAATGCCAGAGGAGCCCTTCCTGGGGACACCCCCCAGGACCACCAGATCAAGATCTGCACCTGCGGGCGGTGGATTTAGGGTGCCCCTGAAATTCTGACACAGTCAGTCAGCTCACTAGCCACAAAGAGCGCTACTGCTTTGGTAAAGAACACCCTGTGGTGTCCCTCTAGCCCCCCCAGTATTCCCACAACAATATTTTAGAGAAGGGCCACAGGAAAGACCCCAACATGTCTGTATCTTTGTCTACCTGTCACCATTATTACAGAAAGCAGCACTGTAAAAAGGTCTCCTCAAAGAACTCGGGTCTCCAAGGCTGTTTTTACCAGTAGCTTTGGAATTGTGTGGAAGCTGCTGCTCAGCCCCCGGGGCCAGCACAGAGGGGAAAGGACCTGCCCCTGCACTCCAAAGCCAAGGAGGAATCAGGGCTCCTTGCCGTGGGGCTGGAGGCTGAGGCGGGAAGGGGGCTTCTCCCAGCCCGCCTGCCTCTGCCTGTCAGGCGGGCTGCAGGGCTCCGGCCCTCACACTGACCTTCCCTCAGCCTGGCGACATGGCTGTGCGTGACCCTGCGCTTGCTTCCCCAGGTGGCTGGGCGGCCTGATCATCTGCGAGGTGCTGACCATCATCGTGGTCTTTTATTGCCTGGGCTTGCTGTGTGGCACGTTGGGCTATGACCCGAAGGCCACCCCGGCCACGCGAGGCTGCGTCTCGAACACGGGCGGCCTCTTCCTCATGGTGTGAGTGTCTGCCGCCACCCTTCACCCTTCACCCTGAGCAGGGGGTCCTCCTCCCGGGAGAAACGGGCCGTGTCGCACCTGAGCTCATGAGAGAGCAGAGACTCCCGCATCCGCCAGGCCCCGTGTGCCCCCTCCTGACACCTCCCGCCTCCCTGGCGGCCAGAGGCCCTGTGTGCTCTGCTCTGCCTCTCTCTGGATGCAGAGCCACAGCGGCCTGTTCCAGGCG
Source organism: Condylura cristata (assembly GCF_000260355.1). NCBI lineage: Eukaryota > Metazoa > Chordata > Mammalia > Eulipotyphla > Talpidae > Condylura > Condylura cristata. The sequence goes on from NW_004567113.1 coordinate 52,123,169, forward strand.
CTCCAGCGTACCCTTCCTGCCTCAGAAGCCCCCTGTTCACTGTGTCTCTGCCAAAAGCATGGTCCCCTCAGCTGCCCCAGCCCGTGTCTGAGTCCCGGCTCTGGGCCGCAGGGAGACCAGGCAGTAGCCCCAGCCCCGCTCGGTCCCCAGCTGAGCACTCACCCCTCAGTGCCCACTGCTGTCTCCCCAACTCCTGGGTGGCGCTTACTGCAGAGAGCCGGGACCCCCCATACACGGAGCAGGCGGAGTCTGACAGAGGTGATGCTGCTGTGTTCCTTGTTCTGAAGTTGCTTTGTTTTGTTCTCCAGTGGGGTTGGACTCAGCTTCCTCGTCTGCTGGATAATCATGGCCGTCGTGGTTTTTACCTTTATCGTTGGAGGAAACGTGCAAAAGCTGGTCTGTGAGCCTTACCAAAACAGGAAGTTATTCCAGGTACATGTGGCTTCTGAGCCTTGAGGGAAGGGCGGGAACGGACGGGCGAGTCCCCCCGAGGTGGGGACCCCATCGCTGTGGGCTTCTTCAAGAATGCAGAAAGGTAAGCAGTTTGCTAGTGGAAGTTGGGATCCTTAACTTAGAATTGAGGAGAAGCCTTCACCTTGCAGCGAGGAGAAAGCTTTTGCCTGTCTCTTCATCCCCCACCAATGGCTTTGCTGTGAGCCGCATAGTTACAGTGTTTCGGCATGTGTATTCCAGTTTCTCCTGTCTTTGTCTGACCCCTCATGACTTTCCAGCTGCTTCCTTTGCTGTTGGCAGTAATTTCGGTGCACTTATCAATACTCTCACCCAAGTTGCTTATGATTTAGTCAGAAGCTCCATCACATAGAAGTTTAGGTCTATAAAGCAGATATTCTTGCTAAGAATAAATGCATGAAATTAAAATTTTTTCGGTGAAGTTTGGTTTTTATTCAATAAGTTGAGATTCCTTTCCTTGGTCAGAGGGGGGAAAATAGAGCATATTCTCCTTTTTAGAATGTGAGGTCAGTCAACTCCAGGGGTAAAAGCCTGTCTGTTAACACGGAGGATAATAGGTTAGGAGGATTAAATTCTCAGCCAGAGCTCCCAAACTATGTGAGACGCCAGGAGATAATTCCCAAGCCCAGAGACTCCCAGAGAACAGTGTTGCCCAGGTGGGCGGTGTGAGGCCCTAAATTGTAAGTGCAAGAGGGGATCCACGCATTCCTGGCAGAGGGTTGACCCTGTGGGAAAGTCAGAGAAGCCCCTGGGAGCTGCCTTCAAGCTCCGCCACCCCCATCCCCCCCAAACACCTGCCAGACTCCAGAACAGCTCTCCACCCGGCTTCGCTCCTGAGTGAGGAAGTTTGGGTTTACACATCCGTCTTCTCACTGTGCATCCCAGAGTTTGTCTCCGGATTCTGATTATTTGAGTCTAACTCCTATTTCACTGTGATAGATTTCTACCTCAACTCTTATGAAATAGGGGGATGACAATAAGGGAAGTGAGGCTTGTCGGGGAGCTTGAATCATTCAGTCCGTTTAGGATCAATCAGTTGGAAGCATCCGTTTGTCAGATTCTCTGCATTTGGCCTCTAGATAAAAAAGGATGTGTCAAACCAGACTTCCTTACCGTCTGGATCGTGTTCAGTGGTTAGAAAGGAATTCCTAAGGTGGAGGGGTATGGCGAGACCCTCTGTGCGTCTCGGGCACGTTCGTGGTCCCACTCACAGCCCACAGCAGCCGAAGCAGATGCGTAGGGGGGAAAGAGGGAGGGAGCTTCCGTTCATTTGTCTGGAGAATAGAGGTGAAGTCAGCGCTTCCTGCTGCTCTCCTGAGCCAACTTGCCTGTTCTGTGCCCATTCTTGACGCACATTCTCCAAATAGAAGTAGTTGTGTGAAGCTGTCATGACTTACTGGAGGGGCTGACAGACCTGTTCCTTCTGTGCTGTTGTTTTCACAAGGAAAGTTACGCTGTGGAGACCCCCCGCCCCCATATTCAATAGAGTATTCATTTTATTACAGGTGCCTATGTTAGTGTAAAACTGTCTCCTTTTGAAAAAAAAAATATTTTTGATTTGTTTCAGCTTTTGGATACGCCATATTTGATAAACGAGAAATGGAAATACTATCTCTCTGGCCTGGTATTAAACAACCCAAATATTACTCTCACTTTTGAACAAGTTTACAGGTATAAATCATTGCACCGTGCTTTTTTATTCCTCCTTAAGTAGTATCATTCCAGAATGAGACTGTCACTTTCAAAGTATCTTTAATCAAATAGATAAGGCTTTTCCACTTCTACAATTAGACGCCTCTCTGGTCTTAGCAAACAGATTGTAGGAACAAGACCAAACTTCAGGCTTTCCTCTGCATGTGAGAGCTTGACGTACCTGCTGCACCTTGGGGTGGCGAGGTCTCAGGTCTGACCGGCCAGCGGTCACTGGGGCTCTCCGATGCTGTAAGGAGGCCCTGTGAAACTCTTCAGATCACACTGCCCCAAGTACATGCCGCACGACAACAGTCCACACCTGGGCACGAGTCACAGATGTGTTCGTGGTGGCCCCCAAGGCTGCATCCCCCTGGGCTCCAGTTCTGACTACCCCAGGGACTTTGAGACCTGGTAGTTCCATGTCCCCTCTATTCAGCAGTGGACATCGAATCTGACACCCAAGAGCCCCCACCACTTGTCATGGAGACAGCAAGTGAGTGGCCAATGTGGCCCCTTGCGCTCCCGTGGGTACGGGCCGTCCAGTGAGCTCTCCTCTCGGCCTGGGACCCGCAGACCAGATGGTCAGCACGTCAACCTGTGGTTCCCTGGAGAGAGCAACACACTGACTCAGGGTGTGGGCCGTTGCCTCCCAGGCAGCCCTTGGAGATCGGGGCTCAGGCTGCAGGACAAGGAAGATAAGCACAAACTGGCAGGAGACAGTCCACCCTCCTCAACTCAGTAGAGCAGGATGCTTCTTGGTGAAGCCAAGTTGAGTTTGCAGCCCAGAGCGCTTGCCCTGCCTGCAGCCCCGCCCACCTCCTTCCGCCTCCCAAGTCACCGTTATTCCCCCAGCTGTCGACTTCCCTCCGCGTGGTGCCTGTGTGAGCGACAGCCTCCAGGAAATACGGAGGCCAGTGGCCGGACAGGAGCTTGCTGGGACTTTGAATCGCGTTCTCGGTGTCCCTTGTAACCCACCTTTTTTCAGCAAGTGTGGATTTACTTTGTTTTATCTTAATGAAAATTCACTTCTTCCCAATTTTTAAATCAATGACCCCTTCATGACATTGAAAACCAGCACAAGGGAGACGAATGAGGATTTCCCAAGGCTGTTGTGTCTCTTCCCCAAGTGGACACTGCGTAGAGCAGAGAATGGCCTCAGGGGTGGTGGGTGCCCTTGGGGCTGGGTGCTGGGTGGACACCAGAAGCCACTTCTGTGTCCAGCATTGAGACAAAGACAGCTAATCTTTCTCTGTCTCTTTAGTGTGACTAGAGAGGTCATGATTCCCCTTGTTCCCCTAGTGATTGCAAAAACAATAGAGGCATTTATTCGACCTTGAAGCTGGAGAACATGTTTAACATCAGTGAGCATCTCGACATTCAGAAGGTAAGGCAGCAGAACCAGGCATGAGATCTGCACATGTCACACAAAATCCAGTTGGTCTCCAGGCTTTCTGTTAGTCAGGTGCAATGGAAGCACAAAAGTAACCATTCTGAAGTGGCCTTTAATAAGTCACCAGGCTGTGCAACCCTCACCTCTAATTCCTCTCATTTCGCTAACTCCTGGGGTGTTCCTCACCCCCAACAGTTGTCTTTCTCGGGGGATGAGTCCCTGCAGTTGTTCACACTCTGGCTCTGCAGGGCCTTGGTGGACGCCCACCAGGGAAGGGCTCCTGCTCACTCTGTTCCCAGAGGGTGTGGGTTTCCCAGGGGCGTGGCTCCCCACAACCTGCCACACTCTTCTGCCAAGTCCGAAGAAGAAGTAAGGCACCAAACACTATGATCCACGCTGTTAACATTTCTCACAAGTCGTGGTCAGGGCCCAGGGCCCAGGGCATCGGCGTGGCTGGCCCATGACAGGAGGCAGCTTGCCAAGCAGGTGGGAGCCCAAGCCCACACCGAGGCTTGAGTCTCAGGAGAGGCCACTCCAGAGCAGACCGGCCAGAGAAGGGGCAGGACCACTTCAGCTGCCCCGACCAGCCGAGGGCTCCATGAGCCTCGCCCACTCCCCTCCCTTGCCCCGGCCTCCTGAGCTATGCAGGGAAGAACCTGGGCAGCCTTCTTCCTTCTGGGCTTCCCAAGTGCAAGCAGATACCAAGGGCCACCGAGAGGAGAGAGTCGCCCAAGCCCCACGCCTGCCCGCTGAGGCCTCACGCAGGTTCCCCGTGCCGCGTTGCTGACCCTTCCCTAGGTGCGCTTTGTCTATGTGAATGATAGCCCCAGTCCAAAACAGGCGTCCCCTGCCCATTTCCGGGCGGCGCCCTGCCCCGTGTTCTCTGCACCGTGAGAGCAGGCTGGAGAGTGCCCGTCGCAGGCGCCAGCCCCGCCCCAAACTACCGCGCTCCTGGGGCAGCCCCATGTTCTGTTTCCAGGGGTGCAAGTCTCCCTACCACCCAAGGCTCGGCCCACTGGGGCCTGCTCTCTCCACAGGGCAGTGGCCTCCAGCTGGCTCAGAAGCCAAGTGCTCTGTGTCTCCCAGCACCCCACCTCGGCGCCCCGATGCAGCCCTCTTTATAACACCCTCTCTTCCCCCAGGCCCCCCGGGTGGGCCCCCACCATGCCACATGGTGGCTGGCATGGAGCGGAAGGGAGGACAGAGGCTGGGAGGGGCTGGCGAGGGCGGAGGGCATCGGGAAGAGCTGCCAGGCCAGGACAGTGGCTTTAGCCCCTGGTTCCGGTCATGTCCCACTCGGGCCCTCCCTGGTTGCGCACAGGTCAGGACGCAGTCCTGCAAGCTGGCCACAGCCAGCTCAGTGCAAGTTCAATCCCAGGCCCTGAGGTGACCCACACGCATGGCAGACCTCTCCTGACCCGCCCGCTGCTCCCTCAGCGGTGTGCTTCATCCATCTGCCTGTTCTGCTCCCCACTCTGTCTCTGGTGAATCCTTTCACCGCCTCTGGCCTGCACCCCAGCTCTGCATGCACAAATAAATACATCTTTAAAAAAATAAATAAATAAAGCGCTCACTCTATGACTTCCTTGGAGGACAGCTTGGCCTCATTTGTGACTTCTCTTTCAATCCTGCAGCATACCAGCAGCATAAGCAAGGGATTTGAAAACCTGCACATAAATGTTAACAATATCGTTCTGCTGGATGATGCAGGAAGAAAAAGCCTCAGGGATTTCAGTTCTTCAGGAGTTGACAAAATAGATTATTACTCCTACCTGGCTGAGGTACAGTGCCCCGCGGTTCGTGCTTTTCTGGAAAACTTTGAGCATCGGATACCTGTGTTTCTTTTTTGCCTGTCTGTGTTTTCGTTTGCATTTTTGGCTCTTTTTATTGCAGTGAGTTTTACATAAGATGAAATGAGCTCAAGCAAGCACCTCACCGGCATTTAGCACCGTGCTTGCACGCCTGGCCCCTCTGGCTCCCAAAGAGCGTCATCGCCCCAAAAGGCAGCCCCCCCACCCCCACCCCACACACACACACACACTATGGGCACCATCATCGCGCTCTGCTCTGTGGCTTTGCCCATTCTGGCTACTTCCTGTGGGCCTGCAGTAGGCAACCTGGCATCTCTCCTTGCCCCTGACCTTTCCTGTAGACCTTTGCGACTGTCCCGCCTTGTAACGTACCTGCACCTTATTTCGTCTTCTGGCTGGGTAGTCTGGTTGAGTGCACCAAGGAAGGCTATGGCACCACCTGACTGGGGGTGCGTTTTGTGGGGGTCAAGCACACCCTCCCACATCCGTAACATGTCTTGTTTCCCCGCCTCTCTTTCAGACGAGTAAAACCCCGACACAGGTGGATCTCTCAGCATTTGCCAATGATCTGGATGCGAAGGTCAGGACATTGGTGAGTTCACACGGAGCCGGGTGACGTGGTCAAGGGCCAGCACTGCCCCGGGAAGCTGCGGAGAAGGTGCCTGGTGCCACCGGTCACCTGGGCTCCGAGTCCCCTCCTGAGCGAGCGAGAGGCCCCCTGCAGCAGGCCTGGCCAGGACGCCAGACCCCGTGTGCCTGAGATGGCAGCTTCGGGGTGCACGAGGCTGCCCCTGATGCCACCCCCACCTTGGAGACAGAGTCCTAGCTAGCTGCATTCTCTGTAGAGCTGTGGTCACCCAGCAACCCCTACACCACCAAACACACACGCACGTGCACACACTTGCAGTGTGCAGAGGGCTGGCTGAGCGCCGGCCGGAAATCCCAGCTGGGCTTCTGACACGTAGGTAAGGGAAGGCACAGGCACCCCCATGGGCACCCCCCACGGGCCCCCCCTCAGCACCACCCATGGGTACCAGCATATTGATCTGGTTATTTGTTCTCTTTGTAGCCCCCTGGGAACTTGAAAGATTCTCTAAAAACCCACGTGCAAACTCTTAGAAACCTTCACCAGGACCAAGTCGTTCCTTTGCAACAAACCATGGTAACGATCCAGAGCCGCTGGCCGGCGGCGGTGACCTGTTGACTTTCCTTTAGCTCAAAGACGCACGTCGGCCCCGGCTAAGACACTGAGTTACCGGAAAAATGAAGGGTCGTAGCCGGGCTTGAAAGAAAACCAAACTCCTGGCTGCCGCTCTGGCGGCTCGGTGCCCTTCTCCGGCTGAGCGGCCAGGCTCAGTGTGTGCTGCCTCACACTCGCGGCTCCTCCCCACTCCACTCCCGGGGGTGTCTGGTGCGTCCTCGGCTCAGAACAGGCGGCACTGGCCTTCTGTTCAGAGCTCGCTCTTCCTTGCCTGCTCTTGTTGGCCAAACCCTGCCAAGAACTAAGTGAGTCAAGGGAAAGTCCTGCTCCTCCTCCTTGATCCTCCCAGAACCAGGGCAGCCTGTCTGCAGACAGACACGGGTTCTGTCCACACAAACCAGGGGTGAGCAAACTGCACCCCCTCCCGGAAAATAGAGAGAGCCCTGAGCTACAGTGTGCTTGCTGCCTGCTGTTGTAAATAAAGTTTTATTGGCCCCCACCCATGCTCATTTATTACGCATGACCCTTGGCTGCTTTTGGCTGCAGGGGACCTGGCCCGACAGGGTCCACAAGGCCTAAACCGCCTGCAGAGTCAGTCGGGCACTAAATAATCAAGTCTGCCAGCCCCTCAGCTAAACCCTTTCGCCTCAGTCACCCTCATGAATGCCAACACCTAGCAAAGACAATGCACAGGGTTCGGGGCCCTGGCCTGCGGCGTCCTGGCCTTTGCCACTTAGTGAACATGCCAGCTTTTGTCCGATGCGATTCTCGAGCAGAGATGTGCCATGCACACCGACCCTGCGTTGAGCCACTACAGAGCAGCACATTTCACGGCTGTTTGCCTAGCGTTGAGCCACTACAGAGCAGCACATTTCACGGCTGATCTGGGGGAAAAACAGGGACCCAAGTCTTGTGCTGTCACTGCTTCATGTTTCAAAAGTCGGAACCTATCTGTCTGCTCCCCAGGACTCTGCACACCGAAGCGTGAAGGAGCTTCAGGGAGTCACCAGTGGCTTGGAGGTAAGGACGGATTTTCTTCGCCGGCCGCAGGGTTTGTTATAAAAGCACATACATACGGGCATTCAGAGAGCCTTTTAGCCTGCAGGTGGGTTTTTCTTTTTGGAAAAAAGAAAAAGTTGCCGTTACCTGCACTACCCCACCATGCAAAGTCCAGATGGGCATAACTAGTCAGCCTGGCATCCCGTGCCAACTGGCTGACTTCTTCGTGGACGCCACGTCCACTGATGCTTGTTCTCCAGGCGAAGGTGAACACCATCCTGGCCTCTCTGGAGTCTGCGCAGGATTTCATCACAAACCGCATTTCCTCTATTATAGTGGAGGTAAGTCTTCTTTTATAAAATGATGATGCTGGCGGCAAATATGTGCATGGAACCGCCTGGTTTCACGGGCTTGGTGCGGTCATCTGCAGCCATTTTGATGGTCTTCTGCCTTGGGTCTTTGCAGGAAAGCAAGCAGTACACAGAGAGAGTAATAATAGGGTCCTTTGAACGTTACCTGCACTGGGTCAAGAACACGGTGAGTGGCCTTATCTTTTCTGAAGAGCACTGACCCGTGTGTCAGAGTAGTTGTGGTCTAGGATAAAACCAGGGGGATAGAAAATTAGATTTCTGTAATTCAGTAAGTGGCTTTGCGCGTGGGCATGCCTGGAGCCTGGCATGTGGCCTGCCCAGCTGGGGGTTCACGCCCTGGAATGTCCCCCAGCTCACCGTGCGCATCTTAGAAGCAGCCACCTCAGAGGCCACGGCGCTGCTTTGTGAGACGGGCCAGGAAAATGGCGCAGCAAGTGCTCCGGACTGGAGTTGTTGCCCACGGCGGCTGTGTTTTCATCCCCGCAGGTCACAGAGCAGATAGCATCCTGCAGACCCGTGGCCAACACCTTGGATTCTGCTGTTGACGTCTTCCTGTGTAGCTACGTGACCGACCCGGTGGTACGAATTCCGTCCTCCCAAATAGGCAGGCCCATGGTTCCCCACATTTTCTGTGTCTTATCCAAATGGTCGTCCATGCTCTAATATAAAATAATTTTCTGCTCGGGACTATTATGGTTAGCGAATCTACGACGTAAGGGCCAAAATGTGGATGGGTGCGTGTAACACCTACTCGCCTAGAAGTTTCCAAAGCACCTGCGGTGTGCAAGATGGCTTCTGTCTTCCTTCACACAGTACTGTACCGGATGAGGACGCCTGGTCCCTCTGCTCAGACGCAGAACAGGGCAAGAGGGCTTCATCAGCTGCCCTCTGAGCGCATAAAGGGACTCCAGTCCCGGGGGCTGCAGCCTCCCACGCGGGTCCCCTGGCTGCAAGGGGCGGTCACCAGCTGAGGGAGTTTGGGGGGGCGGTTGGCGGCATCACTTCTGAGGCCCTAGTGCAAACCTTTGTCTTACCACTAGGTGCCGCTGTTCCTCACTTTAAACTCACAGGCGCCACCCAAGATTTGCACTTATTATAACAGATAGACTTTGCACAGTGACTGGCCAGTCGGAAGCTCACCAGTGGTTTCACGGGCAAACAGAACTCCCCCGAAACACTGCAAACTAAAGTCATGTCCCTCCAAGCAGCTGCCGTTTTACCGTCTCACCTTCCACACTTCATTCTTCTCCTTTCTCTTTTCCTCCAGAATCTGTTCTGGTTCGGCATGGGAGCAGCGAGCATGCTTTTAATCCCGGCCCTCATTGTTGCCGTGAAGCTGGCCAAGTACTATCGTTGCATGGATTCGGAGGACGTGTATGAGGAGTAAGTGGCCAGTTTCCACAGCGGCTGTGGGACCCATTTCTTTTTCCCCTTTAAAGATTTATTTATTTGTGCATACAGAGCTGGGTACTTCACCAGAGACAGAGTAGGGCACAGAACAGGATGATCGATGAAGCACACAGCTGAGGGGGCAGCGGGCGGGGCAGGAGAGGTCTGCCGCACCGGTGGTCACCTCCGGGGCGGGGATCGAACTCGCACTGACGGGGCTGATGGGGCTGACGGGGCTGCGGTTGGCTTGCGGGCGGTTGGCTTGCGGTGCTGCGTCCTTACCCATTGCACCACCAGGGAGGGCCCTGTGGGACCCATTTCCCAGCGGTGCTAAAAAGCCATCTCCCAGGAGAGAAAGTTTAAAATTTTTAAAAGGGGGCGGGCTTGCCCATCCTGGTGTTTCCTTTGGGCGAAGTTCAGACGCTTGTTGCCTTTCCCCTCTTGCTGGGCCCCCTGGCCTCCCTGACAGCTCTTGTCTCTCCGTTGCAGCCTCTCTCCCCCTGAGACCTAGCGCCCAGCTAGCGGCTGGGCCTGGCTGGTTTGCACGGCTCTCTGCCGCCGCCTCTCTGTCTGCTCAGCTGTCTGGCTTCTCCGCTTCAGCCTCGATGCATGCCTCTCCTCAGCGTGCTTCTTCTGAATCTGGGCCCTCGGGAGCCTTACCAGAGTAAAATATGGGGGTGATGCCGTTGATGGTGATGGCAATTAAAAAAAATTGTATTTCCCTTTTTTGTATTTTGTAGTTTTGAAACCGCACCTGTGAAAATGTAAGTTTTTTTTTATCATTACCATAAAATGAGACTGGGGGGGGCTTTATGGTTATGTAAAGGCTTTTGAAATGACGTTAATAACAGCATTCACCTACAAAAGGACAGCACGCCCCGCTAAAAATAAATGCTGATGTCTCTTACAGCGAGGCTAGGGGCGGAGAGGGCTGTAGAAATAGTTGCTGAATTAGGAAATATTTCACAGAGAGCCTTGTTCAGCTACCAAATGGATGCTTTGATACTTGGTTTTTAAAGGCAACAAAAATGTAAACCGTTAGCTTCTTTGCTGATTTACCAAATTGTCACAAACCTCCGGTGAACACGCATTGCCTGTAATCCACGGTGTGGAGATTTTCTCTCAGCCATAATGTGAGCTTTTGTTTTGTTTTTTGCCTGTTTTTTTTTTTTTTTTTTTTTTTTTTTACAGTATGAAAAATAGTAATACAGATTTGCACAGGCATCACCCCAATGGGACTGTGTGAACAAAGTCTCTAAACTGTGCAAGAGTCTTCGATCCCAGCGTTGTTAAGGATGAGGTGGGAAACCCTCCCTCAGACGGTCCCAGAGCTTAGCGCCGGCCCTGGAGAAGCAGAAGCTGTGAACGACCTTCCAACTCCCGGCTGTGCCTCCACCCTGAGTCCTCGCCCTGGTGAAGGCTTCATCGGCCGCCCTGTTCATTTCCAGGCGCGTCTCTGGACGCAACCTGAGCCGGCCGCGTGCTTTCGCGGGGTGCGGGAGACGTGGTGCCAGCTAGCCGAGCGCGGCGGGTGTGTCCGCAATAAAGAATGATCAGGAGCGCGCCTCCCCTCGTCCTGGAGAGATACCCCCTCACGTCCCTGCTTCTTTTCTGAGGTGGCCGGTGCCCTGATAGGGGCTCACACCCGGGCAATGGGTTCTCCCTCAGCAGCAGGCGGGAGCCTCCCTGGAGCACATCCTGTGGGGTTGGCCCCAAGGGGGCTGTGGTGGAGTCTCTGGGGCTTGCCCCAGAGCCCACAGGTGCCGGCAGGCAAGCCTGTGCCTTCCTTGGCTTCCAGAGCCATATCCAGTCCCTTCGGTCTCCACAGGAGTGTCCATAATGGGGCTGTCCATGCCCACTGTTCTTTAGGGCCACTGAGGGAGGCCCCATCCTAAGCAAGACGCCCTCATCTTAATCTCACATCTGCCAGCGCCTATTTGGAGCAGTGGCACGTGCCAGGTGACTTGAAAATGGGGGGCATGGAGGGGTCAGCCAACCCAGTAGAGTCGCCCAGCAGAGGCAGCAAGTAGCCATAGTGGTAGGTGTGAGGGACAGCCCACTGCACGCCAGGCCTCGAATTAAATGAACCGCCTCAGAAAGGACCCAGCATGGAGGCATCGACCCTGCAAAGCGGGGCCACACCCCTCTTACTCTCGCCTGTCTTGTCACTCAGCCACGCTGTGTGCAAATGTCTCTCACCATCGACCAGCTCCCGCCCTCCGAGGACTCACCTGGGGGCATTTCTTTAAAATACTGATGTTTGGGTCCAAACCCCAGAGAGTCTGACGTGACTGTAGGGATGGGCTGCACGTGGAAGTGTTACAGGGCCTCCCCTTATCTTGTTATAGAACAAAATCTGTTACAACAGGGAGAGAGGGGCACCCCTGAAGCCCCCAAACCTGCCTGTACTAAGTGGGTTCTGCCATCCGCCGCGTCAAGACAAAACATATAACCCTTGAATGCAAAGGGACTTTAATACAGTGAATATACAATACGGAACACAGAGAATGTAACTTCTAAATCAAACACCTGAAGTGACCCATCCCCTCGTGGGCAAAAGTCAACCCAACAGGGATGGGCCCAGAGCAAGGCCTGAAAGCCGCCACGAGACTAAAGCACCTTCTGGCTGGGACCCATGGAAAAGGGTCAGAAATGGCCAGACGAGTCTGGGAGGAAAAGAGCAACATCAAAATCAACATGAACACTGCCATAGTCTCCTCCCGACAGGTCTCTCACCCACATCTGCCTTAACCAGCCCAGGGCCAGGAAACAAGCCTGGTTTCTCCCTCACATGCTCGCTGCTCCATGTGGCTTCCTCAGGTCTCCTCCTTATTCTCCATCCAGCTCCAGTCTCCTCTTCTTTTTCTCTGCTCAGCTCCACCCTCCTTCTGGGTGGGGCAGGGAACCTGCAACCTTTTCCTGGGGCCCCCCTGTTACAGAAGGTTCCACTTGCCCGGCTGGCTCTAATTTACAGGGTGGACATCCTGCCCCAGTTCAATCCTCTCAGTTCCTTGAGACACAGCAGATGGTTCTGAGGTGCAACAGGGACCCAGAACCACGAGCCCACTTTGATGAGGGCAGGACGCAGAGGCGGTGGCGGGCGGGCAGGGGAGCGAGGCTGCCGTTCATTTTCCAGGTTTCACATACACTGACCAGCAGCTGGCTCTCACCTCTGCGTCCTTCGCTAGGGCGCACGCCTCCTACGAGGACGGCGGTTTTATTCCTAATTCTCAAACTCAGCTACCTGAGCTTGGAGAGCAGGTTGCCCCTCACACAGCTTGGAGGTGTTCAGGCCATTAGAAGTGTTGGGGGCAGAGGGGTGCTGGTCCCGGTGTACCTCGGGCGAGGATGGGCGAGGACCCGCTCCTCCCGCCCTTCCCACTCTCCATGCTGCAGAGCCCACAGAGCCCCCGGGCCTGCTGACTGAGGTGCTGGGGAGCTTCTGGCCATCAGAGGGGCCCTGGCGTGCTCTCCTCAGGCTCCACCCCAGCCCTCCTGAGTCTCGGTCTCAGAGGGGGTCCTGCTCCCTTTTGTGTATGTATATTTTAATAATATAAGTTTATTTTTTAAAAGATTAATTTATTTGTGCATACAGAACTGGGGTGCAGGCCAGAGGTGCAAGGGTGGAGAGAGGATTCACCAGAGACAGGGTGGGGAGCAGAACAGGCAGATCAACGAAGTACACTGCTGAGGGGAGCAGCGGGCGGGTCAGGAGAGGTCTGCCACGCCATGTGGTCACCTCCGGGGCAGGCGGGGACCGAACTCATGCTGTAGTAGCTTTAATTTCTTAGTGCTGTGCTTTAACCCGCTGCGCCACCAGGGAGGGCCCTATAATAGTTTATTTTTACATCATTTTGTGGCTTTTTCCATCTCAATTGTAATCCCCGTGGGCTTCCCTTTTGTATATACATATATTTTTTTAAAGATTTATTTATTTGCTCATACAGAACTGGGGTACAGGCCAGAGGCTCAGGGGCGGCGAGAGGCTTCACCAGAGACAGAGTGGGGAGCAGGACAGGCAGATCAACGAAGTACACTGCTGAGGGGAGCAGCGGGCGGGTCAGGAGAGGTCTGCCACGCCATGTGGTCACCTCCGGGGCAGGCGGGGATCGAACTCATGCTGCAGTGGCTTTTGCTTCTTAGTGCAGTGCTTTAACCCGCTGCGCCACCAGGGAGGGCCCCCTTTTGTATATTTTTAACAAATTCCCATTGAGTTCAAAACACAGTAACGGTGGCCGGGAAAGAACTCAACCCATCCTAAAGGAAAAGTTCCTGTTTCGTTAGAAAGGAGCTTTTTGCCCAAGAAATGTGACTAAGTTCCTCTGAAAACCACAAGTTGTTGGAAAGCCTCTGTGCTGAAGTGACTGCTTAGAGGAATGGGGGCTGGTTCTGAGGGGCCCCTGGTCCAGCCAGCCTCGGAGGAGGTGCCTGTGACTGGAGAACTGGGGAACCCTGCGTCCCAGTTCCACAGAGGCCCCGCATCTGACCTTGTGACATTGGTTGCAAAAGTTCGTTAGTACAAGTTTCAGTGCTAAGCAAATCCTCTGAGTTGCTGCCCAGTGGTCTGTCAGCAGCTGTGTAACAGGGCATAGCCTGCAAGTGCCTTCATTTGGGTCTGTGAGTTTGTTTCCATTCCATTGCATATGTCCTGTTTACACGCTGTTTACATCAGCAGAGCCCAGGGAGGGCTGGGTGCTGGGGCCTTGGACCTTCCTCAGAGCTTGGAATTCCTAGTTGGACTCAGGAATGTGGACTTGATTGGGCTTTCATCTGGGGTAAGCCTGGGATCCAGACACCTCCACCCCAGGTTCCCTCAAGCCATACCAGTAACTCAGCAGTGAGTGAGCAGAGGCCGGACCTTTCCCCTCCAGCTACTGAGTCTTCCCTTCAAGCTTCCAGAAATTCCCTCTGCCTCTGGCTCCTGCTGTCCCTGCCCAGAGCCCCTCCAGGCCTCTCTCCAGCAAAGCGATTCCCCTGAGGTGGTCACAGCTGATCCTTGTCTCCTCCGCCCTCTGGGCTCCTCCCGGGCAGGCCTTCACCTGCATTCCAGTCAAGGACAGGGAGAGGCTGGGCCAGAGGAGGGCTTCACCTCAACACAGCATCCTCCACTGGGCAGGGCGAGGCCCGCTGCCCAAGTGGGGAGCACCCTCCCTCACCTTGGTCTCGGGGATTCCTGCCACACTTGACTGCGGCTCCCCGGGGACGCAGAGCTCCTAATTCAGGCCCCCTGCGGTTGCGTTTTGTACAGGCCCGAGCAACACAGACACTAAGTGCCTGGTTCTTAGCCAGCCAGGGGCAGCCTACCCGACAGGAATGCATTTTCTTATAAACTCCGGGGCTGCCAACCCCGGGCCAGTGTCGGCAGGGCCTTGCCTTCCAGATGCTCTTCCACCTCTTGGTCAAGTTTCCTTTTCTGTTTTTTAAAAAGATTCATTTAGTTGTGCATCCAAGAAGGGGGGTACAGGCCAGAGGTACAACCACATTGTGAGGTACTTGGATTTCGGATTTAACAATGAACTTTTGGGGGGTCGTGTGTAATCACATGGGTCTACATGAATATACCAGAGAAGGGACGGAGCCAAGTTTCCATATTGTTAAGGCAGCACAGTTGTTCCAGACCCAACTTTATGGAGAAACATAGAAACTCAGAAAAGGCCTTTTATCATCCCGGCCCCGGGCTGGCTCCCTCTCTGGATCATTGGATCATCGGATTGGGGAAGAGGCTTGTGCTGAGTTACTGAGGTTGGGGTGCCACCCAGATGGGCTGTAAAGGCTCAGGAAAACAGGGTGTTTCTGCACTGTCCTGAGCTGCTCAGATGCCCTCCGGGCGCCGCACTGTGTGAACTAAGCTACATGTAAGCAAGTCTGAGTGAAGCATGGACTTCGACAATCACTTAGCAGTATTGGTGCAATAGTGTCTTTCTAGGTAGCATAGAAACCCGGGGGCTAGCAATAGGGGGACATGGCATTGTCCCCCAAGTCTAAATCTGTTCTATTTCTTAAGTCTTAATGAAGTAAGAGCACTAGGGTGGAGAAAAGGGAGGGAGGGCTGTGAACACACAGGCAGACTGGCCAGGTGGCCAGTCTGCTGCGGCTGCCTGGCTGAGTCTCACTGGACGCTCACGAGCTCCGTGGCTGCCTTCACACACAGCCTGTCTCCCTGTCAGGGACGGTGCTTCCCCTTACACAGCCGTGAGTCAGGTTTCAGGTGTCAGGAACTTGCCTACAAGGAAACTTACTTTTTATTTGTTTGTTAAGATTTATTTATTTATGCACACAGAACTGGGGTGCAGGCCAAAGGTGCAGGGGTGGTGAGAGGACTCACCAGAGAGAGTGTGGGGAGCAGGACAGGCAGACTGATGAAGTACACTGCTGAGGGGAGCGGTGGGGAGACAGGCGAGGTCTGCTGTGCCTTGTGGGTCAGCTCTGGGCGGGGGGATCGAACCTGCACTGAAGCGGCTGCGGCCGGCTTGCAGTGTTTCGGTCTGTGCTACCAGGGTGGGCCAAATCTTACCTTTCTATGGTTTTGTTCCTACATTTGTAAGAGGGGGGTTCGTAATAGGACTCCTGTGGAAATGGAGACAAGATTTTAGCAGGGGGATTGGAACGCAGAGATGATTGACAGTGGTCAGCTCATTGTTGCTATGGTCATCACCACCACCAACCTCATCACCACCATCAATCTCATCCCCACCACAGTCATCATCATCTCTAGATATCTTGAAGCAGAAACTCTTAACTAATTGTAATCTTACTTTTCTCAGTTGTTAAGTGGGCATAACGCCTTAAGACTCCATGGAAGTATAAGAGAAAAATTGTTAGGTGAACATTTATCAGCTTCAGTCCCCGACAAAGACGGGCCTTGTTGCCATCAAGACTGTTCAGATCAGATCTTCACACTGACACCCAGATTCTGCTCTACACCCCGATCCTCCTCCCCGGCTCCCCAGTGGTGGGGGAGACAATCCCTCATCCTGAGGCTGTAAGTGCTGCTAGCTTCTGTTTTCTCCTGACTCAAATCAAAGGTAAACCCCACTCCTGATACAAGCTCCGTTTCTTCTGGAAAGCTAGTGCATGGCCTCTACTTGTAAAAATGTTACAGGGCACCCCAATGTGAATTGGGGTGCCTGTCTGTGGGTCTTCACCTACGCACTTAAGATTCAGTCGTAGTATGGACACACTGCAGAAAGGTTCAATAATGGATTTATTTACAAGGAGAAAGGTAAAGGAACAACCCGGGGAAAGGGGGAGAGAAACACAAGTTAACTGGAATGTCCTGTCAGTTCTGCTGACCTGGACTCCGCCAGCTCGCTGAAAACCGATCGAGAGCCAAACCACCAGCCGCGGGCCACCAGGCCAGGAGCCCCCAGAGCCCACATGTCAGGTTTTGTCCTGACCTGGCTACTCAGCCCCGCCCTCACGCCCCAGCGAGCTTCTCCTTCTAACTGATGGGATTTGCAGTTCCAGTATCTGGAGTGGGGCGGAGTCCATGAGACCTGTACCTGTTACAAAAAGACCCAAAATGTTCAAAAGCCCCATCCATGGCAAGAATTACGAGTCGGTACCGTCCTTCCAGCAGCTCGGGGAGACTGTGGGGGCCTTCTGGGGGTCTGGGCCAAAACGACCTCTGAAGCTGAGCTTGGATGGGCAGGAGTCTCATGCTCGGCCTTCCTGTCTCACCTTCGCCTCTGTTGGTAATTAATTGACTTACTGATTCTCAGCAAGAAACAGAGCTCTGGGCCCTCCCAGATGGCAGAACCCGTTAAAGCTCTGCACCATGAAGCTATCGCAGTCACTGCAGCACAAGTTCAATCCCTGGCCAGGAGCTGACCCACAGGGCGCTGCAGACCTCTCCTGACCCACCTGCTACTCCCCTCAGCAGTGGATTTCAGTCAACCCGCCTGTTCTGCTCCCTACTATGTCTCTAGTGAATCCTCTCAGCACCCCTGTACCCCAGCTGGCCTGTACCCCAGCTCTGTTGCATAAATACATAAATCTTTTAAAAATGCAAGTGAGGCCACTTGATGTGCCAAATTTGCTCCGACCCTCTACATGGACGGCCCAGTCCCCCGTCATTTAGTGGGGCCCTAGGCAGGTGCTGCCATGGTGGGCAGGCAGGTGACCAGCGGAGGGTCAGAGAGATTTGTTGCCCTGGCTGAGGTCACACAGCTCGTGGCTTCAGGACCTCGCCTGGCCCGGCCTGCCCTGGATGCGTCTGGACAGCGCCGACGGGACAGGCCCAGGCTCACTCAGTGAGTCCCAGCAGGAAGCCCCAGGTCAGGGCCCCTTAGCCAGCCCCCGGGGTGCACAAGGGCCCCGAAAACCAGGTGGC
>NW_004567113.1:52142674-52143756 GCF_000260355.1 Condylura cristata
GTCTGCCACGCCATGTGGTCACCTCCGGGGCAGGCGGGGATCGAACTCATGCGGAAGTGGCTTTAGCTTCTTAGTGCTGCGCTTTAACCCGCTGCGCCACCAGCGAGGGCCCTGGTCTGGGGAGTTTTTAAGGGCCTCTGGGATTCCGTCCGGTATGGGACCTTGGGCTGCTGCAGTCTGGGGGAAGGAGGCAGGGAAGCGGCCCGCTGTTTCCGGCTGCTGTGGGAAGATAAACGCAAGGCCAAGAAGCTTCCAGGCCCCTCCGCGCCTCCCTGGGTTGCCAGGAGCCCAGGCGTCTCTTTGGGTGACCTTTTGTTTATATTTTATGTAGAGGGGCTCTGCCGAGGGTCGCCGTTCTTGCCTGGCTGGGTGCCCCATAGGACACAAAACAGTTAGACATTGCCTCCACGCACAGTCTGAATGCGCCGGTTGAGATTCGCCCCATCAGATTGGAGACTTCTTACCTTCAGGCCTTTCCTCTGGTGCTTGCTGACTAGGGGGTGGGGGGGCGCAGGGGCTGAGGGGGGCCCAGTTTGGCCCCCTTACAGCCCCAGCTCAGAGCCCAGACCTGTGCGCATGCCCTCAGGAGACATCTGCCAGCTGTTCTCGTGCACGTGGAGGGCAGGAAACCCACCAGGGAGCGAGATCCCAGCACAAGGCTTCAGGGCAGGGGGGGCCCTCTGACCCCACCTCCAGTAACAGAACTGAGACCGGGAGGGGCCACTCACAGTGAGTGTCCGAGATGAAGTGGCAGTCAGCTGAGACGGACTGCTCTGAACGCATTTTAAATTGCCCCGTCATCGGTCTCTCTCTCATTTTTTTTAAGATTTATTTATTTATGCATACAGAACCGAGGTACAAGCCAGAGGTGCAGGGGCGGTGAGAGGATTCACCAGAGACAGAGTGGGGAGCAGCACAGGCAGCTTGACCAAGTACACAGCTTGAGGGGAACAGTGGGCCGGTCAGGAGAGGTCTGCCGGGCCATGCGGTCACCTCTGGGGCAGGCGGGGATCGAACTCATGCGGAAGTGGCTTTAGCTTCTCAGTGCTGCGCTTTAACCCGCTGCGCCACCAGGGAGGGCC
>NW_004567113.1:52144122-52144555 GCF_000260355.1 Condylura cristata
TAGAGGGTTTCTCTTCTGAATTGTTGCCGGAATGGGACGAATCCAGCATCCGTGGCTCCGACCGGGAAGCGCCCGAGCAAACTACCGCTACAGCGGCACCATCCTCACCCGAGACGAGAAGAAATGCCGCGTGTCGGTGAGGGAGCAGGAAGAGGGCATCGCCCTGAAGGTGGACTGCGTCCGGCTCAACCGTAAATTCTCCTGCTTCTTCGTCGGTGACCCAACCTCCTGCACAACAAGTGTTACGAAGAAGATGATCTACTGGAGACAGATTGCCCAGGACCTGCGCTCTCAGGTGAGCATGTGCAAGGACGCAGGTGCCGCCCTGAGCGCCAGGGTGTGCAGCAGGAGGTTCCCCGAATCCACTCTCAAGCTGGCGTACTCTACTCTGATCAACACTACGGGCCTGGACGATGTCGACAGCACCCCCTGG
>NW_004567113.1:52145759-52168922 GCF_000260355.1 Condylura cristata
TTCCCAGACATGAACCAGCCACTTTACGGGCATGGCCCCTTCTTGCCGTTCCCAGACATGAACCAGCCAGTTTTTCTGGATGGCCCCTTCCCGCCATTCCCAGACATGAACCAGCCAGTTCCTGGATGGCCCCTTCCCGCCATCCCTAGATAAAGACCAGCATCCATATCTTGATGTAGCTGAAGATTCAAGCTAAGCTAGAGCCCAACTCCCACTTCATGGAGGAGGCTGGGGACAACTGGCCCTTCTGTTTACAACAAAGGGTTGTCACGAGGCACCACTGGTTCTTTGGCTGTATTACGTGGTCAGGCTCTTCGTGTGCTGGGAAGCTCTGAAGTCTTCTGCGTAATGTGAGCTATGTTTTATGGGAACACAATGGGAGATTTAAGGAGATTTTATGGGCTTGTCCTTCTATGTCCTTTACCTCTCTCCTGGGGACGTGGTGTGTTCAGAGGCCGGGCACCATGGACGTGTGGCGCCACAGGCTGTGTGCAGTGGGGAGGGTGGCCCTACCCTCATGCGGCAAGAGCCAGAGGAAGGCTTCTGTCCAATGACCAAAGATAATAAAGCGCTGAGAATTTTTCAGAAATGTGTCCACATTGTTTGGTTTCTCTAAACCTGGTCATCATTGAATTCATAAACAGGTCCCAAAATACTCATGACAAAATAGCCAAGTTGCTCGCCCACCCTAGGGCACCCCCAAACGTGACCCACCCTCAACCCCTTTTTGTCCATTGGGTTGTCGGGCACAGGGTGGGTCTGGATAAGAGCAGCGCCCTGTGGTGGGGAGTCCAGTGGAGTAGGCATGGCATCAGGGGGAAGTGGTGGAAAGGGCCACAGTCTGGAGTGGCAAAGGCACTGTTAGGGGAGCAGGACTTGGGAGGATACCTGTAGGCAGCAAAGGGGGCATAGGGTTGGTAGCACAAGCTGGCATCTGAGAAATCCTGTAAGATGGGAGGTCACGTATTTGGCGTGTGGTGAGATGTAGTATGACATTGCTGCTAGTCATTTACATTCTAGTATGAAGGGTCTGAAAGTATTTTTGATCAAGTTGGGGTGAGACGATGCACCCCCCATGACTTGCCTGGATTAAAAGAGAACAATCAGGGGCAGCACACTCTGTATCAAAGTCCTTGTTGAAAGCAGGGAAGAGGCAGGTGGAATCTCCACACGTCCGGTCCTCCAGCCAGCCTTTTCATGACTCATCCCGAACCTACCCTGCCAGGGAGTCTCTTTCCTCTGCCTTCTTTCCCACGGCGCTCTCTACTTCCAGGAGCTGAGCCAGCCCAGGCTGTGAGCTGACGTCTTAGAGGGTTTCTCTTCTGAATTGTTGCCGGAATGTTGCAGTCAAAGGCCGTCAGGCTTATGTTGGGGGTGAGGTGGCATTTTCATCTTTTTCTGTCAGAGCAGAAACACTATTGTATCTGGAGTAGGAGAAGCGGCTTCCGTCATTTTCCCCATCTTTATATCAAGCGGACGTAGCGGCCACTCCTTATAGGAGTGTTTAACGGGCCGCCGACAGAGTGCTTTGAGGATTTGCAGAATGATTCCTAATCAAGTAGCTGTTGGGTCCCAGCCGGGATGAGCCTCCCCAACCACCCCGGAGCTTAAGCACAAGATCATAATAGGAAGAAGACATCTTGCCACCTGTGTGAGTGGCTTAACCTTTGGGCAGCTGATTAATATCCACCCTTGATCGCAGTAGCACATGGGAGGGAGATTTCCTCCTGCCCCCAGGCCAACATCCTGGGATTAAGGGTATAAAAGGGAGGCTGGAAAGGATAATAGGGGAGAACGTTTTGCTGCAACCATCTACATGTGCTGACTCTTCAATCTCCACGTTCCTCCTGCAGAGTCCTATCCCTGCCATGCGGGCGCAGCAGTAAGTAGCAAAGACCAAAACGTTCAAGAGAGAATCCAGTCCCCGTCTGGGCTTCCAGGATTAGATCACCACCTGGTGGCGCTATGGAGTTGCCAAGGCCCCAAGTACACCCCAACCTCCCGGGAAGTTGCCAGAACAGAATGCTCACCCAAGAAACCGGGTTGTATTAATTGGCCCGTGCATAATTAAATCCAATGCAAATGAACTCTTTGAACTCTTGCAGATGATTGCTTTAAAAAGAAAATGTGAAGAGTCACTTACCCTCCTTGTGCTTTCAGATCAGCTGAGCTGGAAGAATAGGGAAGCCTATATTCTACCCACATGGCCTCCCCTGGGGTGGGGGGGGATGAAGGCAGCACCCTCTCCCTCCTCCTCCTCGCACACAGGGGAGGGAGCTTTTGTATTTGCGCTGCCGAGCAAGCTCTGAGGTCAAGCAGATAGGCAGGTGTCAGCATGATCAGTCCCTTTGCCCCACCCGGTCCAGGGTGCGTGTCTACACGTCTCACTTGAAGGTGGCAGCCTGTGCAATCAGAGGCCTCCTTCATGTCCCCTAGGGGCAGGCAGAGGGAGGACAGAGCCAGGAAGAGCAGAGGGCTTGTGGGGTTGGAGGGGACGTGTGAGGCTCAGGCTCTCAGCAACGTGTCCTGAAACAGCGGCAGCTCACGTGACCTGCAGCTCACGTGACCTGGACCTCACGCTGCAATCAATGGGCCAATGAAATCAGGACATGGGCACATTCCACTGGTTGGTGGCAGCTTTTGACAGCTGCGCAGGTTAAGTGTATGTGTTTTTAAAAGTCTCAGTGGGCACACAAATTCCTAGTGGTATTAAATAGCTTACTGGGGACACCTCTCCCATGTCCAACCCCCGGACATGTGGCCTCAGCCCCTGAGGTTGATTGGGCCACCGGAGCTGCCTGAGCAGCCTCTTGAGATTAACTGAGCAAATAGGGATCAACTGGCCGCCTCTCATCTCCCCAAAGTCAGCTTGAGCGTGATGTCTCATGTGACCCGCTAAACAGGAACTCTGAAACCTCATGACTAATGGACACTTCAAGCTGAATGCAGGGACAGTTTGGGGCAATGGCTGTGTTTTGCTGCCAAACTGGATTTTAGTTGATGTTTATCTAGTCGGTCTCCTCGTTTTCTGAAGAATGAATAAGCCTTTAATGCACTCGAGTAGACTCAACAAAGTGACATTGCTGCCACATAGCCACAGTGATTTTATCTGCCGCGAGAGCGCTGTTGAAGGACGGATTGGTTTTGACCGTGCACGGCAAGGTCACGATTCATCTCAGACCCAAATCACATCCCTGTCGGGTCTGGACCAGCTCTCCAGGTCAAGGAACCTAAAGTAAGAACAAACACGAGAATAAATCCGCTTGATGTGCTCAGCCACCAGCCCTGGCCCGTGTGTGGGTGCCAGTGTGCTCAGGCTTCCTGGGGTCCCCCAGAGGAACCTCCTTTACATGGCTTAAAGCCAGGATGAGAGAATGGCATCATGCCAGCCTGATCGTGAGAAAAACACCAGACAAGTCCCAAAAGGAACAGCTTCCAAGTACTGGCTCTTGCCCGACCTCCCTGACACAGCAGCGAGGCCCTGTAGAGAGATATTGTCCAGAAGCCATCCCTGGCGTGGTGACACCACTTGGGGCCTCTACGTTCTTGGGAATCACCATGGTCCGTACACGGAGCTTTTTCCTGATATCCCTGTTTTAGTTGTCAGCTTCAAGGGACTTTTTTTTTTTAATTTATTTATGCATAGATAACTGGGGTACAGAACAGTGGTGCGGGGCAGTGAGAGGATTCACCAGAGACAGAGTGGGGAGCAGATCAGGACGATGGATGAAGCCCACTGCTGAGGGGAGCAGCGGGCCGGTCGGGAGAGGTCTGCCACGCCCTGTGGTCACCTCCGGGGCCAGGGATGGAAGTTGCACTGAAGCAGCTGCCGCCAGCTTGCAGCGCTGCGTCCTAACCCGTTGTGCCACCAGGGAGGACCTTCAAGGGACTATTTCGCCCTGTTCTGTTCACTGCAGAGCTTAGAACACGGCCCGTTCCACAGAAAACATCGGAAAATGCAGACTGGATGTCCAGGCTCAGCAGACACGTGCAGACGGGGATTGTGCACAGACCCCAGTTGGGGCGTCACCCGTCAGAACTTCAGAAAGAGCTGCTTTCATGCCCGAACCAGAGCATGGGCCCTTGTCCCGCAGCCCCAAACTGAGGCCCCTCAGCCATCCAGGGAGAGGGTCCCCTGAACCATCCACGGTCACGGTGCAGACTGCAGCCCCCAGAGTTGTGGGCCTGACAAGACAGGGTGGTGACACTGCAGTCCCTCACAGAGTCTGGGACTCTTCCCGACACAGGCCGAGCAGCCACGCCTGCCCGGCCTCGGCCCCCACGTGCTGTGTGCCCGCCCACCCACCACCCACCCGCCTTGGGGCTCCTCCAGACCACAGCACCCCCAGTCAGCCCTCACCCGAGAGCAGAAGTTGGAGGTGAGAGGCTGTGGGAGGAGGAGGCTGGGCGGCAGGAGCAGATTTGAGGTGCCCCGGCTGGCTTGGGTCATCAACTTGTTATTGTTTCCTTGCAGTTAGGAAGACCCGTTTGCGTGAAAGGTGTGGTGACACCAGCCAGCCTCAGGTCTCGCTGCAGGTGTCTCCTGCGTGCTCACATCACACAAAATATCTGTTTTGAAAAATGCAAGTGAGGCCATTTGACGCACCAAATTTGCTCTGACCCTCTACGTGGACGGCCCAGTCCCCCGTCATTTAGTGGGGCCCTAGGCAGGTGCTGCCATGGTGGGCAGGCAGGTGACCAGCGGAGGGTCAGAGAGATTTGTTGCCCTGGCTGAGGTCACACAGCTCGTGGCTTCAGGACCTCGCCTGGCCCGGCCTGCCCTGGATGCGTCTGGACAGCGCCGACGGGACAGGCCCAGGCTCACTCAGTGAGTCCCAGCAGGAAGCCCCAGGTCAGGGCCCCTTAGCCAGCCCCCGGGGTGCACAAGGGCCCCGAAAACCAGGTGGCACCCCCCAGCCAGCCGCTGGCCCACAGCCTGCACTGAGGGCAGACGGGGGTCACACAGCAGCTGCAGGGCCAGGCTTGACCTAGCTGCTCCTCCTCTAGCTCTGTGGCCTTGGACAAGCCCCACCACGCCCAGGCCCCAGGCTCCGGGGAAAACCTGGGACTTCCTGGTGACCCGGTCCATGGTGCATTTGGTCAGAATAAGGAGCTTTGGCAAAGCAGGCTGATGTTCTTCCTAGCGCCACCCCCAGATACTGCTGCCGGGGCTCTCATCCCACAGTGAGGGTCTTTTCCAAACTCAGTTCTCCTGTCCTGGGGGCAAAGGAAAGGGCTTGCAGAGACCAGCCTAGTGCCTGGCAGTAACTCCCGTGCCCCAGGGTTACACCCACACTGTCCCTGCAGGAACTGGCTCCCTGGGAAGCAAGGGTGTGGCTGTGATCAAGCATGTGAATGCAACTCCGCAGGTGTGAGCCGTAAAACCCTCTCTGCCAGGCTGCTATAAAGGGCTTCCCCGCCTGCCCTGCAGAAGAAGCTGGCCAAGCTCCCCCACCAACTCTCCTAACACTGGGACTGCCCAGGCCTGCACGCGAGGATCAGGTAGGACCTGCTCTCTTCAGCCCCCACCCACCCGCTCCCATGTCCAGACCTTCCCTCACTCCCGGGCCGGATCCCACGTGGGGCCGCCTGAGGGTCAAGGTGGCGATCACCTGGCCCACCGGCCTCCCGTCGCCCCTGATGGTCCCTCTCAGGGGGCCCAGAACCCCAGGGTAGAAGTGAGCCCTGGACTGAACCCTAGACCTGCTGCTCTTTAAACAAAACCCCACTTTTTCTTTAAAATGAAACATTGGGGGCCTCCCTGGTGGTGCAGGGGTTAAGTCTCAGCACTATGAAGCTATCTGCAGCCACTGCAGCTCCAGTGCCACCCCCAGCCTGGGAGGGACCCACAGGGTGCAGCAGACCTCTCCTGTCTCCCCACGGCTCCCCTCAGCTGTGTTTCAGTAGATCTGCCTGTCCTGCTCCCCGCTCTGTCTCTGGTGACTCCTCCCACCCCCAGCTCCTCTGACCTGCACCCTGGCTCTTCTATGCATATGTAAATAAAATAAAACCTTTTTAAACATTTTTTAAAATAAAATGAAATGGGACATTGGTTAGATGAAGCATAGCATCATAAGCTAAGTTAGGAGGAATCACACTTGTTCCTTTATTTCTTGCCAGTGTTTTCTGCAAGGCAGAGGGGGTGAAGGCAGGAAGTGACCAGCGTGGGTGGCTTAAGAGCTGAGAGATAAGTGCTGAGGCCTGAGTCTTTGTCACTAGTCTGTGATGGCAGCTTGAACACTGATTTGCCCAACGGTCTGAGATTCAACGGTCTCCAGGCAGCCTCGGGGAGCTGAACTGACCCCAGGCAGGGCTGGCTGGGTTCATAGGGTGAGAATCCAGTGGAGCCAGGTGCCCAGCTCGCTGTGGGTGTCCGGCGGCCTCTCCCCGTGTCGAGTGAGGCTTTTGTTATCCACCTGATAAAATCCATGCAGCTTATGCACAGTGTGGGAGGCACAGTGTTACTGTTCAGCACTGCCACAGCAGAGCTCCAGAACCAGCCTTAACTTCTTGCAGCCTGTGGTATAAATGCACAAACTGACTTTGCTGGGGGTGGCGCTAGGAAGAACATTAGCCTGCTTTGCCAAAGCTCCTGAAACTGACTCCCCTCCACCCCAAACGAACTTACAGGCTCACCCACCTCAGAGGGTGCACACCGCATGTGTGTTCCACCTCGGGAAACACGCCCTTCCGAGTCACTTCCCAGATCTCTTTTTGTGCAAGTGCATGTAGAACTGAATTAAAAATCCAGCACTTTGGCGCAGGACGAGCGTGTGATGGGCATTGCACCAACCTTTGGATTTCTAGATGAAGGAACTGAGACAAGGCTTGCCCAGGTCTAGCCACGGAGAGAATAGGAAGGGACTCTGAATCACGGCTATTTCACTTCCTCAAGGGGCGCTGCTAAGCCAGGCCAGAGGTGGCATCAGGCAGCAGGTGGAGTAACGAGTGTCCATTAGGTGCCCAGTAACGAGTGAATGGGGTCGTGAGTAAAAGTGGAGAGAGAGTGAGCCAATGAGACTGAGCGTTCCTGAAACTCCAGGAGTGGTGAAACAATGAATGAAGGTTGGCACTCAAGACCCAGCGCAAGCAGAAATGTGACAAAGGGCGGCTTGTCCGGTAGTTCAGGAACCAGAGAACTGTGAATCTCACTGCCTAGCGAGCAGGTGTGTGTCAGGGTGGAGGGAGCACGGGCACTGACTCACCTGCCTTTCATCCAATAGGCCCCAGCACGCTGCAGTCATGAGGATCTGCAGCCTCACCTGCCTGTCCTTCCTGCTGGCCGCTCAGGCGCTGCTGGGGGAGGGGCGGAAGGAAGCCACGAACAGGCGTGGAAACAAGGCCACGGCAGGGAGCGTGCACCCTCCCCAGCCCGGGGCCCAGCAGAGAAGCCAGTCGCCCAAGGCCCTGACCAAAGGCAAGTTTGTCACCCGAGACCTGGCTGACTGCAGGTGGGCAGTGACCGAGCAGGAGAGGGGCATTGCCCTGAAGGTCGAGTGCACCAGACAGGACGCGGCGTTTTCCTGCGTCTTCACTGGCAATCCCACCCCTTGCTTAGAGCTGAACAAGAGGAGTGCGTACTGGAAACAAATCGTTCGGAGCCTGCGGTCTCAGAAAGTCCTCTGCGGGGACCCCAGGAGCGTCCTGAAGAGCAGGGTGTGCAGAAAGAACTTTCCAGAATCCAATCTCAAGCTGGCGAACTCCACTCTGATTCAGAACAAGAAGCCGCACCCCAAGGACACGGAGTTCACGTCCAGGGAGCAGAGCACAGTCAAGGGCCACGGGCTCTCCAGCCAGGTGGGCACCCCGACCACGACCACCCAGGACCCCAAGTGCAAGGATGACCCCGACATGGTGCAGCAGAAGAGCACGGCCCTGGACTACTGCGGGGAGTCCTGGAGCTCTCTCTGCGAGTTCTTCATCGCCATGGTGCAGGGCACCTCATGCTGATACCCAGAGGGCAGGGCCCCTGGGTGCCCTCCGGCTACGCCCTCCCCGGGCACCGTCAAACTCTTCGTGTCCCGGGAGGCAAACATTTGTGCAACGGGGCACAGCAGCATATTTAGACATTTTTTCATTTTTATTTTTGTGTTTTGGAATTTACTTCATATTCATTTCCTTCAATGTGATTTGCAAGGCTGTTGACATCAGCGGATGAGTCCAGCCACAGAGCGGCACATCGTCGGCTTGTCCTTGAGCTCCAAGGAGCTGAGAGCGGTTTCAGTGTGATCCGGTGTCTGCTGTGTTAACAAAAATAATAAACTTCTGGGAGTTTTTCAGAAACATGTTCAACTACTGTTTCGTTTCTCTGTCAACAGGTTCCTGCGTACCCCCCACCCACCCCAGTCATCCCCAGAGGCATCACCCCAAGCACCCCTCTATACTTTCAGCCACTGGTTGGGGTTGGCCCTCATTGGCCTTTACTAATCAGATCTTTGCTTTCAAGTGGGACCCCTGGGGGCCTTGTGATTAAGACACTTGTAGGGGCCCCATGCTGGTAAGAGGCAATGCAGCACCTGGACCCAGGAGCTCGAAATTCACCTCTCAAGACTGAGGTTGCGCCGCCCGCCCCCAAAGACTGAAGTCATAGCCCATCACCACCCCTCATGCACAGCGCCCTAGCGTCAGGCCCCCCGCTCTGGCCCAGGGGGCAGGGCAGGGTAGGGCAGTGCCCAGCGATAGAGACGCCAATGGACAGCAAGAAAGGAAGCAGGCTAGACGGAGGCAGGCAGAAGCTGCTGGAGCATCTGGGTGATGTTCAGGAGACAGGTGTACTGGACACTGGAGAGTTCCTGCAGGTAGGAAACAGAGCGCACTGGAAGCACTTTAGACAGATGACAAGGAACAGAGAGGAAAGAAAGAAGCCGAGAGACCCAGGCTGGAATGTGGCACAGTGTGGAGCTGACGTTAGCCCTTTGCGTGTTAGTATGAAGGACCTGAAAGTGTTCTTACTCAAGAGTTGGGGAGACAGGGTGACGGGCCCCCACGGCTTGTGGCAGTCCACCAAGAGCAAAGTGAGGAGCGGGAGCTGGTCATGACGGCACTGTGCTCTAGCCCCTGTCCACGGTCAGGAGGGCGGCGGGCGGGGTCTGGCCTGCCTCACCCGCAGGACCCAGGCAGGGCCCTCAGCGGTCAGTCCGCAGCATGGCAGCCTCAGAGCAGATTCAGGGGTCATCACCAACATCATCAACACTAGTTCTCTCTGCTACTGTGCCAGGCGTGGGGGTAAGCTCGCTCTACGGAATCGGCACGGTCATTCCTTCACTCATCACTCAACTCATCAGCGGTGAGCACCAGCTCTGACCTCCTCCGTGCTGGGGGCTGGACAGCAGTGCCCAGACACACTCTGTCCCCAGAACTGCTGGCGGGTTGGTGATGATGGGCTCACACATGAGCTTCCTTCCCCTGGAGAGGAAGAAGAGAGGCCAAGGGCGGGGTGTGATGGAGGGGCCCCCTAGACGGCAGAGTCCAGCTCCCTTTGTGGCTGACTGTGACCGGCCACCCGGAAGTCAGCTGGGTGATGCTCCTTCCAAGAGCACCAGAGGGAGAGTAAATGCAAATGCCCTGAGATCAGATGATTTCATGCTACGCGCTTCCATCATGCCCGGCATGCGTGTAGAAAACAGCCCAAGTCTTCGTCTTCGTGGCCCTTGCATTTCCTTAACCGGGTCAGGTTTGGGGTGTTGAGAAGCACTCCCGGGATTGACAGCGCCTGTGGGTGGGAGATCGGTGTTGAGGTTCCCCAAGGCATTCTGTTCTGAAATTCATCATCTCCTCCACTTGAGGAGAGAGGGGTGACGTGGGCCGACCTTGGAAGGACCCTGGAGGCCTCAGTTCCGTCCGTGTGCATATCCCCTTCCTGTGCTTAGACAGAGAAAGCTCCAGAAGCTAAAACTCCCACTTGTGCCCAGCTTTCCATCACTGCTCATCCTAAGGGGGACTTCGGAAAAGATGAAAAATAAAAATTCTACCCAAATGGGTGCTCTGCGTTTTCTCTACAAGGACTTTCTGGATATGACATGGAGGTACCTGTGTGTGCGCCTGTGGGATGAATCCCTGGAGAGCAGGAGGCAGGGAACCGTGGGCCGGTGGGAGGCGCCAGGGGCTGGCGTGTCCGCACCCCCAGATCTGTTCAGCAGAGCAAGTTTCTCTTGTGCTTTATGAAATTGCATCTCATCAGAGCCTCTTCCCTCCGGCTGCCTGGCTCCGTGTGGCAACTCTCAGCCACGCCAGTGCCAACTTGAACCTGGGAATCTAGTCTCTCATCTGGCCTCCTACCATTCCACCCCGTCCCCTGTCTCCCTCCTAAGCTGTTTTGGCAGAAGAAGCAAAGCAGGTAAAAGTGTCTGGAGCTGGCAACTCCCAGGCACCTCGGAGGCGGGCCAGCCTCTGGGATTAGTTAGTGATGCCCGCGTCCATGGGACTGGCCATGGGACTCACTCAAAGATGTGTCGTAAACAAGCAGGGGAAAGTTTCTTAGGAGCCCTGCTACGAGCAGAGAATGGAGGACGGACGGAGGTTCCAGAGGAGGCTGCTTTGGGATCTGTTGCACCTGAGGTGGGTGATCCAGGAAGGTGCCACCAGGGAGCTGGAAATGTGGGTGATAACACAGCCAAGATGGCCTCCGTCTTGTCTCCCCCTGCAGCTCCAGCACGCAGACCAGCACATGTTGGACCTCCGTAAATATTGGCTGACGCGCTGAGATACTGAGCTAAAGAAAATAAAAACTCTAACTAGAAGGTGCACCTGCACCCCGGGGTCGTTTGCAACAGCCAGGACACCGGAAGCACGTAAATCCCACCCAGGGAGGCCTGGGCTTAAGAAGCCCTGTGGTGCGTGTACCCTCGAAGGGCCTCTCCTCACCGGCCAGGACAAATGTTTCCCTTCCGTGACCACACGGATGGAGCTTGAGGGGATGGTGCTTAGTGGAAATTAATCAGGAGAAAGACGAATACCAGATTTCACTCACCTGACGTGGAGTCACAAAGTAAAGAAACAGTTAAAACTAAACTAAGTGTCTCCTTGGTAACCTAAGCGTTAAGGATCAGCGCTGTTACTGCTCAGCCCCACCATGTCGCCTGAGTCCATCCCTGGCCAGGGAGTGGCCCACAGGGCGCAGCAGACCTCTCCTGTCTCCCCGCTGCTCCCCTCTGTTCCCCTCAGCAGTAGGTTTCAGTCAATCTGCCTGCATTGCTCCCCACTCTGTCTCTGGCGACTCTTCTCACCCCCTGTATCTCTGCCTGTCCCCCTGTTCTTCTAGGTAAAAATAAATACAATCTTAAACAATAAATAAAACTAACCCCAAACAAGCCCTAGAAGTCTGACTGCAGAGCTGAGGCTCGCAGTGGGAGTGGGTACCCCAGGGTGCTGTTGGCCCTATGGGCTCTGGTGGGAGGTGACGGGGGCCCAGAGTGTGGTAACATACATTTGAAGAGGTGTGAGCCCATACCCCCCAAACCACATATGGTGTTGTAAACCAAAGTTACTTCAGTAAAAATAATTTTTTTTAAGATTTATTTATTTATTCATACAGAACTAGGGTAAGCCAGAGATGTGGAGGGTGAGAGGATTCACCAGAGACAGAGCGGGGAGCAGAACAGGCAGATGGACGAAGTACACTGCTGAGGGGAGCAGCGGGCGGGTCAGGAGAGGTCTGCCACGCCATGTGGTCACCTCCAGGGCAGGCGGGGATCGAACTCATGTGGAAGTGGCTTTAGCTTCTTTGTGCAGTGCTTTAACCCGCTGCGCCACCATGGAGTGCCCAGCAAAAATAATTTTAAGAAATAAATAATACATACAAATTTGAAAAATAAATACATAGGAAAAAGGTGGAGGACAAGAAAAAAAAGGGAAACAGTGAGGAAGAGAAAATGTGCTTTTCACTTTTGAGCATTCAGTAGTAGCAAGTAGCAGAACATGCAACAGCCACAGCAGCCAGAGGGACAAGCCAGCAGCGAGAGGGAGAAGGGGGTGCTTAACTTCACCCATGGGGGAAAACACTGCAAATTCCCCGGGTGTATGTCCCGGGACCCCTCCTTTCGGCACATATTAAAAGCGCTTTCATTGGATTATATTGCATGCATTTGTGACTTGTTTTCATTGAAATGTTCATGAGCAAAAATTATCATTGTCTTTGCTAATGCCTTGTTTCTGCAGCATGTCTTCAGCCTGCCTCGCATGCAGTGTGTGACGCAGTACACATGACGGTAGGGTCTGTAAGCCACTGTTGGAACCGGTTGCTGCCACCTGACTGTGATCATGCTGGTGAAAACCATCCTTGAAGAAGTCTGCAGCACGCCCTGCAGGTACCCTGGTATCTGTTTTTCACTTGAGTGTGCTAACATGGGTATTTATTCCTAACTATGAACTACACGTAAACTTTTTTTCTATCTGTTCAAAATACGTACTGACAGAAATACATGGGTAAACTCTAATAAAGTACATAGTACAGAAAAAGATGTTTATTTTTTAACATTTAGGATTTTTTTTCTGCAAGACAAATTCCAAGAAAGTAGATCATAACATCCAAAATTTTGCCTCGGAAAGACACTACACGTTATCGCAAAAACTGACTTCACCAGTAAAACGATGACTGAGCCCTTCACTCACAGTCCACCGCAGCTCCTGGCCAACGCCGTCAACCCACACCCCTGGCTTGTTTCCAAGCAAACCCCAGACATCCATCATTTCATTCACCTATATTTCAGCACAGATATCTCTAGAAGATAAGACAAGCGCATAGTTGCTCGTGAAGTTCTGAGTACCTATTGCCAAACCTCCTGCCAGAAATGTCGCAATAATTTTTATTGCTCCCAGCAGTGTCCGATGAGGCCATTTCTCCTCACTGTGATGGATGCTGGGAGCACCAGTGAAGTGTTCAGGTAGGGAGGAGTCAAACTCACAGAGTTAAAGCGTTGGGGTGCCTTTCAGGGGAGAACATCTCCATGTCACAGGGGAAGGTGTAAGCTCAACCCACAACAAGATGAATAACAGATGAGGTTCACCTGCCATTGTTCATGACAGCGAACCGGTAGAATCAACTGGCCTAGCCGTGGGCACTGGTTAAAAAGCTTGAGCAAGTCAGTTAGAATCATTCTAAAAGACGCAATTTAGGACATAATGTGGTTTCAAAGGCGTGCCTACCCATCTTCCAGGCTTATAAGTGAGTGTGTCGAGTGTTTCTTCTACTGCATGCAATTGTTTCTCAGTCGCTGCCTTGGAGGGAAGAGGGGGGGGGGGGGGGGGGGTTTGCTCTACACCTTGGCATCTTGCTTTCTCAGCTCTGTACCAGGCTTCACCCCATGAAATTGCCAACTTTGCGCTTTTTTTTTTTTTGACCCGCAAAATGGCAGTTGCGTTTCGTTCAAGCGAATGTTTCTTTATTCATTAAGAAGAACAAAACTTGAAACCATCAGCAGGAAGAGCTATCACATTACAAGATGAGTTTAGAGTTGACATTGTCAGGCAGATAAGCCGTGGGAAGTGAGCTGCTGAGTCAGGACCCTCCCACATCCTCTGTTTTCCACCGGGAAGCTGGGAAGTCCCCAGAGCTCTCATCCTTGCAGGGTCACCCAAGGATAGATTCTTGATTCTCAAGACGACATCAACTTTGAAAGCGGCTTAAAATAAAGTTGAGGCCCTCCCTGGTGGCGCAGTGGGTTAAAGCGCAGCACTAAGAAGCTTAAGCCACTTCTGCATGAGTTCAATCCCCGCCTGCCCCAGAGGAGATCCACATGGCGCGGCAGACCTCTCCTGACCCGCCCGCTGCTCCCCTCGGCAGTGTGTTTCGTTGATCTGCCTGTTCTGCTCCCCACTCTGTCTCTGGTGAAGCCTCTCACCCTCCACATCTCTGGCCTGTACCCCAGTTCTGTATGAATAAATAAATAATCTTTAAAAAAATAATAAATAAAGTTGAGATGCAGTTGGGAGCTTTTTCCTCAGACCCAAAAGTTGCCAGAGAAATTAAACAAAAATCCTGAGAGGGGGCAAATTCTCCCCTTAGCCTCTCTGAGAACTCTGTGTCACTGCCCCCACAGCTTAAGGCCCGTCTCTTCACTTGAGAGAGAAAGGGCACTTAAGCTATCCAGTCAGCTTCTGATGAAAAATGACCTGCACCTTCACACTCCAGAGCCTTCTGGGGACTTGGCAGAGTCCACAGGACAACGGGCCTGTTCAGATGCACGGGGCATCACGGGTGGGGGCAGTGGGTGGGACAGCAGGCCCCAGGGGACTCACAGGCAGCCAGGAAGCCCCAGGACCTTGGTGGGACACTCGGAGCCTTGCATCTTACTTCATGGCCCACCCGGGGAGCGCGCCCACTCCCAGGTGAGAACAGGTAGGAGGCAGCTGAGGTGACAGACTCAGTTTCTTCCTCCAAAGCGCCCTCTCCCCATGAACTCCAGGCTGACAGGGGTTGAAGGAGGCAGCTGTAATGCATGATACTGAGCAGGGGGCTTTCCTGGGTGTGGGCTGCAGGATGGGGACAGCACAGCTGCTCAGATCTAGCCCCCCATGGCGCCTCCCCACCCCAGAACCCAGCCAAGCTTAGCGCACCTGGAGGTGGTCCAGCCCTGCCTGCCTTGCCAGCGCCTTTCCCCCATGGCCGGCAGCCCCTGCTGGACAGCAGGCCCACCAGCACCCAGCCGCCTTCCCTCCCAGGCTGCCCTGCTCCCCAGCTTCCTGGATCTGACCACACTGCAGCCTGACAGGCCTCCCCCCAGCTGTGCACCTGGCTGAGCTCAGCACGCGCCCCCAACACTCTGTACCCCCAGCCCCTGGGCCCCTGGGCCTCTGGGCCTCCCTCTAGCCTGGCATCCATCATGTCCTTTAATAAGCTGGTGAGCACAATTCTTTCCCTGAGTCCTCCAGCTGCTCTGGTGAGCTAATTAACTCAAGGTGGGTGTGAGCGTAGAAACTCTCGTTTCCCCCTCTTCTCCTTCCCTTCTTCTTTCTTTCTTTTTTT
The DNA here is from genome assembly GCF_000260355.1 of Condylura cristata. NCBI lineage: Eukaryota > Metazoa > Chordata > Mammalia > Eulipotyphla > Talpidae > Condylura > Condylura cristata. Next base: position 52,160,722 of record NW_004567113.1, read on the forward strand.
TTTTTAAAGATTTATTTGTGCATACAGAACTAGGGTACAGGCCAGAGACTCAGGGGTGGTGATAGGCTTCACCAGAGACAGAGTCGGGAGCAGAACAGGCTGACTGACGAAGTACACTGCTGAGGGGAGCAGCGGGCCGGTCAGGGGAGGTCTGCCGGGCCATGTGGTCACCTCGGGGGCAGGCGGGAATCGAACTCATGTGGAAGCGGCTTTAGACTCTCAGTGCTGGGCTTTAACCCGCTGAGCCACCAGGGAGGGCCTCCTCTCTTCTTTCCATCGTTCATTCCTTCCTTCTTCCAGCACTGGGTCGCTGAACCCCCACTCTGTATTCAGAACGTCCTCAGCTGACCGTGGGGTTCACGTCCTGCCACACCTGTCATCCACTGGGAGGATCATAAGCCTTTAATCCGCCGCCCCCCCAAACATCAGCGCTTTGCCTCGCCCACCTGAACTGTGCGCCAGACACATGGCAGCCCACGCTTGGCAAAATCAGCTGAGATAACAACGTGTGGAACCTCTCGCGTCACCCACGGAAGAGTGCACGAAAGTGGAAAGTGGCGTGATGGGCCGTGAAAACGCAAAGCTCAGTAGCCAAGAAGCCCACAACGCAGGCCCCGTGGAGCGTCGGTGTTTGCCCGCTGGCCCCGCTGACCGGGTCAGGGGCTGCGCCAGCACCATCAGCCGGGTCAGCTGCCTCGGAGAGGTTATAAGTTCAAGTGGAAGTGCAGCCGTGTCCTGCTGTGTCCGCCTCCCTGCCTATTCAACAGCCAGGTCAAAGCGCCCGCCCTGGGCAGAGGCCTGGAGGTGCCGTGGGCTGTCATGTGCTGCTCAGCTTTTTCGTGGGGAACGTATCCCTAGCCAGGCTCCGTCTTCCCGTGCCCCGAAACTTCTGTCTCGCTGGATTAAAGGAATCAAAGAAAGGCCCAGAGCAGAGATGAGTCGTTCACAGTCTGACGGATCCTAAGCAGAGACAGTGACTATTCATAAGTTTCCCTGAGCCCTTGTTTTGCAGTGAAGTCTGTGAGACAGACTTTGCATATATATATATATATAATAAATCCCACAGTCTTCTTAAATGAATGTGCCTATCATCCAGGGCAAAAGACAGACAGATCTGTGTTAGGAAAGCCAACTCCCCTGCGTTTCTCCTTCACACCTCACTGGACCACACGAAGGCCTGACCGCAGGTGTGTGGGTTTCCTCGACACTGAGCTCTTCTGCAACACAAGCTCGTGTCCTGCAACTTGGCCTGCCACTACCTACCCGAGATCACTCCGGACGCCACGGGGAATGGCCCAGCCCCACGAGCAAGCCCCCGCCGAGCCAATCACAAGCCGCCGATCTCACCCACAGCTTATGTCCAACTTGGCTACGAACCAACAGTTTCTACACTCATACCCACCTTGGGTTAATTAGCTGGCCAGAGCAGCTCACAGGCCTCAGGGAAAGACTTGTGCTCACCAGTTTATTAAAGGACATGATGGAGGATACAGGTGAACAGGTGAAGAGATGCGGGGGTGAGGTGTGGGAGGCTCCCCGCAGGATCAGCTACGCCCCTGTAAAGCTGGTACATGGGCACCCCCACTAGAACTCTCTGGAACCCACTCATAGGGGGTTCACATGGAGGCCTCAGTACGTAGGCATGATGGATCATTAACCCCTCTTCCAGCACCTCTTTGGAAAATGGGGACCAAGGCTGAAAATTCCAAACTTCTAATCATGGTCCAGTTTGGTGTTTCTTGTGTGCACACCCATCCAGAGTTAACTTGTCAGAACAAAAGACTTTTTTGTTTTGAAAATTTATTTATTTATTTATGCATACAAGAGCTGGGGTATAGACCAGAGGTATAGGGGGTGAGAGGATTCACCAAACAGAGTGGGGAACAGAACAGACAGATGGACTTAAACCCACTGCAGAGGGGTGCAGAGGGTTGACAGGAGAGGTCTGCTGCGCAGTGTGGGTCAGCTCCCTGGCCGGGGATCAAACTCATGCTACAGTGGCTGCTGATAGCTTCATAGTGCTGAGACCTAACCTGTTGCACCGGCAGGGAAGCCCCTCAAAAAATATTCTTATCACCAAGAAATCCAAGAGATTTGGGAATCCTCTGTCATGAAACAGAATCAAAGAGCAAATATTTAGAACCAGAAAGTCTCCCACCCCCAAGGATTCACAAGGGTTTCAAGACCCCTGTGTCTGGAGTCTGGGGCATTTTGTTAGTTTGTTTTTCTTCCTCTAGAGTCAGCCAATGCGTGCAGTCATAGGGTGTCTTCCTCCTCCTGACTTACACACCTAGCACAATTCTCTCAAGGTCCATCCATCCATATTGTTGCAAATGGCACTATGTCACCATTTTACAGGCAGCATCGTCTTTATTCAGTCAGCTTCTGTATTCACTCCCCCACAGTCAGGGTGCTTGGGTTACCTCCCTGTCTTGACTACAGAACAAAAGTATTTTAAGTACTTGGCCTTCACCTCAGTCTACTCATCAGCAAAGCATATTTGGTTCTGTGTTCACATGACTAGTAAGACCTCCCTGCTCTCTGGCGTGTGGACCACTGGTTGTGGAATGGGAAAGCTGGATTCCTGTGTGGCTCTGGGTGAGCCATTTAATTTCTGTGTACCTTAATTACTACTGACACTTAGAAACCATTCGCTGAGCTTCTCCTAAGCCCCAGGCCCCGGGTTACGTCACACAACATTGATGCTACCGGGGCCTTGGAACTGGACAGACCTGGGCTCACTTTCCAGGCAATCACCTTCCTAACCATACAGGTGTGAACGTCACTTCCCGCTCTCCAAGCCACTGATAAAATAGGTGTGTTAGAGAATTAGGGTGCGGGAATTGTGTAAAGAGGTGCTCAGGGATTCGCCTCCTTCTGATAGCTCTTGCAAGGGTTTGTTCAGTGCACAGTTTAAAGACCAGGGTTGGTGGCCAACATTGTCAGTTCTGCTTGCCTGGTACTAGAGAGCCTCAGGAAACAAGACATCCAAGGACAAATCGGGTGAAGTCCTAGGGATACCAGGATGAGCTCTTCACCCTAGTTTCTGGGTTGCTGGCTCTGCCCAAGCTGTATGATCTCATAGGCTATGGTCATAAAGGGGTTAACTCTCTCCTGGGCACTAGAACACTCCAGCTTCTTAGCCTCACAGATGCCTCCAGCTCTTTTCCAGCTGTAGATTCCTTCAAGCACTTGCCAGGGTGCTGGGCAGGCTCAATTACAATTCTTCTCCCTTGCCAACAAATGGTTGCATTTGTTTAGCGATTGGCAAGGTTTCCTGAATCCTACTTGTCTCCATGGAACCTAACAAGGGATCCAGTGAGAGAGAGAAAGAGGACCCAAGTGTTCTGCTTTGCACAATCTGCCAACTCCAACTTGCACACAAAGCTCTTCATGGCCAGTGAGTTTGTGGTGAAAGTATCAAGGAGAAAGGGAAACATTTGGCAATGAAAGCTGGGCCCAAGCCCTGCACTGGGGGTCGAGAGAACCATCACCTGAAACCTCCCAGCCAGCCACCTAGGCCCCATACCTTCTCCATTACTGCCAGCATAGGGTACATGTCCCACCCCCAGTTAGGTGAACAGTGAGCAGAGCAAACCCAGACACAGATGCAGTTGCTAGCACACCTTTATCTGGTTAATTCTCTACCAGGCAGGCATTCTCATCATTCCGGCCCTGCAGCCAGGAAATCAGGCACAGAGAAGTGAAACAACTAGCCTAAGGTCACACAGCTACTACGTAGGAGAGCTGCCATTCAGCCCTGGCCCTGCCCAAATCAGGTTCTCAGTGACCCTCCGGACTTCAGAAACAGGAGTCCTCTGTGGTTTCCGCCACTGCTCTGATCTCCTCAGTGGTCTTTCCACATGGCAGACGGCATGATGGACAAAGAGCTCAAGAACTCTATAGTGGATCAAATAATAAAGAAGCTGTTGTATGTGTACCATGGAAGGCGAGGCAGCCATCAAAAATATGAAATGTTGCTGTTTACAACACAGGTGGACACTGAAGGGATTATGCTAAGTGGCACTAGATATATGAAGGAAGACAAATATTGTGGGACTTCGCTCATTTGTGGCCTAATAGACGGAAAAAGAGCAAGTGGTAAACAAAACTAACACAAACCCTTCAGCTCTGCCAACGTAATGGTGGTGACCAGAGGGGACGGAGGCGGGAGGCATCACTTGGTGGTAGGCGGTGACTGGACTTTTAGTGATGGGTGAGGTGTGAGATACATAATTGCTGAGGTGAGAACCTACATACCTGAAACCTATACAGTATTGTAAACTAATGTCACCTCAACTGAAAACGACAGAAGGAAGGAGGGTGGGAAGGAAAGAAGGAGAGACTGTAGCTTACACCACGTCCCCAGGAAGCCGCCCAGATCAGCTAACTCTGCTGGCCACACAGATGCCCCTTGGAGAGAGAGAGGGAAAGAGGGAGGGGAGGCAGAAGTGCGGGAGGGAAGGTGGGGGAAGGGTAGGGGGAGACAGAAGAGCACTGGGATGGGGAGGGGAAAGATACGGCCTCCATTTGTTCTGTAGGTGCTAATGAACCCCAACATTTTGTTATTTCCTTGCACCTTCACACCCACACTTGCGTATAACACAGTATTGCGCCTGTGGGCTGAGCGCAGTGGTCAGGTATTGCTCCTGGGCCTCTGAGGCTGTCTCTCACCTGCCGCCTTGAATGCAGGAGGCGTGCGTGAGTGCGCCTGAGCGTGCACACCTGCAGTAGCGAGTGTGCACGCCTCTAGGAGCCTAGGAGGAAGGGATATAAGGGCGGGGGAGCACACCTCGCAGAGGACCGTTGGGCTGCAGGAGGGAGAGAGCAGGAGACTTCGCCAGAGGAAGCCCAGAAAGCGCTGAGCCTCTCCGGGCGGATGGTCTGTCACCTCCCCACGGTGCCTGGAGTTGCAGGTCCCTAAGCTGACCTGGGCTAAACCGCGGGCGCCCTCCCAGCAGAAGCGGCCCCTTGGGGCAGCCCCGGAGAGTGGTCGGGCCTGGCCTCCGGGAGCCCAGGGCTGCAGCGGCCTGGCCTTCCCCACGGCTCCGCGGGGAGTAAACTGGGACTTCAAAGCTGCACCTTAGGGTTGCCACGAGCCCCAGAGGCCGGCCGGAGCCTGCCGCGCCGCGCAGTCAAGGTCGCCTTCTGGTGAGGGTCGGGATCCCGTGGAGACGCTGCCTCTGGCTCAGGGCTTTGTCCTTTCCCAGCCACCTTCTCTCTCCCGCACGCCCGGGGCCACTTAGTCACCACTTGGCAGCGGCGGGGGCGTGGAGGGGGCGCGCTCACAGGCTTGCCTAACCCCCTGGAAAAGGGGCCCTGGGCGGCCGCCCGCGCTCGCCCGCCCCGCCCAGCGCCCGAGGTGGCCCCACGCGCGCGGGCCAATCAGCGCGGCCGCCGCGCTCGCCCGCTGAGGTGCCGGCAGGTCGCGGGCAGGTAGCCGGCTGGTCCCGGCCCTCGCGGGTCGCACCTTCCCCGCAGGCAGCGGGCGGGAAGCCGGCGCCCTTCCTGCGGCCCCGCCCGCAGTCTCGCCGCCTCCCGGAGCCTTCCCCCACCCTCCCGGCTGGCGGGCACCCTGCTTCCCCCAAAGGTGGCATGGGGAGGAGGAGGGGGGCGGAGAAGGGAGCCGCCCGCCCGCAGGAGGGCGTTTTGCTGGCTTTGTACCAGTGCCATGTCCCCCGAAAACTCAAGCTGGGCTTTTCTGCTCTGCTGGCAAAGGTGGCCACCGGCAGGACTCGCAGAGTGGGGGTGGTGGGGGGTGAGCTCGGAGGGAGGGGGCTTGAGGGGCGCCCCTCCTGGGACCAGCATACGCTTCCTTGGAGCTGGGCTCCTCATCTGACTCTGAGAAGCTTCTGGGGGACACGCAGTCCCAGAGTACCAGTGAATGAAGCCCCCACCCCAGAACTGACAAAATGGCGGCACCTGCGGGGGGCTTTTTACCTTATTGTCTTAATCGACCTCCTGGCAGGTGTCATTGCCCCAATTAGCAGGTGAGGAAACTGAGGGAAGGGGATTTTCACACCAGTGGGTGTAACTACTCCGCTTCCCTCCCACCTCAGTAACAGGTCGCTCCCAGCAGAGGCTGACCTCCAGCGGGGAGCCAGGACAGGCCCCCTGGGCAGAGCGCAACCAGAGCGTGAGGGGGTCCTTGGGGTGGTGAGAGGACGCCCACTTTTGAGCTCATAGCAGCTCGTTGGAAAAGGCTGCGGCTCATTCGTTCATTCTGCAAGCAGGAGCTGCTCCTTCCAGGAACCAGGCACCCTCCAAGGCCATGCACTGAGTCCCGACCTCAGGCACCTCACACGCTAAGAGAGTCCCGCAGTTGACAGCGCCCGTGAGGAAATAATCATTCTGTAGTAAAATCAGTGCTGTGAGGAAAAGTAGAGCGCAGAAGGGTTGTGGGTGTAGGGTGCTGGGAGCCGCTGCAGTGTTAGGTCGGTTTCTCGGGCAGGGCTGACTGAAGACAAGAAGGGTGTGCGCCTGTGGACGTCTCAGGAACAGTTTCCGAGGGGGAGGGAACAGCTGTCGCGGTGGCTCTGAGGCTGCATCTGCCCGGGCACTGGGAGGCTGGAGGGACAGAGCGGGAAGGCGGGAGCTGAGGGGAGAGACGAGAGCGAGGGATGTGGGCAGCACCTGAGCTCCGTAGGGTCGTGCAAGACTCAGTTTCACTCCTGGTGCCAGGGGCGTGGCCTGACGGTGCCTCGCTGTCATTAGAGCGGGACCACTCGGCGCCACCCACGCGGGGGAGAGAGAGCTCGCGGGAAGTCGTGGTGGCTTAGACTCAACTCAGGGGAGAGGCGTCCGCAGCCTTCCAGAGAGAGAGGAGGCTCTCTTTCTAGAGGAGGGAGTCTAGGGTCCCGAACTACAAAAGCACAGCCTGGAAGCGCCTTGTGATGGAGATTGAGGGGTGAAGGACTGTTTGCTCTGCAAAGTCAACCTTTTTTCCCTAAAAACCTCAGTACGATAACCACCCAGCTAACCACTGCTCCCCCATAACTGTGCTGACTTCAAAGTCGCTGAGATGAGACAGGAAATTTGCAGACCGAAGTGACAACACATGGTCACAGACACCACTCCTCCGCGGAGACTGGTGGTCCAGTCCCAGGGCGACCAGCGGCACTGCCAGCCCGGGAAGACTCCACCCAGCCTTTGTGGAGCTCAAGCTTGGAGCTCAGCCATGGTGGGGATTCATTTCCCTCTACAAGACAGAAGCAATTTCATAGGACTAGACATTGACTTCCTCGTCCCGCCAGCTTTCAGAATAAGAGAATTTTCAGATAATAGTGTTTTCAAGCACCTGTAATGAAGGAGTTTCATTAGCAGGTGCTTTTCGCACGTGTGGAGTTGAGAAGTCAAACTGGCATCCCCATCTGGCTTAGGGATGCAAGGTTTCCTCTTCCTAACTCAACCCGGATCACTGTCACACTCGGGGGGCCTGAGCGGGCTGACAGTCCCCCAGCACTGCCTGAAAGGAGCATTGTGCTGAGACAGGAGCCTTGGGTCCCCCCTTGTTCCGTAGTTCACTCCTGGATTAAAGGAGCCCAGCTAGTAGGAAAGGTACAGGGAAATCCAAGTGATTAGACTTGTACTGCTCATGTTGGGGCCTGAAGACAGCAGTAAGGACATCAAAGTCCCCCCAACCCCCAGGCTGCAGGGCTGGGCTGGGCCAGCTTCTCCTGCTCCCATGGTGAGTCACCCTGTCAGTTCCCCCATGGCGACTGAGTAACTGCTGCCAGAAAGGAATTCACCTTTGCATGAATTTGGAGCAGGCCAATATGATTTCAACACAGAAATGGAAGTAAATGAGCTAAAATATGCATTTTCTGGAACCAACCCTTTGCTTTCGTCAGTGGAACACAGAAGACACAGGCACTGTTTTATCATCATCACCATCAAGAATCCCTCGTAGGTAAATGCACTCTGGGTCTGTTTACTCCCGTTTCCAAAGCTCCCTCGTTCATGTGTTCATTGGTTCGTTCATTGCACGAACAGTTGCTACCCAGCTCGTGACAGCCACAGTGTTTTCTCTACACTTGCTTGTGTGAACAAGCCAATGGGTGGTTTGGGCTCCACAGGAACAGCAAAGTCAGGAGGATCGAAGAGGCTTCCTAGAAGGGGCAAGATTTGGGCAGAGTGCTGAGGGCGGAACTCCTGTCCGCCAGGCGGTGACTCAGAGGATGGAGTCCCAGGCAGAGGGAACA
>NW_004567113.1:52169644-52178265 GCF_000260355.1 Condylura cristata
TATATATATATGACTTGCTAGACCTTGGCCTGCACCTTCCCCATCAACTATAATTGCTCTTTCTCCTCCCTATCAAAACCTTCTTCATCCTTAAAGACAGTAGCACTTAGGACAGTCTCTGCGGCAAGGACATGGAAAATCAGGACTTACACAAACAGCTTCACGTTCTTCCCATGACAAGAAGCACAGAAACAGGGGGTCCAGGGCTGGAATCCTCGAGGTCGTCAGGTCCCAGGCTCCAGCTGTCTTTCTCTCCAGCCACCTTGGCACATGGCTGTCACCTCCTGCTTGGCACCTTGTAGCTCATTGTCCATCTCCTCTAACGTCTTGCCCACACTGGGAGGGAGAAGAACTAAGAGCGTGTGAAGCCTTCAGCAGCCAGCCTACTGCAATGCTTTCCTGAAGACTCTCAGGGACTTGGGCTGATGGATGATGAGGTGACTCCTGGACAGGAGTGAGGCTGACGTGGGGTATCTAGTTTTGTTTGTCAGACTGATTGTTTTTCTTGGCTAAGCAAGCTGAAATTGCAACCCTGAATAAAATCCTAGGCTCTGAAGGAGAGAAGGGCTGGTGCATGCTGGCGCATCACCTGCAGTAGGTGACACTGAGATCGAGCTGTCTCCCTAGTAGAGGCTTTGCTGGCCCTCCTGGCCCACTGTGGTCCTCCTCCCTCAGCTCTCCTGGGACACTGAGCCTGCATCATGCTTCTAAGCAAACTTCTTACCATGTCCATCTAATATACTAAAAGCAGAGCTCACCACTTATACTTCTTTTGTACATTCAGAAGGTCTAGTCATCTCCCTGAATGTGGCAGTCAAAAGCTAGTCACTGCATAATTTAAAGGATAATAAACATGCCACAAAAAGCAGCAATAGACAAGTCCTCACATCTTTTGATTCGGTGAAATCTAAACTTCAGTTTTCTCTTTTTTTTTAAGATTTTTTTATGTGCACAAAAATGGGTACAGGCCAGAGGTGTGGGGCTGGGGGTGAGATGATTCACCAGAGACAGAGTGGGGAGCAGAACAGGCAGACTAACTGAAGTCCACTGCTGAGGGGAGCAGCAGGCAGGTCAGGAGAGGTCTGCTGCAACATGTGGGTCACTCCCTGGCCAGGGATCAAACTGGTGCTGCAGTGGCTTCAGAGTGCTTTGTAGTGCTGTGTTTTAACCTGTTGTGCCACCAGGGAGGGCCCTAAACTTTGGGCTTTTTTTCTTGCTTGTTTCATATGTGAAAGCTCTTAAGTTAAACTTCCATGTGTTCTGTGAAGACTCCTCCAAAACCAGACTATGATCTGAGTAGCAGCAGATCATGTTAAACCTCACAGAGGTTATCTTTGCTCTTCTGTTCCAATACTTACCTGACAGGAATGTGGTAGTGTTTATTCCCCGTCTGTCATTTACTAGCTCTGAAATCAAGAGCAAGTCAGGCAAACCTATAAATGAGAAATAACTGGATCTGCATAGTGCTCTTTTGAGGATTAAAGGGGTGGTATCGCTAACGCTCCTAGAACAGTGAAAGTGGCCCCCTGGAGAGATGTCTGTCTTATATAAGGAGCAGTAACAGTGTGGTATAACTGCTGTTATCAGGGGTTACCCGCCTCAGAGAGTCCCTGCTCTAAGCCACGTACAGTGACGTCATGGGCTTCTACTTAACAGGTAACTTGGCAGGCAGAGTCAAGGGCAGTGCCAGGCTGGGAATAAGACACAACGCAAGCAGATTTGGGAAGCAGCAATTACTCTGAAAGAACCAAACTTCAATGTAAGCCACATTCAACTCAGAGTCACATGAAAGCCACGAATGATAGTCTCTACGTTCCATCATGACCTGTTTGCATTTTGTTGTCCACATTAACTTCTCACCCGCTATGTAGCCTCCTCCAAATCTAAGTCCTTCTTTAACTATTACTAAATGTGAAATTCTTACTAAAATGAGTCACGTTTTTTAAATTTATATATAAAGTACAAGAAAGATTTTAATTCTAGCTTTTCCAACTATTAAGTTGTAAGACACTAGACAAGTCATTTAGTGACTTGAATTAACAAAAACCCCCATTCATTACTGCTCATAATGCAAAATGATACAATCTTTGTGGGCAAGAAATGGGTGCTGTCTATAAAAGGACAACTGCCTTTACCTTTGATCCAAGAATGGCGTTCTTAGGGCTCCATCCTGTATACACCAATGAAAACAAGAAACACCCTATGCTCAAAGTATTCACTGCAGGAGTGTCTGAAAGGTCAAAGATTGGTAACAACCCAAGTGCCCAGCAATAGAAAACTAGTTATATAAGCTGAGGAAAAACTCACAGTGGAATATTATACAGTCACTATTGTAATAAGCATTATCTGTATTCATAGGTAAAAATCTTCAGAATGTGTTGTTCAAAAACAAACATAAAATGCCTATTACCTATGTGTAAAATGTTATCTTTTATGGAATAACGGAAGAGACTCACTGCATACACACACTCACATACTATATATATACATATGTATACACACACATAAATAATTCAGAGACTAATAAAAATGAACGGTAGAGCAGAAACAAGAATTTTCAATGTATATTGCTTTAAGCAGTTTTGACCATTGGACCATGTAAATGCCTTGTCTAATCCTGGGAGATATCCCCTCACCCAATAGCAAACTTAATTTTAAAAAAATCACAAAGAAGCAGTAAGTGTAACCAACTCTTACATAGAATTTTCCTGCAAAGAGGAGCTAAGAAATAAGATGACCAGTGCAGGACTCTAGAAAAGAGTGAGAACCAAATTGTGAGAACCAAATATAGACAGCATTCCTGTCTATATATCTGGTTTTTGTTTAATGGGAAAAATAACCATGTTTGTATGCTGATAAGAATAATCTAGGAAAAAAAAAACTCATGTTACAGAGAACAGAGAGGAAATTATGAGAAAGTGTTCTGGAATAGGCAAGAGGTATAAGATCCGGTCACAAAGTCACTGGTTCTAGGACCATCAATAGTGGTATATGAGAAGCACTGTGTGAGAATACACATGTTGGGAGATGGGAAACTCGCTGGACTTAGTTCCTTAACTACAACTTCCTATGCTCACCTCACAACAACTTTGTAGTGACTAAATGAATGAATATGGATGAGTGCTGGTTTCCAAAAAGTGAGAGCCCTGACTAATCTCTTCGTATCTAAGTCACAATTTCCACCTCTTGAAACCTCTCTATTGAGAATTTACCTTGGGCTAGCCCAAGGGAAAGCTTCAAAATAGAGGCCTCCATCAGAAGGCTGGATAGCTCAGGATCAACCTGAAATTTCTGAATTTCTAATCAGAAATCTTGGGCTCCTACCCTGAGGATATCTTACCCAATAGGACTGGCTTATAGGGCAGACCTTTACCTTTCTACACTTTTGTATCTATTAGATTTACATGAGAAGCTAGTGAGTTTAAATTTATCTACAAATGATTTATCAGATTTTCTTAAAAACACCCCACTCAGGACCCTCCCTGGTGGCACAGCAGGTTGAAGCACATCACTAAGAAGCTAAAGTCACTTCAGCATGAGTTCGATCCCTGCCCTGAGATGACCCACATGGCGTGGCAGACCACTCCTGACCTGCCCACTGCTCCCCTCAGCAGTGTACTTCATCGATCTGCCTCTTCTGCTTCCCACTCTGTCTCTGGTGAATCCTCTCACCTCCCCTGCACCTCTGGCCTGTACCCCAGTTCTGTATACACAAATAAATAAATCTTTAAAAAAAAATCCCACTCATTAAAATGCCTCAGGATACTGCATAAATATCTCCTATTAAAATACAAAATTGAAGGCAGTACCAAAATCTGGCACACTCCTTTATTTCATATCTTCAGGATCCTGTTCAGACAGGCTAGTTTTAAACTTAAAGACTTATTTAACTGGTCCACAGTCTTTATAGCAACATTAAGTTTTGGTTCTGCTTGAGGCTGTGGGTCAGAATCTTTGAGAAGCCACCTCCTTCCCTTGATTTCATAGCACAGATCAGTCAAATGGAGGAGCAAAAGTCTGAAGCGAGCCAAGGTTTTTTGCTAACTCCATGGAAATTGAAGTAAAGGGCAATTCCCTGGTAATCAGAAATCTTGGGCTCCTACCCTGAGGATATCTTACCCAATAGGACTGGCTTATAGGACAGACCTTTACCTTTCTACACTTTTGTCTACTAAGCCAAAAAGCAAAGGGCTTGTGCCTGGTATTCTAACTCTAGCTTTCAAGGTCTACGACTCCGGAGCCTGAGATTGTGTGAGGCTTAATGGAGAGTGGGAAGAGATGGTTGAGACCATCCTTATCCTGCTGTGGAATTTGGGTAGAGAACTCAGTTTCATGGACTCTCACTTTCCTCATCTACCTTCTACTTTCCATCACTCTACTTTCACCTGAATTGTGAGAACCAAATACACATATGTAAAACCGCACTAAGATCACTGGGCTAGCCCAAGGGAAAGCTTCAAAACAGAGGCCTCCATCAGAAGGCTGGATAGTTCAGGATCAACCTGGAGAGTGGATTCAAAACAGTCATGTGTCCCCAACCCCTCAGTTTTGAAAGTGTGGTAGAGGCTTTCTGCTCATTCCCAGACTGTTCAATTGTCTTGTCTTGAGATGAATACTAAGGAGGATTTCATTAGACAGTGTTGTAGTTGATTAACGCTGTTTGCAATGGACAGACAGTGTGAGTGAGAAGGAGCTGTGACTGTTTGAATCCCAGGTTTAAAAGGGAAAATCTATCAGAATTATTTTTTAGTTCCACTTCATTCCTTTTTCCCTCACTAGCCTTTCTTCCTTTCAAGACCCTGTCCTTCCCTAGTCGGGCCTCTGTTCTCTTCAGTCCTTCAACATCAGGAGCTGAGCTGGTAAAAATGTGTAGCAAAGGTTGACTCTGCCTTGGAGGCAAGTTAATGGCTGACAAGCCAACATGGCTGACTCACTGGTTTCTGGGGTAGATCATCTGTAGAGATGACCATCATGCCTTCCTTCCCAAAAGAAGATAGAGCCAATTTCCCCAAGCCTGAACTCAGTACTAGCCTTGTAACTTGGTTTGAACAATAGAATGCAGTCAGCGTGATAGTCTGTCTTTTGGCTCAGAACCTAAGACTCTGTATAAATTCTGTTTCCACTTAGAGGGGAATTCAGTCAACCATGGAAAGTTCCGGCCATCAATATGGACAGAAGAGGCAAATCCAGGGGGAAAACTTAGGTTCCCTGCCTCTGAGTGATTCCAGCCAAAACTACAAAAAGGAGCCCCAGTCACCTTAGCCATTCCCCGTATGTTCAAGCCATTCCATTTGAGGCAGCACACACGAGGGAGGCCATCTTGAATCTTCCGGTCCCAGGTGAGTCACCCCAACTGAAACCATAGCGGGGTAGAAAGGAGCCTTTCCACAGGCCCCTGCTCCCATTCCCAGTCCACAGAGCAAAAAAACAGGTGCAGAACAAAATGATTAGTGTCCTAATCGACAAAGTTTTGAGAACAATGAGGCTCGATGAGTTAATCCCTCTAGCCAGGTCATGAGGAAGAGCAGAGTTGAGATTAGATCACAAGTCTCCACTTCTCAATTGAGATTCTCCAAGCTGATGATGAAATTCCTATTCTTCCTCCTCAACTCCATTCTAGTTGCATAAAGAACTTGAATTTCAAGCTTTTAATTATAAATGACAGGCTCCAAGGACATCCATGTTTAGTTGATACCACCCAGCTTTACTCTCAATCATACCCTGGCTTACCTTGCTCTCTAACCAAGCAGATGTGTTTTATTTATAATTTCTGCAAAAGGAATGTGCTTTCTAACAGTATTCTGAAGGCTACTCACTGAGTGGTTATAAGCAGGCAATACTTTCTCAATAGAACTAGTCATTTAAAAGTTTGATGTAAACCAGCCGTATGTAAGTCAAATCAGATTTTAATGAAATAGAAGATTTCATTTACTGAAAATCAGCAGTGAACTTTTTATAGCTCTTAAGTCATTTTTAAGATGCTGAATCACTGCACCATCATTTTCTGTCCTGGACATTAAGATTGTTATGTCAGATTTTCTTAAATTTTGGCACAACTTTAAAAGAAGAAAGATGTGTCATGCACAAAGGAGTTCTTGACCCAAAATAAGTGCAAGGAAAAATGGTGACCATTGAGGGTTACACTGAATCCCCTCAAAATGCTGAAGTTCCAATGCCAGACACCTAAGAACATGACCTTATTTGGAAGTAGGGTCTTTGCCGCTATAATCACAGTGAGACTAGGCCTTCGAAATGAGTGGGGCCTTGTGAGCACAGGAAGACTGCAATGGCAGAGACAGAATTGGAATGCTGCATCTGCAGGTAAAGGAACACCAGGTTCAACACACATTCTAGAAGCTTGGGAGAGATGAAGGATTCCGCACAGGGCCTCCGAGGGAGCGTGGGCCTTGACTTTGGATGGCTGGTCTACAAGCTGTGGGCAAATAGATTTCTACTACTTGGAACCACCCAGTTTGTAGTGATTTGCTATGGCAGCTCATAGCAATTTCTAACAAGATTATCTTCTTTGATTTAAAAGGCAAAATTAGGGCCCTCCCTGGTGGCCCAGCAGGGGAAGCTTAGCAGCACTAAGAAGCGAAACCCACTTCAGCATGAGTTTGGTCCCCGCCCGCCTGGGGTGACCCACATGGCCTGGCAGACCTCTCCTGACCCGCCCGCTGCTCCCCTCAGCAGTGTACTTTGTCGATCTGCCTGTTCTGCTCCCTGCTCTGTCTCTGGTGAATCCTCTCACTGCCCCTGCACCTCTGGCCTGTACCCCACTTTAAAATTAGAGAGGAAGATGTTAGTGAGGAAACAGAACAGATGAAAGCTTTTTGATGAAATGATAGATATTTCCAGCCCTTTCTCCAGCGCGGCTTTCATTCTAAAGTCTAGAAGAAAAAAAATGACTCACACACTTTTGAAGCCAGAACTGCTCATGTGACATATGTCTTACCGAAGAAACATAAGGAAATTCTGCTGGGAGATTCTGGGGAGAATTTTGTTTTGCCTTGTTGTTTCACAGAAGGTAAAGATGTGCTCTTCACTCTGACCTTTCCACTCTATTCAGGGAACCGACACCAGGAGCTCTTTTGTCTTCAGGTTCAGTTGGTGGAGGAGAGACAGTGTGTGTGGGGGGAGAGGGGGCAGTGAGAATCAGGGAGAGCTCCTCACTCCTCTCCTGCCCTCTCTGCCTAGGTCACCCCTCCCTGCAGTAGGCGTGTGACTCCGTGACCCTCACGCCCGCCCAACAGGCCCATTATGGTCCCACTTCCAGCCAGGTGACGTGGCCCTAGATTCTTGGGGCACATTCTCCTTGCTCTGATTTTCCAGCTTCCAGGTAGCCATGGCTCCCAACTGTCCATTGTCTCCAGTCCCCATCTGACTTCCTGTTATTATGGGCACAATAAATCCCTGCATTAAATACCTCTGCTGGAAATATTTAGAGCTGGACAGGTGTAACAGACCTGGCATGTGCAAATAAAGGGTAAACTTGACCTTTCAACAGCTATTTACAGATAAGATAGGTCTCAGATTCCTAAGGGGGTGGTGAGTCAGTGACTTAGCCCTGAGAATCTGCAAGGAGCAGGAGACCTAAGTTGAGGAGGCTCTCTCTGGCTGTCTGCACAAGGCTCCATGCCCTCTGGCATCTGGTTGGCTTTAGCCAACAGGAAGACACTGGCAGGAAGTGGGGTGGAGTAGGAAGAAAGAGGAGGTGCTTAGACAAGTCCCTGAAACTATCATGGCAGCAGTGGGGGTTCCAGCCTTAGCCAGAATCAGCTCCCCAGTCGCTCCTGATCTGTCTTCGGGCTCAGACTTGAGCAGTAACTCCTTCCCTCACCGAGGCTGCTTTTGTTGTGCCCCTCTCCTGAGACCCCAGCTCCCTCCAGACCCCAAGAGCACACACCTGGGAGTGGTAACAGCTCCCACTACTGCTGCCTTCTGGGTGCTGTGTCTCTGATTGTCCCACTAACCCCACCCACATCTTTGGAATCGGCCCCTCTCTAAAGTCTTTAATGAATCTCGTTAGTGCACCATCTGCTTTCTGCTGATGAGCTGATGAACACGGGGCATGGAAGGATTTGGAGCTGCAGGTTCCACAGAGGATCTGTGAAAAAGCTCTGTCCCAAGAGAGCTGACCTGGGAATGGGCGTCAGGGCTGAGCAGGGAAGATAATGAATTCTGTTGGAAGCAGCAAATGGAAGTTCTGAGCACAGAGTTCAGGAGCAGGGTGCTTGCTGAAAGGGGTTTCATTCTAGAGGGATCTGGAGGGCTGGTTCATTGAGGAATGCTGGTGACTCTGGTCTGCTGCAATTCCTTGGAGATTATCTCTGCTGGCAAAGCTGCACTTGGGTTTCTTGGAGGTTGAGAGGGAAAGAGGGAGAGAGCGTGCGCCCTATGGGATCGTTCCTTCCAGTTGGATTCAGCTGCTATGCCTTCCTGTGAGGGGTCTGGCCACCAATCTAGTGAGCCCCTCTGTTTTCTCCTCTTAAGAAAATAAAATTCTGGGCCTCCCTGGGGGTAGGTACAAGGGGTTGAAGCACAGCGCAATGAAGCTCTCCACAGCCACTGCAGCATGAGTGTGATCCGTGGCCAGGGAGCGACCCATAAAGCGCAGCAGA
>NW_004567113.1:52178765-52187512 GCF_000260355.1 Condylura cristata
AGCATGAACCAGCAGAGCCTACTTCTGAAACACCCCAACGGTGGAGTTAGCGGCAAGCTCCGGGAGGAGTCTGAATCGTAACTGGACCTGCAGCCAGACACCCAGCCTCATGACCAGCCAAGACAAAGCTCCACGGGCAGTTCTCAGCAAGGGGGCATGGCGGCTGGAGGCGCTCAGGGTCCAGGAGGAAACAGGATGGCCAAGCAGGGGCGGCGAAGGAGTGAGCTCGATGGACTGTGCAGGACCACTAGGTTGTGGCCTCTCGCTGGTTCTCACCACATCTAAGTGGGGTAAATTTATAGTTCTTACATGAGTGGCAGGGAAGCTGAAGTCCAGGGACATGAGGTAATCCACTCAAGATCGGAGAGTAACACCCAAGCGTGAACGCAGAAGCGCCTGACTCCAAGGTGTATGTAATTCTCAATAATCCAGTGATTCCCAAAGGAGTATCAATTTATGTGTCGAATCTGCACTCAATGCATCTGTTTTTAAACTCCAAGAAAATCTTCAATTTTGAAAATGAAGCAACACATTTCTAAATAATGAAATCAGGAAGTTTTTTTTACTGAATAATGAAAAGACATAGCAAAACTTTAACACTGGAGCACACAGAGAAAAATTTGTTGAGCCAAGTGTATGTAATAGAAAAGAAAAGGCTTTTTTTAAAAAAAATCTGTAATTTAAGTTTCTATTACAATAAGTTGGGTAAAGAAACTGTAAGAAAGGACAATGAATTTCTATACTCTACTAATACAGAGAAGATGAAGAAAGCTAAAGTTTAGTTCTTTGAATGTAGAAAATCAATAATCCCCAAATAAGGCTGATCAAGAAAAAAGGGAGAAATATAAATTGCAGTCAGGAAAGAATGCCTACCATCACGGAAAACACGCAGCACCAGGAAGAGGAAGGGGGAGGGGAAAAACACATTTTTTCAAGTCATTCGGAAAAATCAAATTCCAAACGTGATTGCCTTTCATCTAACTGGCACTTCCTGGTAGAAAACTTAAGGCATTTTCAGTTTTATGGTTTAGCCCTCAAGCTACCCGGGCACAGAGCCATTCTGTACACACGTACCAAGCACACCTGTACTCTGGAGTCCCACAGACCCGAGCTCAGTTGTCTTCTACCTTTGATCCTGTCATCCTCTATCTTGAACTACATATATGACATTAGGCAAATGACAGAATCTTTCTGCACTTCATTTTCTCAGCTAACACATGGAAGATGATCACAGCAACCTCACTGGGTGGAGCAGTGGCGTAGCTCACATGCAACAGAACACTTTTCCCAGTGAGCCCCATAGCCGTGGCATTTGTAGTTTGACTATCCATAGATCCTGGAAGGTTCCAAAATCTACACTGACACAAGGCCACTCATTTGGAATGTGACAGTTTCTGCAAAGCTCTTGGGTATTTGTCTTTCTTCTATGACAGTACCAATAGACACCATATTGAAAATGTGGGCATTTTTATAAAAGATGCTATCAATAGATACACAACATAAATCTTCCTATGAACATGAAAAGAAGTAACTCCATATAACATTTTTATATTATACAATCATTTTTTCTTGAATATTAAAACATCAAAAACAAAAACTATGTTAAGACTTTGGGGAGAAAGGCTTCCTCCTCCAGTGTCGAACCAATGACAGCAGCTCCCCTCACTCCTCAGCAGCCCGCCGAGTGTCTCCTGAAGCAGGCGTGTTGATGGGCAGCAAGAGTGCAAGATCTGAAGCGATCGTGCAGATTAGCACAGTGAAGGGTTTGACATACACTGAAGAAAATTCTCAGAGCTATGACAAGAAAACAAAAACAGAGGTCAAGAGGCAGTTGAATAAAGGGTCTGGTTCAACTTGCCAATGAAAGGCGCCCCTCCACTAGAGAGACAAGTACCCATGGATCATGGTCTCCCACTCCGTCTCCTGACAACCCAGAGAAGGTCAAGATCAGGAGTGACTGACTTAAAGCACAGCCCAATTTCATTTTTATTTCAATTGCAATGTGAGAAATAAACACTGAGAAGGGGTGGTTGATGATAGTGTGGGTAGATAAAAATTACTCTCTGGCTCTCACAGAGTAAATCAAGAAATAGCAAAAGGAGCGCCCTGAGACAAATGACTCCAAATAACCAGTTGATGGCCAGTTTTCTTTTCTTCAGAAGCTTCTTCAGAGAGTCTTGAGTCAAAGCATCAAAAGTGACCAGTTCTTAGGCTCCAGAAGAAGGCTGGGAGCCGCCAGCAAGAGAACCTCACATCTTCTGTACAGAGCAAATCCCAAATAGCTGTCCAGCTGGTGAGGGGCGCTCATTTCCAAAACATGAGGCCAGGAAGTGAAAAGGCCCAAAGGAATTGGCTGGTGATTGTAGAGACGGGCAAGAGAGCAAGGTGTGCACTAACTTAGAGGGAAGGCTGTCTTTGCTACAGGAAGAGAAGGTCCCTGAAGAGCACCTAGCAACCATGGGCTTGTGATACTCAGGTGTGCGTTAGCCCATTGCTGAGACCCATGGCACCATGGCTTGAAGAGTGGAATCACCCCTTCCTCACCAGTATGGCGACCTGGGATCCCCCATAAGAATATATTCAGGGCAAGAGGGGAAGAAAACATCCTATTCTTTAAGAAATTCTACTAGGGGAAAGTAATGCTTCTAAGATGATCCAGGATTTCTGATGCTACTTTAGCTTCATTGTAAATGAAGAGAAAATGAATAATTAGAGAAAATTATCTCTAATTAGTGGCTAATTTGTTGGCAGCTCAATTTTGGAAAGCAGCGATTGATGATAAAATCATCTTTCATATGGTTCATATATACAATGGAATATTACTCAACAACAAAGAAAAAGAAACACATGTCTTTTGCAGCAACATGGATGGAGCTGGAAAAGATCATGCTCAGTGAAATAAGCCAGAAAGAGAAAGAAAAATACCGGATGATTTCTCTCATAGCAGGAATATAAAGGAACAGGCAAGAAAATAGTGATAATGATGAACAGCTATATACCAGAGACATTTTGTGGGGGTGGAGTGGGGAATGGGATCAAAAACAGTGGGGGAAGGGAAATGCACTGGAATATGGTGGTGGCACACGGGTGATTTGGTGATGGGAAACTCAAGGGGATTGCAACTGAGATGGAAAAATACACAAAATGATGTAAAACTAAACTACTATAAAATTAAAATAAATAAATAAATAAAATCATCTTTCTTTCAAACATGTAGATAGTCCTGTCCAAGGTACCACTAAAACGGATGTACTTTTTCTATGTAGGTGGCGCATTAACAGACAGAGATGGAGTGCATTTTGAGGAAAGGTGACCTTTGGGTTTCTATGCTCACTAGGAGGCGCTGGCCAGCCAGAGCATGCTGACCACCTGTGATCTCCAAGACAACCCAAAAAGGTATCATTACCGCCAGTCCTCTCTGTTAGTGAAAGCATACGTTAAATACTATATAATTTTATCAGGATCTCCTGCCAGATGTAATAGCTTGTGTCTGCATGGCGGAACTTACTCAGGGATCACAGAATCAGGCAAGATGGAACCTTACACTACAGTCTCCATCTGAACCCAGGGTACTCACTCTGACCCCTGACCAGCAGCTTCGTTGCTGTCACAGTGTGACAGCGTGACACCCAAGACAGGGGAGGGTCCGTGTTCCCTGCTCCAGTCAGAGAGGGTGGAGCAGAGCAAGGAGGAGAAGCTGGGGGAGGCCGGAGGAGGAGGACAATCAGCAAGAAAACCTGAAGGAGGTACATGGAGCAGAGACGCCAAGAAGGACCCTTGCTTCTCAGCCGTGGACGAGTGCCACGACGTGGGGGTATGGAAGGAGACGCTTGAGAGAGGCAGACGTGGGTGAGAGACCCATGGAGGGCTGACGGTGGCTCTTCTACTTTGAGTTGTCCTTCGATGTTGCTTCTTTCCTTGCAAATCCGGCCCCTTCTGCCCTTCCCTGTGGGTCCCCCCTGCAGGTGCCTGAGACTTGGGGCAACTTTCAGGCCTCAGTGGCTCTGCTTTGAGTCGCCCTGTATGGCTGGGATTTTACCCACGAGGGGATGGGTAGCCTCGAGGGCCTGACTTGGAAACTATATTCTTCCCCTTTTCTTGGTTGAACACAAATTGGACTAAAGTTCCTTTCTACTAAAGGAGTTATGCACTAGAGGCCTGGTCTCGATGTGGTGGGTGGCAGAACCTAAGTAGAGTGGACAGTTTGGAGGGTTCTGGGGTGCCCCTCAACCTGCCCTGTAACAGGGGGCAGGCAGGTAGGGTAGGAAGAGGGCAAAGGTGGCCAGAACCACCTTTGGCTGGGAACACTTTCCGAGTTACTTAGACAGGGGCACAGGGAGGCAGGAGATCATGCTAGTTCACCCCAGATCGCCACCAACATCCAACTCAGGAGAGGCCGATTCCCAAGAGGGTCTCATGCAGCCTTCCTGACTCAGGGGAGGCAGAGAGAACATGCCCACAAAAATCAAGATGCCATTTCTTCCTCAGGAAAAAAATCAATTACCTTTTTTCCTCACAAGTAAAGTTAATATTTTTACGTAAAGCTGATTCCAGCTGTCTTATGGAAGAGCTTTCGCAAGAGTCCCTGGAAAAGAAAGAGGAAAGTGTGAAAATAACAAGATCTCACAAACATTTCCTAAATCTCTTAGTTTCCCCTAAACACTAAGCACGTCCTGCGCTAGTCTCTGGGTGAAGGGGTAAAGCAGCGGTCACTCCTGAGAGTCACAGGGCGGGGGGCGTTGAACATGGGGACTGAGCAGATGTCTACCAAGGAGTGAGACAGTGCTTGGGGAGGCTGAAGGTGCAGCACCCCCCACTGGGCCTGAGTCCCTCTCTTCCCAGCACATCCTGTGACTACGGACACTGTTATGGGTCAATTCGTAAAGTCACCACGAGAATATACGAGTACAAAGGAGCAACAAATACCTGCAAGGACTTGAAGGGTCACAGATCACCCAGGCATGTAGCTGTCGAACCTGTGAGGTCAAACTAGGGACTTCCACTCTTGCAAAAGTACTGAGGCAAAAGAGACAAAAACCATTGTTAGCCCAAGCCCCAGGCTAAATCAGGCATTCCTAGTGCCTGTCAAAGCCAGCTGGCAGGATGCTCCCGGTGAGAATCTGTGAAAGAAGGATTTGCCTTGGAAACAGATTAGTCATTGAGCTTGTCACTCACTGAATAAGTTTCTCAAAGCAAGATTCCAATTCCGCACATCGATAATGATTCTGTGCACGTTTCTCATTCCAAACGGGGTCCTTAGACCACATAACAGCCAGCTGGAGGTGCCACACCTCAGGGCCCCAACACCCACTGAGTCAGACCTGCTGCTGCATAGCACCCCCCAGCTCACCCCCACCCCATCACCTGGTAAAGTCTGAGAAGACTTTGGAAAGCGCTGAAGTCCTGCTCTAACCCAAGTCCCAAATTCTTCAACACAAGTCTGACAATTGTCATTCCTATTGCAAATACTGGACCCCTACTCCCAGATTATAAAGATTTGGAGTGTCAAATGTTTTCACCCCAAAGGCCACAAAACTGGAAAATACATAACAGCAAATACGTCTTTGTGGCATTAAACAAAATAGGAGAGAAAGAAAATTAATTTGGGGCACCAGGAGTGCCAGGGGAGACTGGAGAAAAGGTCCTTGGTGTGGAAGAAGCTGGACGTGTAGAAGGCAGTGGGAGACGGATGACACGGTGTGGCCAGGTTCCGTGGGTGGATTAAGTGAGAGTAAGAGCTGACAGTCATCGGTCTTTTCCTCTGTTATGGGCACAGAGCTGGATATTGTTCATCCATCATCTCAGATAATCTTCAGATCACCATCGCACCCCCAACTCATACTACAGGGGTGTACAGAGACTTTCTCTGAGTGCCCAGAGAGAGTCACTTAGCGACTCTGGAGTCTTCACCCCCCTACACTGCTGACGAAGCCTGCAAAGACCAATGACGGGCAAGAATCCCCACTCCCACCACCCCGGTGTTCTCAACAGTCATGTCACAGTCTGTTCACAGGCAGAAAGGAGTCAGATCAGATCTCCAGGGATGGGGGGAATTTAGAGGGGGGGGCAGGTAGCATGGGGAAACATTGTGAATGAAGTTGGGAATGGACAAGATGAACAGTCAAGGGAGACATCTGAGAAAACCCCACAAGTCAAGAGACAGAGCTGGACCAGCGGCAGGACCACCACCAACGACCACCAAGGACCCCCGCGAGGACTTGTGCACACGAGGAACTGAACACAGGTGTCAGTGAGGTAGCAAAGGTCTCCATCGAGTACACAACTTTTACCTTTTGAGCCCAGATTTTCCCATCAGACTTTAAACAAAGTTCATATTCTCTTAGAGATAAATTGTCCAACAGGCTGTTGTGCTAACCCACAGCAATAGGATGAAGAGAAATTGAATACCTTTCTTCACTGTAGGCGTTGGCAAGGTGCCCATTGAGTAGCACATGAACCTTTCCATGGGCCTTTCCAGCAAACTAAAAAACAAAGCAGAGTATCACACCTCCTCAGCCTGCAAACTAAATCACCACACCCCAGCGGTGCCCTTCAAAGCAGTGCTCAGGCCTAGTTGGTTAAAGATGAAATATCGTGCGTGGTTCCAGCTCAGTGAAGTCAGGTCTGCCGGTGCCATGCACAGCCATTGGGGGAATATTGCTCCCCATGCGCAAATAGTAGCTTCAATTTGTGTTTGAACAATGAAGTTCAATGTCATTGTTCCATGGATGCTAAATTGTGGTGCAGAAGTTGTTAGTGTAGAGAGTGAGGGGAACATTTGTGGAGAAGGAAGAGGAGGACACTTTCTTGGGACATGCAGTGTAGACACGGCACATTTCAACAGTGGGGGTTCAGTAGCCGGGGAAATGGGGATACCAAGAGGGTGGAGATAGGAGAGAAGGTGACACTGAGCCCTGAGTAGATCCAAAGAAAAATGAATGAATGAACGTTATTAAACAAGGAGTTGTAGTTCATCGTGCAATGAACATTTAGCTGGATCTTTGCGGGGCGTGGGGGAAAACAAAATGAACAAAAGAAAGCCACTGACATGCTTCTCCCAGGTGGCTCACAAGGGCTCCTGGGACCAGTTCTGCTCCCTTCTCTGAACGATAACAGCGCCCCGAAACCTTCCCACCATCTCACAATATCGCGTTGTGCTGATGACGCTAAGCACCATGGCTGTGAGCGTTTGCGAGCCGAGAGCTGCCCGCTGGCTGTGACTGTGGCCAGGCCCAGAGTCAGAGCCCAGTGAAGATCTGTAAAAGGAGCAGAGGGGAGGAAAAGGAAGGAAGTCGGCAGCAAGAAGCCCAGCCCGCTGGGCGGAGAGCAGGAACGCGAGGAAGAGGCGAAGGAGGCTCAACAAGGACCGAGACCCCACGGTGGCCCGGACTTCACTGGGTCAACAGAGCCCGCTGCAAACAGAACTTCTCTGGGGGCTTGAGAGTGTAGCGTGATTTAGGGGGACTCAGTGGATGCTGAAGTTATGCAGATAAGTTCATGGAATTCCAGTTCACGACTGTTTAGCCATGGACTCTGCCTTATTGTCCAGTGGTAAAACACCATAGAAACCATTCGAAATGGATGATGAAAACCCAGCGTGCTGCTCTCTCCTCGGATTATGACGAGTGGAGGACAGAGGTGTGGCGTTCTCAGTCACAGGGATCAATCCCAGCGGAGCTTCAGTCAAGCCCACACTTCTGGGCCTCTAACTTGCTCTTCAGCCAATCAAATCTAGCTCCTTGGCTCTCAACCCCAGTCCTCCAAAGCCCCTGTAACTTCATCCCCTTTATGAGTTGATCTGCACCTCCAGGTGTCACCGGAGAAACACGCGTACATGGAACCAACTTCATAGGGCTCTTGAGAGAATGAAAGGCATTAACCCATGGGAACAGTTGGGGAATGCCTGGAGTGTCATGGTCTATAAGAGTGGACTGTGTATAGTGTTCAGGACCACAGTAGGCCAACACCTGGGTCAGACGATTATACCTGTCTGAGTTTCCTGGCAGCCAAAGTCACAGAATGGGTTGGTAAACGCAGGATTCTTTTCCACTGGAGCCCACAGACCCTCCATGAAGGCCTAATCTAGATGGGAAATTTTCTGGCACAGGAGTATGAACATTTATCTCAGGAAAGAATCCTTAATTGGGCCCTCCCTAGTGGCACAGCAGGTTAAAGCACAGCACTATGAAGCTCTCCGCAGCCATTGCAGCATGAGTTCAATTCCTGGCCAGGGAGGTGACCCTCCATGGCCCAGCCGACCTCTCCTAACCCGCCTGCTGCTCCCCTCAGCAGTGTACTTCAGTCAGTCTTCCTGTTCTGCTCCCCACTCTGTCTCTGGAGAATCTGTCACACCCCTCACCTCTGGCCTATACCCCATTCTGTATGCACAAATAAATAAATCTTTAAAAAATACCAAAACTTTTAAAAGAATCCTAAATTGTTTTTCCTAAAAGACCTTTCATTGAAAAACAATGAAAACCAACCGTTGTCTTTGAGGTTCTTTGCTCTCCAGAATTCTAGAATTTCATCGTGGTTACTTACCCATCTGGACACACTGTCCCAGAATGCTTTCACAGCAGTGGAGCAGGGTGGACAAGATTCAGTCTTCATTTCTAAAAGACATAGTTTATAGGAAGTAATTGAAGTGGCTCCCTTCTTCCAGGTTCTTTTATCTAGTGGAGACACTTCCCCCTGCCAGGAGAGCAGGAAAAAGGCCTCATCTTGACCCAGTTTAACTAAGTGTCCCA
>NW_004567113.1:52188007-52191911 GCF_000260355.1 Condylura cristata
CATCACCTAAAAGTAAGTCTGTATTTTCGGGAGACACCTGAGATCTTCTCCTGTGCACGTGTCAATCACACGCACAGTGTTACCAAGTCTACTCGTCTCACCGCACCGGGGTCTTCGCGCTGTGGACCTGCTTTCACCAGCTCTCCCTACACCCTCCACTCAGCAGCCCCTGGTACTTCTTGACCCTCTTCCTACTAGTTTGCTTGTTTGTTCTGTCAGACTGCGTGTGTGGCATCACTCACTATTCTCTCTGTCCGGCCTGTCTCGTTAGCGCGATGCACTCCAAGCTGGTAAACGCTGTCTCGGGTGACGGATCTCCTCCCTTACAGCTAAATAATAGTACACTCTGTGACAACAATGGAAACACACTTCCATTTTCTCCGCTGCACTGACTGCACACGGATTGTGTCAGGTCCCAAGAATAGAGAGACGAACAGAAGTTCCCACCTTCAGAGATCGCGAGATCTAGTATAGTCAAACAAATGGGAGACCCTTGGGTGGGGGCTGGCTTGCATCAGGTCAGGGGAGGCTGCTGTGGCACTCAGTGAAGGTGTTCTGGGTCGTTCTGGGCTAGAGAAGGCTTCTTCTGAAAAATGGCTGAGCCCAAAGGGCCGTGTCCCTGCAGATGCACTGTGAGGGTGGCCTTTGGCTTGGGTCCCCGAACCCCCCTCCCCCCAGGCCTCTCCCTGCTGGGGAACTCTCTCACCCTCTATGCTGCCCTTCCAGAAAGCACAACAACAACTCGATGCCGACTGTTTGTTCTCCCGAAGGAGAGAATGGAGGAGCACGGGCAACCCCAAAGCCCAAACTCAGTTTTCCCAGAACACATTGGAGGGTCAAAGCAGGCAACCCTCCGCCAGCCTGGGGTGTCAGGCTGGGTCCCTGGGGCTCCTTCAGCACTCTGATCTCTGGGGCCCCGGCTGAGCCAGTTCCTCACCATCACTGTTTTCTTCTCCACACCAGGTGAGGTTATCAGCAATGTAACCGAGGAGCAAGTCCTCCAGGGTGAGCAGCTTGTTGTTCCGATGTGCCAATTCTTTTGTTTTGCTCCAAAACAGGACCTAGAAAGGAATAATTGAGCCCACTGAGATCCATGTAGTCGATTTTAAAGATCCATATTTTTAATTTTTAAAAATTTATGTTATTATGTATACATGTTTTTTCATCACTCTTCATTTTGTACAATGTGTGCTTTCTCCTCTCAGGTGCCCAACCTGTAAATTTCCCACCACCAAGTCGCCCATGAACCCTCACCATAGTCCCTCGTGCTCTTCCTTCCCCTGTTAAAAATCCACATTTTTAGGGCCCTGCCTGGTGGCACTGTTAAGGGGAAGGATGTCCTGAAGGAACTCTGCAGAGGCTTGGGACCCCGCCCCCTATGCCAGCTTCTGGACTCCGCCCCCTGCTCTAGTGACTGGAAACTACAACTCCCAGCAGCACCAGGGAGAGAACTGCAAGGACTGAAGGGCGGAGCTAAGCAGCATTCTGGGACACTGGGGGATAAGCAGAGCGTCATTGCGTCTCCTGGTCTCTAGCTTGGCAAACGGCTCTTCGGACTGCGTGACTCAGGGCTAACAGTTAGTTTGTTACCAGAGCTCCAAGTCTTCCGAGCCGGTAAGATATTCCAGTTGTTGTTTCCTGTTCTTTCCCCCTTTTTGTAAATAAGCCCATTTTGACCCCTTTTTGTGCATCTGCAGTACAACTGAATTTTAAGCACATGGATGAGACACCACCGACAGGCGGCCCAGTTCACTCTGGGCTGCCCTGTAACAACACAACAGGTTAAAGCAGAGCACTGTGAAGCTGGCCACAACCATGCAGCACAAGTTCGATCCCCAGCCAGGGAATGACCCACAGGGCACAGCAGACTCTGCTATCTCCCCACTGCCCCTCAGCAGTGGATTTCAGTAGATCTTCCTGCTTTGCTCCCCACTCTGTCTCTGGTGAATCCTCTCACCCCCTACCCCTCTGGCCTGTACCCCAGTTCAGAAAGCATAAATAAAGGAATCTTTTTTTAAAAATTCACATTTTTTAAATGTAAGAAAAGCATAAACATTTCCAGAGTAAATCCTCTACAGAAGAGCAGGTGCTGCGTGTCTCACTGGCGTGTGTGTGGAAGGGTGAGAAAGAGTCACATGCACATATGTAAAACACATGTGTGTGTTCTAGGTCACTATGTAAAATGAATTCAGTATTTTGCTCATCATAAGCAAAATCTTGTGACAAATCTTACGTCCAAGCACATCTGGAAGAGGCATTAGGAAATTCCAAAGTTCCGAAAGTGATCTACAAACCCTTTCATCTACAGGCTATTCCATCATCTCTGTTTTCTTCCCCAATCTCCCCTCTTCCCACACCCAAAAAAGAAATCAATAAATATAGCGAGTTTTCTTTAAGGTCCCTCGTAAACATACAAAAAGTCAGAGCAGTCTTCAGACCAATTTGTTTTGGGCTACTAACATTTCAACTGGTCATTATTATGGCCATCCCTAGTTCCCTAAACTCACTTCATTTAATCACTGGTGAAATAGGAGTGTTGACCTCTGACCTATGGCTTCCACAGGTTGACCTTGAAGATCTACTAGGAAAAGGGTTAAGAGTCCTTTGTTGCTTTTCTATAAATGCAAATAGACACTGTTGTCGTCACCATCCCCATCATCATCATGGTCAGAGGTCAGCGAAATGTATAATTCCATAAAGTTGCATTAATTTGATGTTGCTTGCACTGGGTTGAGTTGGATTCCAAGGTCAGTTCATTTTCTCCAATTTCTGGCTAGTCTCTTTTTTTTCTATTCAGGTCCCCATTTCTCTCACTTCCTCCAGATGTCCTAAATCCTAATGATTTCTTGGTCCAAGACCCCTACAATCCCCCACACTGTGCAAATACTCCTAATTCTTATATCCAGATTTTTCCTCTTTCCTCATCATGGCCAAAAGTTGGCCCTATGATCTTTCACTTCTGACTTTCAGCCTCAGTTTCAAAATCAGTGACTGGACCTGATTACCTTGTCACGAGGAATAACTTGATTCACCAAATCAAATAGTGGTTGATAATCTTTTTCTTCAATGCTGCAAGGATACTTAGAAACAAATGCACTTCTGAAAGCCTTCTGTATCTCATTGCAGTCTTTAGAACTGTGAGATAAAACACAAAATAAAACATGAGTGATTAGATTTCAAACTTTTTTTTGTAATTTATTTTTAATTGAGGTAGTCTTTGGATACCCTCGTCAGGCATCACCACGAATGTGTACTCACCAATCACCCACAGTCCATTGTGCTCGCTTCTCTCTTTGTTCTCACCACTCCCCATCACTCACATTTTGAATGTTTCAGTTGTATAATCAGCTTTCAAGGTTTCTTTTTTTTTAATGAATAATACAATAGTTTATTTTCACATAATTTTGTGCATTTTCCCATCTCAGTTGTAATCCTTATGGGCTTCCCATCACCAAATCACCCGTATGCCCTCACCATAGTCCAGTGGACTTCCCTCCCTCAACTGTTTTGGATCCCATTCCCCGCTCCACCCCCATAGAATGTCTCTGGAAATAGCTGTTCATTATTATTATTTTCTCGCCTGGTCCGTTATATTCCTGGTATGAGTGAAACCATCCAGTATTTTTCCTTTTCTTTCTGCCCTATTTCACTAAGCATGATCTTTTCCAGCTCTGTCCATGTTGCTGCAAAAGACATGTGTTTATCTTTTTTGGCTGCTGAGTAATATTCCATTGTGTACATGGAACACATCTTTTTAATACACTTTTGGGCATTTGGGCTGTTTCCATGTCCTTCCAATTGTGAATAAGGCAGCAATAAACATGGGGGTGCAGGTGTCTTTTGGAATCAGTGTTTTTGTGTCTTTTGGGTAGATACCTAGGAGTGGGATTGCTGGGTCGTAGGG
>NW_004567113.1:52193519-52197229 GCF_000260355.1 Condylura cristata
CATCTATTGATATGATTATGTGGTTTTTATTCTGTCGGTTGATGTGATGGATTACATTAATTGATTTTCTGATGTTGAACCATCCTTGTGCTCCAGGGATAAAGCCCACTTGGTCGTGGTGTATTATTCTTTTAATGCATTGCTGGATTCTATTGGCTAAGATTTTGCTGAGGATTTTTGCTTCGGTATTCATTAGGGAAATTGGTCTGAAGTTTTCTTTTTGTCTGTTTTCTTTGTTAGGTTTTGGTATTAATGTGATGTTGGCTTCATAGGAAGTATGTGATAGTTTTCCTTCTTTTTCAATTTTTTTGCATGAGTCTGTGTAGAATAGGCACTAGTTCTTTACCTTATGTTCAGTAAAATTCATTTGTAAATCCATATGGTCCTGGGCTTTTATTTTTGGGGAGGGTTTTGATTACATCTTCAATTTCTTTGCTTGTAATTGACCTCTTTAGTTATTCTCTTTCTTCTTTATCTAGTTTTGGGTGGTTCTAGAGTTGTAGGAATTTACCCATTTCTGCTAAATTGTCAAACTTGTTTGCATATAGCTGTTTGTAGTATTCTCTGATTATTCTTTTGATCTCTGCTGAATCTGTTGTGATTTTTCTCTTTCATTTATGATTCTGTGTATTTATGTTTTCTCTTTGTGAGCCTGGCTAGTGGCCTGTCTATCTTGTTTCAAAGAACCAACGTTTGGTTTCATTGATTTTTTTGGATTGTTTTTCTAACATTCATTTCACTTATTTCTGATTTGACGTTTATTATTTCCTGTTTTCTACTGGCTTTGGGTTATTTTGTTGTTCTTTTTCCAGTTCTTTAAGGTAGGACATTAGGTTATTTCTTTGAGTTATTTTTTGTTTCTTTATGTGAGCCTGTATTGCTATATATTTTCCTCTTATAACTGCTTTTATAACTGTCCCATAAGTTTTGGAGACTTGTGTTGTCATTGTTGTTCTCCAGGTACTTTTTAATTTCTTCTTTGATCTCCTCATTGATCCAATGGTCCTACAGTAGTGTAGGTTTCAAT
Organism: Condylura cristata; assembly: GCF_000260355.1. Taxonomy (NCBI): domain Eukaryota; kingdom Metazoa; phylum Chordata; class Mammalia; order Eulipotyphla; family Talpidae; genus Condylura; species Condylura cristata. Next base: position 52,194,547 of record NW_004567113.1, read on the forward strand.
TTCCACGTGGTAGGTGGGTTTCTTGTCTTCCTCATATGGTTTATTTATAGTTTGATTCCTTCATGGTCAGAGAAAATTGTTGGTGTGATTTCGATCTTAGTGTATCTATTGGTATTATCTTGTGACCCTAGATGTGGTCAATCCTAGAGAATGATCCATGTGGATTTGAGAAAAATGTGTACTCAGATTTTCCGAGGTGCAGTATTCTATAGATGTCTTTTAGACCCATGTTGTTCCGGTCCTTGTTCACAGCTTTCATGCCTTTGCTTATTTTTTGTCTTGTTGATCTGTCCATTGTGGAGAGTGGTGTGTTGAAGTCTCCTATATGTATGTATTTTCTCTGATATATGTTTTCATAGATGACAGTAGTTTCCTGATATATTTTGGCGCTCCTTCATTTGGTGCATGTATGCTGGACACAAGCTATGCAACCTCTATCGACAGACACGGTACGGATGGAGGGGAAATGCTCTGAAAATCAGACTTTCCACGCTAACTTATGTTATGACCTCCCTTTTTGGTATAATCGTAATATCAAAATATTCTGAGCAACCTTCAGCTTACAATTGGATTGCCTCAGCCTCAGGAGGCGCTACCTGGCCCTGACAAGCAAGTACTGCACCAGGGTGAGAAATTCCTCTTGAAGTCAAAAGTCATTAAACAACTGGCTGGTTAATAAAAACAAATGGCTGTTACTACAAAGTCTCTCACTGCCAGACAGAGAAAAACCCAAATCTTTTCACTCTACTATCTCACCTAGCCTTCTATTCAGTTTCTAAAGAGCCACTCCAGCTTTCTACTATCTAGTCTTTGGATATGGAAATTCACCCAAGTCACCTATGCTTAGCTAATCAGGTTTTCTACCTTCTAGACTTCAAGAAAACTCAAACTTTCTAACAAGTTTTTCAAAGAACCTTAACCTTACTTTGATTTACAAGAAATTTCCTCTTCCTGCCCTCACTTTATTTTGGTGAATCTTCACTGTGGTAAATATAGTAATATTTGTCTTGAACTTTGTGAATTTATGTACCTGTTTTAACCTTGATAGATTGATTTTTAAAAAATGTTATAATCTCAACTGAAGGTCAAAACCACCCCAGACTATTCTTAACAAAAAGGTGATTGTGATCTCAGCCACTTCATATGCTAATGTCATCCCTCTGCCTGCTGAAGTGTATAAAATAAACCTCTGCTGAAGGCAGAGCAGGAAGACTTGCACCCAACTCCCATTCCCATGTCTTTCTCGTGCCCGCTCCCCTTTTTTCCCTTTTTCCCCTAATTCTAGGAATCTCTGCTCGCCGACGCCATTCCTACCTTGAGACCCTGCCTGTTCTGCCCCCAATAATCCGTGATCGGGGACAAAGTCTCCGACATATGCTGATGATTGTTATGTTTTCTTGTTGTGTCTGTAGTCTCAGCCAGTGACATTTAGGTGTCTCTTGTGGTGTTCAGCTTCTCTGGCAACACGTTGAGTCCTTCTCCCTGTTGATCTTTGTAGCTTTCCAATGCCCAGGGTTCCCTCTATGCTCGGATGCAGCCGTGGGGTTTGGGGCACCTTAGAAGTGTTGTTGGTCTCCCTGTAGCTGGGCCTGTGGTTGAGCCACTCACTGGTTTTATTTAATTCTGAGTGCTGTGAGCCTTGCAGGGCAGCGCCTTACTGGCTCACCAGTCTCCCGGCCGCTGCTGTCCACCTTCTGATTCTGCCCATGTTGCAGCTAGTGGTATGAGTTTATCATTTTTGATAACTGAGTAATATTCCATTGTATGTATATTACATCTTCTTGATCCACTCATCTGTTTGGAGGCACTTAAATGTTTTTTTTTCCCTCTCCATGATTTAGCTATGGTAATAGCACTGCCGTGAACATGGGAAAACGAGTTTCCTTTTGAATTTTCTGGGTAGATGCTGAGAGGTCAAATTTCTGGACTCTATGGCAGGTCTGTAATTAATCCTTGAGACACCTCCATACTGCTTTCCTCAGGGCTGGGCTAGTTTGCCTGCCTGCTGGCAGCATAGGTGTTCCTTTTCTCCACATCCTTGCCAGTGCTTGTTGTTACACTTATTTTTGGAGCATAATTGCCTAGAAAAATCCTATTGAGGAAGCATTTTCTGGAACCCATTACTTCATACGTATGATCTTCTGTGATGTATAGAACAATTTTATGAGAGGAACATTCCTGTCCCAGCCCTGTAAGACCCTTTTCCTTGGGGAGCTCACGCTTGCATAAACAGTAAACAAATGAGCAAATAAGGTAACAAAAATAAACTCAGATTACGATAAGCATGTAGGACATTAATGGAGGAGGAAGAGCAGGAGAAGACTGCATCAATGACCACTTTAGGGAGAAAGGCCTCCCAGAGAGGTCTCCTAAGCTGAGACGGTGATAGGGAACAGGGACGTTGGGAGGGGTGGAAGCAAGTGCAGCAGAAAAGAACATGCCAATTTTAAGAAACCAAGAGGCAGAAGCTCTCGGGGGAGTCTGGGAAAGACTTGGCCTATATAAGAATGCTGCGTGGAGAGCTGGGGTCATAGATCTATAGCACTTTCCCCTTGGTCTCAATTAGCGACCTGGTGGCTCAGAACAGTCCAGACTGAGCGCAGATCTTAGGCTTCAAGGTGCTGGGCGCGTGCTCTCTTCCCAGCGCTCTACCCTGAGCACAAGCTGAGTCAAAGAGCAGCTC
>NW_004567113.1:52198324-52199659 GCF_000260355.1 Condylura cristata
ATATCTATTGAGCATCTAGTGTATGCTAGACACATTTTTGAGCAGGTAAAATATAGCCGCGAACAAAACTGGGTTCTTTGTCCTTGGGTGAATTTACACTCCACTGGAGCAACATGACTGCAAACATAGTGAATTAGTAGGTTATGGTGTATCCTAGAAAGATCTATGGGAAGAAGGAAAACTAGAGTAGGGTGGGGGTGGGGAACATCAGCATTAAACGGGATGGATGGTGGATGATGTTTGAGCAACAGATGGAAGGGAACAGAGACTTGGTCAACCAAATTGACTAGGGAACAGCACTTAAGCAAAGGGAACAGCATCACAAAGGATCTAACATATGTTAGATAGGATTTGTTCAAAACCAACAGAGAAGTCAGTGGGTGAGCAGGGCGAGCAAAAGGAAGAGTAGATAGAAAGCAAGGAAATTAGATAATGTCAGACATTGAAGAACTTCCTAAGAGAGTGGAAGGAATTTGGCTTCCAGTCATAGTAAACAATTGATACAGAAAACTGGCAGGTCCCAGACTCAATATACAAACATTGGCTGCTTTCCTACATGCAAACTGTGTACTAGAAGAGAAAGAAACTTTGAAATTAATCCCACTACCACTGCCTCAAAAAGAATTCAACCCTTAGTAACAAATAACAAAGGTGTTGAAGGTGATGTACACTAAAACGGTAAGATACTGTTAAAAGAAAAAGACAAAAAAACTAAAAGATATTCCCTACTCATATACTGGAAGAACTAATATGGTTAAAATGGACATCTTACTCAAAGCAATATAGAGATTCAATAAAATCCCAAGACCTAAAAAGAACTGATAGGAACAGAAAGAAAACAAATAATCAAATTTTAAAATGAGCAAAAGAGATAAATACTTCCCCATAGCCACATGAAAAAAATGTTCATCATCACTTATCAGGGAAGTGTAAATCAAAACCACAATGCGAAACTATCTCACACCTGTGAGAATAGCCTACCTCAACAAGACTAGAAGTAAGGGAGGGAATTTCCCATTGCTGATGAGAATTTAGACTGGTTCACCCAATGGGAAAAAATCTGGGAGTTTCTCAAAATACTAAAAATAGGTTGACCATATGATCCAGCCTATCTGCCCCAAGAATGCAAAACTACTAATTTCAAAGGCTAAGTGCACTCCTGTGTTGATGGCAACACCAGTATCAACAGCCCGTCATAGAAACTACCTAAGTACTCAAGGACAGACAATGGATTAAGAAGATGTTACATGTGTCAAGATGGGTTACATGTGTCAAGATGTGACAACAGGGATGGAAATGGAAAAGATTATGCTAAGCAATACGAGTCAGAAGGAA
>NW_004567113.1:52200969-52202298 GCF_000260355.1 Condylura cristata
CCGGGGCAGGCGGGGATCGAACTCATGCAAAAGCGGCTTTAGATTCTCAGTGCTGTGCTTTAACCCGCTGCGCCACCAGGGAGGGCCAGTTTAGTAGTTTCTTAAATGGCTAAACCACATGGCTCAGCTAGTTCACTTCTGGGTATTTCCCCAAGGGAAGTAAAAACAAATGTTCATGAAAAGCCTTGTAGGTCAATGGTCATAGTTGCTATGTTCATAATCTACAAGAACTGCCAATACACAGCAGGTTACGACACAGCACTGCAAGCTGGCTGCAGCCACTTCAGTGTGAGTTCAGTTGCCACCCCAGAGGTGACCCCCATGGCATGGCAGACCTCACCTGTCTCTCCGCTGTTCGCCTCTGCTGTGTGCTTTGTCTATCTACATGTTCCGCTCCCCTCTCTGACTCTGGCGAATCCTCTCAGCACCCCTGCACCTCTGGCCTATAACCCAGTTCTGTCTGAATAAATAAATAAATCTTTTTTTTTTAAAAATATCTTAAAAAAAAAAAAAAGAACTGCCAATATACATAATATACAGCCAAGTGTCCATCTGCAGATAGACAAATAAGAAACTGTGACACATACCCACAACCAGTCAAAACATAACTACTCGCACATACAATGACCTGGCATTTCTTCTTTTTAACATGCGTTGTATTTTTTAACTGATTCCCACAGTTTTATACCCTTGCTAGTGCTTTCACAGTATGAGATTCCCACCTCACAATCTGGAACTTCAAAACCATCTTGCTGAGGTCATGGAAGAAGACAGTGCTGAAAGCATATAAATGAATTTATAGAAACTTTTAAAAACCATAAGCTGATGTGTAGTGACAGAAACACTTCTTACTGGATAGCAGTGCTGTGCCCTAACCCATGGCACCACCAGGGAGGGCCAAGAAAATGCTTAATTTTTTTTTAATGAATAATATAATAGTTTATTTTTATGTAATTTTGTGCATTTTTCCATCTCAGTTGGTGATGGGCTTCCCATCACCAAATCACCCGTGTGCCCTCACCATAGTCCAGTGCATTTCCCTCCCCCCACTGATTTTGATCCCATTCCCCACTCCACCCCCATAAAATATCTCTGGTACATAGCTGTTTATTATTATTATTATTTTCTCGCCTGTTCCGTTATATTCCTGTTATGAGAGAAACCACCTGGCATTTTTCCTTTTCTTTCTGGCTTGTTTCACTAAGCATGATCTTTTCCAGCTCTGTCCATGTTGCTGCAAAAGACACGTGTTTGGTTGTTTGGTTTGTTGATTGCTTGGTTGGCTGCTGAGTAATATTCCATTGTGTACATGGACCACATCTTTTTAAT
>NW_004567113.1:52202503-52204634 GCF_000260355.1 Condylura cristata
AGTTCCTTTCTCTCCACATCCTCGCCAACATTTGTTGTTGCTAGTTGTTTGAAGATATGCCATTCTCACTGGAGTGAGGTGGTATCTCATTGTGGTTTTCATTTGCATCTCCCTTATTACGAGTGATGTTGAACATTTTTTCATATGTTTGTTGGCCATCTGCATTTCCTCTTTGAAGAAGTGTCTTTTTAGCTCTTCTGCCCATTTTTTGATGGGGTCGTTTACTTTATTTTTGCTGAGTTTCGTCAGTCCTTTGTGTATCTTTGTGATCAATCCTTTATCACTAGTTTTGTGTGAGAAAATGTTTTCCCAATCAGTGGGCTGTCTGTTTTTTGTAATGTCTCTTTTGCTGTTCAGAAGCTCTTTAACTTGATGTAGTCCCATCAATTTATCCTTGCCTTCACTATTGTGGCGTTGGGTGCTCTGTCTTTAAAGATGTTGCTAAAGTGTCTGTCGTGTAGTGTTTGGCCCATCTTGCTTCCAGATATTTTATGCTTTCCGTTCTTATCTCTAGGTCTTTAATCCACTTCGCGTTGACTTTTGTGACTGGAGTGAGGCAGTGATAGTGATCTAGTTTCATTTTTTTGCATGTGCTTCCCGATTTTTCCAGGACCATTTGCTGAACAAACTTTCTTTGTTCCATTGTATCTTCTTTGCTCCTTTGTCAAAGATTAGCTGCCCATAAACCTGTGGGTTCATATCTGGGTTTTCTATCCAAATCCACTGGTCTGTATGACTGTTCTTGTTCCAGTACCATGCAGTTTTTTATTATTATGGCTTTGTAGTATAGCTTGAACTTTGGGATTTTAATGCCTCCATTATCTTTCTTCTTAGTCATGAGAGTTTTGGCTATACAACGTCTTTTGTTGTTCCTATGAGTCGCATCAATAAAAAATGCTTGATTTTTATCTTTGCTTTTGTATTTCGGGAGAGGAGTCCCAGGGGCCACTTCTTAAACACCTAACAGCGCCACTGCCCTCTGCCCCCAGCAGCAGCCTGAGGACAGGGGCCTGGGGTCCAGCACATCCTCCCCGTGTGCCAAGTTGAGGGTCTGTTCTCTCCCTGAGGTGGTCCGCGTGGCCTCGGATGTTCTCTGCAGCAGTATTCACAGTGGCCAAGTGGTGGGCCTGAAGTACTGCCCAATGAAGGCTGAGTAAGTCAGAAAGATACATGGTATACATACACAGAAGGACACTCCTGTGTGTAAAACAGGTGAACGCTTGCCACTTGTGACAAGGTGGATAGACCTGGAGAGGATTTTGCTAAGTGAAATAAACCAGAAGGAAAAAAGACAAATACTGGATGGTTTAACACGTGCTTGGAATGAAGAGAAACTAAGCAAAGGGACAGAAAAAAATGAAGCCAAAGTCAACTCTAGAAATCTGAGTGTAGAATTGAAGCTACCAGGGGACAGGAGTGGTTTGGGAACAGGGAGCCCTGTGGACTGAGGAGGACTGTTGGGGCTTCCAGGGTAGACATGCCAAGGTAACAAACATGTAAAGAGGTGTGCACCTATCACCTAAATTATATACACTGTTGTAACGCAATGTCACTTAAAAAGTAATGCAATTTTTAAAAATGGATCTCTGTGAGCAGGGGAACTGGACATTAAATACCAAATAAAAACTACCTGGGGCAGAGAAGAGTCTCTGAACAACAATTCCTGTGTTTTCATTCCAGACAGGGAATGAACATACCCACGAATGACCCAGACAAACCCAAATTACTTGACATCTCTCAGACCTCACTTCCCATCCACCACACATGTCTTCCCCTGACAGGAGCTGAAAACGTGCAAAATGAAGCAGCTTTCAAATCCCTGCAGCACATGGACCACCACACACCGCTCTTGCCCAGCCCCCTCAGCTTTTTCCACCTATGGCAAAGACAAGGGTCTTTGTCTGCACAGGGGAAGGGAGGAAGCAGAAAAACCATCCTGGTCATTGTGATAAACAAAAGTTCTTTTTAGGCAAACAGCAGCAATTCAGGGAATTGTTGCTATCTGTCTCAGAATCTGGGTCTGTGGGCAAGACCCAGCAGGGAAGCTCAGACTTTGCAAGAGCAAACTGTGAGACAGAGCACTAAAGCAAAAAGAAGCAGCATCCTCCCTTTCCACACCTCTGAACTCTGC
>NW_004567113.1:52207619-52208031 GCF_000260355.1 Condylura cristata
GCCCCCACCCCGCCCCGCCCCCCAGCCCAGCGATCTGTGCCCGGCGCCTGCCTACCTGAGCTCGGCCCCCGCGGGTGGGGTGTACCGCGAGCACCGCTGGTAGATGACGTCCGGTGGGCAGTAGCTTGCTGTGCAGGCGCTGGATGTGTAATACCAAACCGTCACCCCGACGGCCACCCCCACCACGCAGATGCCCACGCAGATGCAGAGGACCCGCCGTCTTGAGCACCAGTAGCTGGCCCTGGAGCCCGCGGGCGGGTGGGCGGTGGCGGGGAGCAGGGGCCTGCACCCGCAGGCCGTGGAGCCCGCGGGGCGCTGGGTGGTGGAGGAGCACTCGCAGCAGTCCATGGAGTCCATGGGCGGGCTGGTGGTGGACGGGAGCATGGGCGCAGTGGGGGGGAGCTCGGGCTCG
>NW_004567113.1:52208370-52218970 GCF_000260355.1 Condylura cristata
GCCTGGTCAGAGGGTCACATTGGCCCTCCCAGGGAGAAAGGACCACCCCCACCCTAGATGGTAAACCCCACACCCTCCTCTTCCTGGGCCTTTAGGGCCCTTGTGCTGACCTGGGGCACAAAGGCTCTGGCCCACTCTGCCCACTGGGCACACAGGGCTGCCTGGTACCTCTGCCCTAGCAAAGCTTCCCTGTGCAGGAATGTGCTCCCTCCCCTCGCCCTGGAGTAGCTGGGGAGGGGGGGTCCCCCCAGAGCCCTGAAAGACTCCCATTCCTCTTCCCCTTCTCTCAAGGGGCATCAGTACCTAAGCCCAGGGTTCAAACCCAGCTGAACCCCACTTACTGCTGACTGGAGCTCACTGCCTGCCCCCCCCCACTCCCACCCCTCTGGCTTAGAAGTAAAGCAGGTAAGGGCAGTGCCTTGTCTCTGAGGATCAGCTGCCCGCAGACACACAGGAGTCCAGCACAGGCCTGGCAGGTGGTAAGCCCCAGACACTGTTAGGCCTCGGGGCCCAGGAACCAAGACCGCAGTATCTGTACCCATAGGCACCTGGAACTGGGTGGGGGCTGGAAGATCCTGCATACAACCAGCAGCGACTGCACAAACAACTTGCTAAACTATACCCCAGGAAACCATTCTTCACTCTCGCTGACAAGCATAAACCCCCTCTACCCCGCTCTGGGGTGCAACACTTGGACTCCCTCTTCTAAGTCCCTGAACCTTGCCCCAGAGCACTAATAAACTCTGCTTATCTTATGCAGAATGTTCTCCCACTATATTTCTTCCCCTTGCACAACTTTCACAAACATAGCCGTTTGCGATTCCTGCGGTTTTATGACCCACCAGGTGTGCCCGGAGCAAGGTCTGGCTTGCAGTGAGTGGGGTAAGGTAAGGGGCCGGACCCCAGCCACTCAAGCGGCTTTCCCCAGACATCCCGAGCCCTCTCCCTCAAGGGAGCCTGAGCACAAGGACTCTGTGACATTTCAACAGACACCTCAGGAAAATGAAAAGTCAGGACACAGGACTTCCTGGGGCAAAAGTTTGCTGAACGGTGGCCCTCCCTGGTGGTGCGGTGGGTCAGGATGCAGCACCCCAAGTTAGCCACAGTCGTGTTAGTGCGATCCCCGCTCCGGAGGTGACCCCATGGCGTGGCAGACCTCTCCTGACCTGGCCACTGCCCCTCTCACTGCCCCTGCACCACTGGCCTGCAGCCCAGTTCTGTGTGCATACATAAATAATTCTTTTTTTTAAGTTTGCTGAACGGAGGGAGTAGCAGGACTCTCTCAGAGCCCCGGAAGAGTGAGGAGCCCCTGGAGCTGGGAGAGCTGGAGCCAGCCGGACAGGAGAGAAGTGCAAAAGGCAGCCAGAGGGCAGGTCACCCAAGGACCCGCAGGCAAAATAAGGATCCAGCCTGCCTTTTATTGAAGAATCCTCTGAAGGGCACAACGTGACCTGATCTGGGCTGACATGTCAAAGGCTTACTCTGGCTCCTGCTCTGAAAATAAACTGTACATTAAGGAAAGATGGAGACCGGCTATCATTACCAGGCAAAGAGAACAGGTAATGAGATTCTGGGCAGAGCCGAAAGTATTAGCGCAATGTGAATTGGGGTGCCTGTCTGTATGTGCTCAGTCGCGCGCTTAAGGTTCAATTGTATTATGGACTCACACAAAAAGGTTCAATAATGGATTTATTTACAAAGAGAAAGGTAAAGAATCAACCCAGGGAAAGAGGGAGAGAAGCACAAGTTAACTAGGATGTCCTACCAGTTCTGCTGACTTGGACTCCACCGGCACGCTGAAAACCAATCGAGAGCCAAACGACCAGCCGTGAACCACCAGGCCAAGAGACCCCCAGAGCCCACAAGTCCGGTTTTATCCTAACTGGCTGCTCAGCCCCGCCCCCAGGTCCCAGCATGCTCCTCCTTGGTATTGATGGGATTTGCAGTTCCAGTATCTGGAGTGGGGGCAGAGTCCATGAAACCTGTACCTCTTACAAAAGTAGAAGCATAGGATTGGTTGATGAGTTGGAGACAGGGATTATGAGAAAGAGAATCTTCAAAAAAGAATCTAGAATTTGTTGGAGTAATTTTTTGGTGTGTATATATGGCAATGTTAAAAATATTCTGATGATTACCCAGTCTTTTACACTCTTGGTTTAGCTGTGGTTCATATCCTCTAGAATTTTTGGTCTGAGTAGCTGACCAAAGGAAGGACAACATCACCTTGTATAGCGCTGGGCTCACCGGAGCTGAGAGATGGTGTGGGGAGGAAAGGCGCCGGTAGAGTTTTATCTTGGCCATGTTCTGTTTGAGACCTCTGTGAGACTCCAAGAGAAGACTTGAGATACCCATTGGCCAGAAACATCTGAAACTCAGGAAATGACCAGTGCAGGCCCTCTCAGAAAAATGGCAGGTTGACATATAGATAGTTTGTAGTGGGCTTGGGCAGCAGCCACAGACTTCCAGACTCAGTCTTAGCAAGGCAGCTTCTGGCGTCTAACATTGCTGCACCCTGCTCACTTGTAGTCTTTTACTTTGTCCTTGACCTGGGTGCCAAAAGACTGCAGTGAAGTGTAAAGTCAAGCTCTGTATTTCTAAACCCACATTAAGTTTGAACCACTGCAAAGTCTTTGGTGAAGATTCGTTTTCAAGAGTCCCACTTTCCCAAACTGAGGAATTTCAGAAAGATGGAGGAACGAGCCCTGGGAACTTGACCAGCTCTGCTTTGACTGCCCCAAGTGGAGTATGGAGTGTTTCTCAGAATGACCCCCCAACTAACAGCACCCTTTCTAGCACCTCAATGAAGACAGGACCAGGAAAGCTGGTTTTGCTTCAATTCTACAGCTTACTTTGGAAATGTTCATAGAGTTGGTTTGCAGGGGCTGTCAGGGCAAAATGGGGATTTTGGCAGGCACACCATTCAGCCTGTAAATTGCATTGAAGATGAACTTCAGACTTGTAACCAACCAGCCTGCCCAAAGGTGACCATGCCCACAAACATCTTTGAAGACCATCAACAGAGGGTGACCAAGCTCTTCAGTCAGAGTCTTGAGTCTTTCGATATACATCTTCGATCAATCAATATTCAGGGAGGTTTTCAGGGTTTTTCCTCATTCTTTCCCCTTTATTATTTATTTGATTCTTTGGAAATTAGATTCTTTGGAAACCCAGCTGTTCCCTGTTTAAACATCTCCTCCCCTGACCATTGTGACTGTGTCTCCACTAACTGGATTCAGGCACCAGGCAGGATGTCTTCAGATAAGACTCCTTGCTGTTTCCATCCTTTACTTAAAGGTAAAATCACTTGTTCAAATCCGACTTCTGTTTCTCCTATTGCCTCCCAAGCTTTGGAGCAAAGTGACATGGATCAACTAAGCCAGAAGGATTTGTGATCTAGTTGGCTGCTGTCAGAGTACCTGGATATTTTTTGACGCCTCTCATGGAGTCATAGACACTTGAGACTTTGAACTTGACCCACTGTTATCTTATGGCCTCTTAGGAGGTTTATGTATACATAATGTTCAGGAACTTTAGTGTTGATAGTGATAAGATATTCTTCACGCCACTTGAGTAGTGATAATCACCCTACAGCTCACTGCAGGGCTCATTACTAAGTGTCTGCGCTAATTTTGGTTCCTCATGCTCATGGACTCATTTCACTTTTTAGTATTTATAATCCCCACTTACAAATAGGCAATGTGAGCGAAGTATGTACATGATCTGGTGAGGAATACACACCTAGCAAGTGATCGTGTAGGATTTGGGCTGATTCTTGGGCCCCAGAATACACACTTCTGGCCGCAATGTTGAGTTGCTTCCTCATGACACTTTCCTTCATTCCCTATGATATTGTGGCTTCTGACAGAAAATATATATAGCATTCGATCTTCATCTCATTCCTAGCACAAAGTTCCTAAAATCCTTGGAATTTGGTGTGTCATGTTATTTTTTTAAAGATTTGTTTATTTATGCATACAAGAGCTGGAGTGCAGGCCAGAGATGTGAGGATGAGAGGATTCACCAGAGACAGAGTGGGGAGCACAACGGGCAGATCAATGAAGTACACTGCTGAGGGGAGCAGCGGAAAGGACAAGAGAGGTCTGCTGCACTATGTGGGTCAGCTCCCTGGCCAGGGATCGAACTCATGCTACAATGATAGTGCTAAGCTTAATCCCTAAGCCACCAGACTTCTCTTGTCACCCACTGCTCCCCTCAGCAGTGTACTTCATCAATCTGCCTGTTCTGCTCCCCACTCTGACTCAGGTGAATCCTCTCACCACCCTTGCACCTCTGACCTGTACCCCAGTTCACTATGCATAAATAAAAACTTCTCCTGTCTCACCCACTGCTCCCCTCAACAGTGTACTTCATCAATCTGCCTGTTCTGTGCCCCACTCTGTTTCAGGTGAATCCTCTCACCACCCCTGCACCTCTGACCTGTACCCCAGTTCTCTATGCATAAATACATCAATCTTTCTTAAAAAAAAAAAAAGAAAGAAAAGAAAGAAAGAAAAGAAAAGAAAAAGAGAGAGAAACAAAAGAAGGGGGAATGAAGAAATAAATAACTCAGGGAGAAAAAGAGGGAAAGTGAAATGGTGAATGAGTCCTACCAGTTCCACTAACCTGGCATCCCAATGGCACGACGAGAGCCAAGAGGCAAGAGGCCATGCGACCCTACACCCACATATCTCGTTTCACACCCAACCTGGCTGCTTAACTCCACGGTCAGGTCCCAGAGTCCTCCCTTAGGTGATGACGGGACTTGTAGTTCCTGAGTCTTCATCTCTTGGGCCTGGGGTGGGGGTGGGGTCCACAAAGCCTGTGTCACTAGGGTTGTTCAGGACACCCTTCCCCCTAACAAGCTGAATTGTAGGATGCCCAGCCGGTGTCAGAGAACTGCTCAGTTTGGGCAAAACCCCACATACTTGGTGACCAGAAATGTCAGGAATGAAGTGTTTTTTGTTAGTAGCGTAAAGTTAACAGGAAGAGTAGTGGGGAGCTTTCCTGTAAATTCCCCAAATCTGATCACCATACTCAACTGTTTATTTGCTATTCTCTTTTTCCAATTTCATTGACAAGTAATATCACATGAGTGTCTAGATTTAAGACTTACAGTATAGTGATCTGATTTATATATAGTGAAGTGATGACCATAATATGTTCAGCTAACACCCACTTTCCCATCTATATGAAAGCAACAAGAAAACAAAAAAGAAAAAAAATTCTCCTGGAGGTAAGAAAAGTGAAGTCTCTGGATTGTCTTTCTTCACGGGTTTCCGATGCACCATAAAGCAGTTTTAACTGTCGTCAGCTTGTTTTGTGCTAAGCAACCTGGGTCATGGTTAATCAGGAGGAAGCACTGACAGATTCAGAGACAAATGGAAAAGTCACTGTCCTCGAGAGACTGACCTAGGGTCCTCCCTCATGGCCTAGGAATAAGTCTCAGCATTAACGCTGTTGAGGCCTGAGTTCGATCCCCGGCCAGGGAGGTGACCCGCATATGGTGCAAAGACCCCTTCTGTCTCACCCAGTACTCCCCACTGTCTCTGGTGGATCCTCTCAACCCCCACACCTCTGGCCAACACCTGACATCTTCTATGTTAAAAAATATATAGAGATTTGTAAGAGATAGGCATACAAACACTGCATCTGAAACCACAAAGGGGAGCCTCCAGGAAGAGGTGAGCCACGGGGTAGGACACGAATGTGGAGAACACACCTGGAGGCTGTGCAGGGTCTCCGGGAAGATGGGACTAGGAGGGTGTTTGGGGGGCAAATGGAAAGATCTTGAATTCAAGATTTCAAAGTGAGAAATTTCCTTTGTAGATAGATGGTTTTGCACTGAGGGGTGATGCAGTCAGAACCCCGTCCAGGACAATTGCTCTGGCTAGATGTTGAGTTGGAGGGGGAAAATAGATCAAAAGCAGGAAGATGGTGAGATGTTTGAAATCAGTGTTTTACAATAACTGGTAAAAAGGTGTGGAAACCAATTCAGGAAACCTCATCTAAAACCAGGGCTGGCAAGGCCTGCAGAGAGAGCTCTCACCGCCCGCACAGCCACCCTGCCTGAACTCCACAGAAGAAGCCACCCCTGCACCTCCAAAGGGAGCCCGCTACTGCCCAGGAAGCCTTGTCCTGCCCAGGCACAAATCCACCAATGGGAAGCGCCGAAGCCTGGCCAATGAGAAGTTGCCACCTCCCTGGACTCTCGCTCTCCTGCAGTGACCTTCACCCAGAGCTGCCCTCCAAAACCCACTTTTCTTCTAGCAATGCTCCTTTCCTTTGCTTCTCTGGACTTGCCAATGGTCCCACCATACCCTGCATCTCCCAAATATGTGTGCTGTTCTTAAATAAGTCAATTTTGTGGGCAAAATAACCAGCTGTTTTCCTTTATGTAAACAAAGGGTCAAACCCACAATTTAACGATTCTGCCTTGGACTGCATTCCTCATTCAAACATAGCCCCATGGACTTAAAAATATGAAAATGGACATGATTGTACAGACAAAAGTCTACTACTTTGCTTATAGATAAGGGTATTTATTGCCTTCCAAAATTTTCTGTTTTGTTTCAATTTTTCAAATGAATATTCACTATTGCTTTTATATTTTTAAAACTTTTTTTTTTAAATAAAGCATTTTCTTTTCCATGGAACTTAAAACAGCAGCATCTGATTCAACCACAGACCAGCGTGCTATGAGTGATTCTGAGGACGGACTGGTAACCTGGCAACCCAAAGGCAATGCACACTGTGTTCCCCAAGACTGGACTGAGAGATGCCCTTGGCTGGGGCCGTTGAGGGGTCAGCCTGAGGAACCGCTGTCTGCAGGACAAACTGGGAGTGGAAATATGTTGGGGCGTTTTCCCTTCCTTTCTAGGTACCTCAAGGTCATAACCCTCTCATCATCTTCTTGATCCCCTCAACCTCATAGGAACACACATGCCAAGTGTTTTGTTCTTATGTAAATACAGAAAAGCATGGCCCAAGCTGCTTCTCACTCCCTGACCATTCCTGACCTCCTCCAACCAAAAGGAATTAAAGAACACTCCGGGTCCCAAGGTCTCCTCTCTGGTTTTCATTCATTGGCACAGCCATCTGCTCACCGAAGCCACACACAGAGGGCCCACCGGATCCGGGCAAGGCCAGACCAGGGAGGCGGAGACGGCTGGGTTTTCAAAGACAGTAGAGCCCAGGACAGAGCCAGCCCAGGACCCGAGCAGCAATGTGAGCCGGAGGTGAATGTCCTCAGGGGAACTCACCCAGGCATTAGGTAAGATGCTGAGTTGGAGGGTGACCCTGGCAGGTGCTGTGAAATGTACGGTGGAGAAGAGGGGCGTGGCGAGGGGGATGCAAGGAAGCCCAGCTGGAGGATGAAGGTTCTTTCTTGTATCCAAGTGTTGGGGAGGAGCCAATACACATGGATGCATGGAGAGCAGGTCACAAACTCTCTACTCTGATAATTCTGGGACAGAATCCAGGGCTTCTCAGAACTTACAGGAGCTGATTTAGTGTAGAAGCTGATAGAGCACCCCAACTCCTGAGTCAGTCCACCAGGTGGTAAAGCCTCCCCTCTGTTTCTAGCTCTGGGACTTTGAAAAGTGATAAGCCTCAAGCCTCAGGAATATTCTCTTTGCAACACTGGCTTCGTGATAAATGTCTGCTGTGCTGCTGGCCGGACACCTGTGTCAGGGCCTGGCTGGCCGGAAGCACCCCGTGAACCCAGGGTGTGCACGACCATGAGAGACGGGGTGACTGTGGAGATGAGGAGCCACGGGGAGACAGCGAGACAAGGGGAGAATGAGCTCGGGGTGTCACTCACTCCCAGCCCCCGGGGCGCTGCGCAGAGCCCACCCTGATGTCCAGCTGCTACAGGCCAAACACTAACGCGGGGCCAAGGTGGGGAAGTCACTGCCCTGACAGACGTTGGGTAATTCTGTGCTGATGGGCACTTCTGCTTCTCTCTGGGAGGTTTGCACGGCCCTGCGGGAAGCTTGCGGCCACAGCCCCTTGCTGGCTTCCGACCCACCCTACTCAGCAAGTTCTTGTATCGGACCAGCCACACTGGCGTTCGGTAGGAAGCGGGGAAGGCAAGCAGAGCCGTGTTCATGGGAAGCTGTCTGCTTGGTCTGTTTCTCCTTTGGAAATATTTTGCGCTGTGTCAGATGCGCTCCCATGACACTCATGTGTGCTTTTCTCCTGTTGTGATACCAGTATGCAGCCTCCTGAGATACAAAACGTCAAAAGTCAGAACCAGGAACTGGGAAGACCACAGCCCAGAGCCTGCTCGATTCCTTTTCCTTTTATTTGTTTATAATACAAGTATGCAAGAATTTTCAATACTTGATTACATCACAAGCTACTTGAATCTCGGGCTTTGCATCGTTATGAAGACAGAAAGTAAACCTGGCTTGACTTCCACTGGGCTCCAGGGCCGAGGCTGGAGAGACAGCGCCGCCAGCTTCCAGTTAGATCTGAGCCACTGAAGCCAGAGTCAGCAAGAGAGAAAGGAGGAGACCTCCGCTTTGCCCTGCAGAGAGGGCCAGCAGCTGTCTCTGGGTTGAAGATGCAGCCCTGCAAATGCAAAAAAAGGTCAGAACGTGTAAGTGCCGACTTGCAAATATATGCCGGCAGGAGAAATACTTAAGTACAGAGAACTAAAAGGAAAAGGAAAAGCCCCTGTGTTTCAGGGTTCCCCCTTTCAGAGAGAACGGTCCCCAGACTGTGAGTTGTTGAATCTGTCCCGCACACACACATCATTTAGATAAGCGCGGCTGGATCTACCCCTCGTCTGCTCCCCTGAGCCATCTCGTGGATTCCCCACAGTGGTGCCAGGAGCTCGCCCACCCTTCCCTGTGGTACATTCGCCCTACATGCTGATGCCAGGGCCAGCTGGCGACGCTCCCCATCGCTGGACATGGCATCATCGGAGGTTCAGGAGGAAGAAAGGCAATGTGCTGACCTAAGACATGGCGAGAAGTCCAGGTCAAAATGTGGATTCTGGTGACGCCAGAGTATTTGAAACAGAACTTACTACATCATTGGAGACCAAGTAGAAAATACGGTGCTATTTTGTTTGTTCGTTTTTTAATTATGAAACGACCGACTGCTGGCTTGGAATTTTATGGAGTCAAATGTATGTAATAGAAAAGAAAAAGGTTTTTAAAAATATCTATGTGTTAAGTTTCCATTACAGTAAGTTGGATAAAGAAACTGTAAGAAAGAAGAATGAATTTCTATACCTCTACTAATGAAGACAAGATTAAGAAAGCTAAAGTTTGGTTCTTTGATTGAGTAGAAAATTGATAATCCCAGTATAAGGTTGATCAAGAAAAAAAGGGAGAAACATAAATTGCAGTCAGGAAAGAATGCCTACTACCACGGAAAACGGAGGCATGAGGAAGAGGAAGAAAGCCCGCCCTGGTGGCGCAGCAGGTTGAAGCACAACACTAAGCAGCTAAAGCCACTTCAGCAGGAGTTCGATCCCCGGCCCCAGAGGTGACCCACATGGCACGGCAGACCTCTCCTGACACGCCCGCTGCTCCCCTCAGCAGTGCACTTCGTCAGTTGACCAGCTCTGCTCCCCACTCTGTCTCTGGTGAATCCTCTCGTTGTTCCTTCACCTCTGGCCTATACCCCAGTTCTATATGCATCAATCAATTTAATCTTTAATAAATCCTATTTTTTACGGAATTCTACTAGAGGAAAGTAATGCTTCTAAGATGATACAGGATTTCTGAAGCTACTTTTGCTTCATTCTAAATGAATGAATTGAATTGGCATTTCAATTTTGGAAAGCAGCAATTGACGACATAATCATCTTCTTGCAAACATGGAGATAGTCCTGTCCAAGGTGCCACTAACACGGCTGTCCTTTTTCTATGTAGCTGGCGCATTTAAAGGAGTTATGCACTAGAGGTCTGGTCTCGATGTGGTGGGTGGCAGAACCTACGTAGAGTGGGCAGTTTGGAGGGTTCTGCGGTGCCCCTCAACCTGCCCTGTAACAGGGGGCAGGCAGGTAGGGTAGGAAGAGGGCAAAGGTGGCTAGAACCACCTTTGGCTGGGAATACTTTCCGAGTTACTTAGACAGGGGCAAAGGGAGGCAGGAGATCATGCTAGTTCACCCCAGATC
Source organism: Condylura cristata (assembly GCF_000260355.1). Classification (NCBI taxonomy): domain Eukaryota; kingdom Metazoa; phylum Chordata; class Mammalia; order Eulipotyphla; family Talpidae; genus Condylura; species Condylura cristata. Next base: position 52,218,500 of record NW_004567113.1, read on the forward strand.
GCCACCAACATCCAACTCAGGAGAGGCCGATACCCAAGAGGGTCTCATGCAGCCTTCCTGACTCAGGGGAGGCAGAGAGAACATGCCCACAAAAATCAAGATGCCATTTCTTCTTCAAGAAAAAAATCAATTACCCACTGCAAGTAAATGTAATGCCTTTAGCCCGTAAAGTTTTGTTCAGTTCTTTCATGGATTCGTGTTTGCAAGAGTCCCTGGAAAAGAAAGAGGAAAGTGTGAAAATAACAAGATCTCACAAACATTTCTTAAATCTCTTAGTTTCCCCTAAACACTAAGCACGTCCTGCGCTAGTCTCTGGGTGAAGGGGTAAAGCAGCGGTCACTCCTGAGAGTCACAGGGCGGGGGGCGTTGAACATGGGGACTAAGCAGATGTCTACCAAGGAGTGAGACAGTGCTTGGGGTGGCTGAAGGTGCAGCACCCCCCACTGGGCCTGAGTCCATCTCTTCCCAGCA
>NW_004567113.1:52219415-52221132 GCF_000260355.1 Condylura cristata
ACATCGATAATGATTCTGTGAACGTTTCTCATTCCAAACGGGGTCCTTAGACCGCATAACAGCAGATGGAGGTGCCACACCTCAGGGCCCCAACACCCACTGAGTCAGACCTGCTGCTGCATAGCACCCCCCAGCTCACCCCCACCCCATCACCTGGTAAAGTCTGAGAAGACTTTGGAAAGCGCTGAAGTCCTGCTCTAACCCAAGTCCCAAATTCTTCAACACAAGTCTGACAATTGTCATTCCTATTGCAAATACTGGACCCCTACTCCCAGATTATAAAGATTTGGAGTGTCAAATGTTTTCACCCCAAAGGCCACAAAACTGGAAAATACATAACAGCAAATACGTCTTTGTGGCATTAAACAAAATAGGAGAGAAAGAAAATTAATTTGGGGCACCAGGAGTGCCAGGGGAGACTGGAGAAAAGGTCCTTGGTGTGGAAGAAGCTGGACGTGTAGAAGGCAGTGGGAGACGGATGACACGGTGTGGCCAGGTTCCGTGGGTGGATTAAGTGAGAGTAAGAGCTGACAGTCATCGGTCTTTTCCTCTGTTGTGGGCACAGAGCTGGATATTGTTCATCCATCATCTCAGATAATCTTCAGATCACCATCGCACCCCCAGCTCATACTACAGGGGTGTACAGAGACTTTCTCTGAGTGCCCAGAGAGAGTCACTTAGCGACTCTGGAGTCTTCACCCCCTACATTGCTGACGAAGCCTGCAAAGACCAATGACGGGCAAGAACCCCCATTCCCACCGCCCGGGTGTTCTCAACAGTCATGTCACAGATGATGGAGAGTCACACACTGCTCAAGGGCAGAGAGGAGTCAGATCAGATCTCCAGGGGTGGAGAGAACTTAGAGAAGGTGGAGGGGGCGGGGCAGGTAACATGGGACAGCAGTGTGAACAAAGGTGGGAATGGACAAGATGAAGAGTCAGGGGAGACTTGAGAAAACCCCACAAGTCAAGAGGCAGAGCTGGACCAGCGGCAGGACCACCACCAACGACCACCAAGGACCCCCGGAAGACTTGTGCACACGAGGAACTGAACACAGGTGTCAGTGAGGAAGCTAAGGTCTCCATCGAGTACACAACTTTTACCTTTTGAGCCCACATTTTCCCGTCAGAATTTAAACAAAGTTCATATTCTCTTAGAGATGAATTGTCCAACAGGCTGTTGTGCTAACCCACAGCAACAGGATGAAGAGAAATTGTGTACCTATTTTTATTGTAGACTTCAGAGGAGTCCCCATTGAGTAGCACATGAACCTTTCCATGGGCCTTTCCTGCAAACTTAAAAAACAAAGCAGAGTATCACACCTCCTCAGCCTGCAAACTGAATCACCACACCCCAGCGGTGCCCTTCAAAGCAGTGCTCAGGCCTAGTTGGTTAAAGATGAAATATCGTGCGTGGTTCCAGCTCAGTGAAGTCAGGTCTGCCGGTGCCATTGGGGGAATATTGCTCCCCGAGGGCAAAGAGTGGCTTCAATTTGTGTTTAAACAATGAAGTTCAATGTCATTGTTCCATGGATGCTAAATTGTGGTGCAGAAGTTGTTAGTGTAGAGAGTGAGGGGAACATTTGTGGAGAAGGAAGAGGAGGACACTTTCTTGGGACATGCAGTGTAGACACGGCACATTTCAACAGTGGGGGTTCAGTAGCCGGGGAAATGGGGATACCAAGAGGGTGGAGATAGGAGAGAAGGTGACACTGAGC
>NW_004567113.1:52221532-52223343 GCF_000260355.1 Condylura cristata
GAACGCGAGGAAGAGGCGAAGGAGGCTCAACAAGGACCGAGACCCCACGGTGGCCCGGACTTCACTGGGTCAACAGAGCCCGCTGCAAACAGAACTTCTCTGGGGGCTTGAGAGTGTAGCGTGATTTACGGGGACTCAGTGGATGCTGAAGTTATGCAGATAAGTTCATGGAATTCCAGTTCACGACTGTTTAGCCATGGACTCTGCCTTATTGTCCAGTGGTAAAACACCATAGAAACCATTCGAAATGGATGATGAAAACCCAGCGTGCTGCTCTCTCCTCGGATTATGACGAGTGGAGGACAGAGGTGTGGCGTTCTCAGTCACAGGGATCAATCCCAGCGGAGCTTCAGTCAAGCCCACACTTCTGGGCCTCTAACTTGCTCTTCAGCCAATCAAATCTAGCTCCTTGGCTCTCAACCCCAGTCCTCCAAAGCCCCTGTAACTTCGTCCCCTTTATGAATGGGGAGGCGGATGTGAGTTCATCTCCTGTCTTCTTACCAATTTGTAATAAAGATTTTTCCTTTACCCCAAATCCTGGTGCCGTCATAATCTGGTCTCCATCAGGCAGGTGGTGGGGGCCTTACCAGCAAGCAAGTTGGGGGAGGGGCTTGAAGGAATAAAAGGAGCAGAGGGGCTGCCAGGGGAACAGATCCCTTCTGTGTCACGAGTCGAGACAGTCCGAGGCTAGCGCCTCTTGAGCGACGCCGCAGCGTGGACAGCGCCTCGGGACCCTCTCCGCCCAGCACACCTCTTCTGTCTCACCTGCTGCTGCTCTTAGGGATTTGTTTCAAATCTGCCTTTTCTGGGGCTCCGTGGAGGCACAGGGGTTAAGTCACAGCACTGTGGAGCTATCAGCAGCCACTGCAGCGAGTTCAGCAGACCTCTCCTGTCTCCCCACTGCTCCCCTCAGCAGTGTATCTCAGTGGATCTGTCTGTTCTGCTCCCCAATCTGTCTTTAGTGAATACTCTCACCCAACCCCCCAAACCCCCCCCCACACCTCTATCCGGCAGACCAGCTCTTGTATGCATAAATGAATGAAATAAATCTTTAAATCTGCCTTTTCCGATCTCTGCTCTGCCTCAGAACTCTTTCACCACCGTGTCCCCAGGGTACACCCCAGTTCTACCCAGGAATAGGAGAGGAAGCTGGTTTCTTAGTAACAGAGTGTCACTGGTCACCTTTACTGTGCTCCTAGCTCCCAGGACGATGTGGATAAATGCCAACATATGCCACTTACTAGTTCTGTACTTTTAGTAGAAAGTTTATCTGCACCTCCAGGTGTCACCTGAGAAACACGTGTACATGGAATCAACTTCGTAGGGCTCTTGAGAGAATGAAAGGCTTTAACTCAGGGGAACAGTTGGGGACTGCCTGGCGTGGCGTGGTCTATAAGTGTGGACTGTGTAGAGTGTTCAGGACCACAGTAGGCCAACACCTGGGTCAGACGATTAAACCTGTCTGAGTTTCCTGGCGGCCAAAGTCACACGGACCCTCCATGAAGCCCTAATCTAGATGGGAAATCTTCTGGCACAGGGGTATGAACGTTTATCTCAGGAAAGAATCCTAAATTGGGCCCTCCCTAGTGGCACAGCAGGTTAAAGCACAGCACTATGCACGCAGCCATTGCAGCATGAATTCAATTCCTGGCCAGGGAGGTGACCCACCATGGCCCAGCCGACCTCTCCTAACCCGCCTGCTGCTCCCCTCAGCAGTGTACTTCAGTCAGTCTTTCTGTTCTGCTCCCCACTCTGTCTCTGGAGAATCCTCTCATGCCTCTTGCATCTGGCCTATACCCCATTCTGTATGC
>NW_004567113.1:52224218-52229176 GCF_000260355.1 Condylura cristata
CTGCTTTCACCAGCTCTCCCTACACCCTCCACTCAGCAGCCCCTGGTACTTCTTGACCCTCTTCCTACTAGTTTGCTTGTTTGTTCTGTCAGACTGCGTGTGTGGCATCACTCACTATTCTCTCTGTCCGGCCTGTCTCGTTAGCGCGATGCACTCCAAGCTGGTAAACGCTGTCTCGGGTGACGGATCTCCTCCCTTACAGCTAAATAATAGTACACTCTGTGACAACAATGGAAACACACTTCCATTTTCTCCGCTGCACTGACTGCACACGGATTGTGTCAGGTCCCAAGAATAGAGAGACGAACAGAAGTTCCCACCTTCAGAGATCGCGAGATCTAGTATAGTCAAATAAATGGGAGACCCTTGGGTGGGGGCTGGCTTGCATCAGGTCAGGGGAGGCCGCTGTGGCACTCAGTGAAGGTGTTCTGGGTCGTTCTGGGCTAGAGAAGGCTTCTTCTGAAAAATGGCTGAGCCCAAAGGGCCGTGTCCCTGCAGATGCACTGTGAGGGTGGCCTTTGGCTTGGGTCCCCGAACCCCCCTCCCCCCAGGCCTCTCCCTGCTGGGGAACTCTCTCACCCTCAATGCTGCCCTTCCAGAAAGCACAACAACAACTCGAAGCCGGCTGTTTGTTCTCCCGAGAGAATGGAGGAGCACGGGCAACCCCAAAGCCCAAACTCAGTTTTCCCAGAACACATTGGAGGGTCAAAGCAGGCAACCCTCCGCCAGCCTGGGGTGTCAGTGGTGTGAGTGCTATCAGGCTGGATCCCTGGGGCTCCTTCAGCACTCTGATCTCTGGGGCCCCCGCTGAGCCAGTTCCTCACCATCACTGTTTTCTTCTCCACACCAGGTGAGGCCATCAGCAATGTAACCGAGGAGCAAGTCCTCCAGGGTGAGCAGCTGCTTGCTCTGACGTGCCTCTTTTGTTACGTTGCTCCAAAAAAGGACCTAGGAAAGAATAAGTGAGTCCACTGAGACCCATGCAGACAATTATAAAGATCCAAACTTTTAATATTTTTTAATTTCTGTTATATTGTACAATGCGTGCTTTCTCCTCTCAGGTGTCATCCCTGTGAATTTCCCACCACCAAGTCACCCATGAATCCTCACCATAGTCCCTCGTGCTCTTCCCTCCCATTAAAAATCCACATTTTTAGGGCCCTGCCTGGTGGCACAACAGGTTAAAGCAGAGCACTGTGAAGCTGGCCACAGTCACTGCAGCACAAGCTCAATTCCCAGCCAGGGAGCGACCCACAGGGCGCAGCAGACCTCTCCTGTCTCCCTGCTGCTCCCCTCAGCAGTGGATTTCAGTAGATCTTCCTGCTTTGCTCCCCACTCTGTCTCTGGTGAATCCTCTCACCTCTTGCCCCTCTGGCCTGTACCCCAGTTCAGAAAGCATAAATAAAGGAATCTTTTTAATTCACAATTTTTAAATGGAAGAAAAGCATAAACATTTCCAGAGTAAATCCTCTACAGAAGAGCAGGTGCTGCGTGTCTCACTGGCGTGTGTGTGGAAGGGTGAGAAAGAGTCACATGCACGTATGTGAACATGTGTGTGTGTTCTAGGTTACTATGTGCAATGAGTTCAGTATTTTGCTCATCATAAGCAAAATCTTGCAACAAATCTTACGTCCAAGCACATCTGGAAGAGGCATTAGGAAATTCCAAAGTTCCTAAAGTGATCTACAAACCCTTTTTTCTACAAGCTATTTCTGAGAGATGAGCTCTTTGTTTCTGAGTTCCATCATCTCTGTTTTCTTCCCCAGTCTCCCCTCTTCCCACACCCAAAAAAGAAATCAATAAATACAGCGAGTTTTCTTTAAGGTCCCTCGTAAACATACAAAAAGTCAGAGCAGCCTTCAGACCAATTTGTTCTGAAGTCAAGTCGGAGGAGTATGGAGGCCGAGGAGGCCCTGGAGTGACACGGCCCTAGGAAACCCAGCGTCACTTCTGACCTTCTGCCTGGCCTTGGACAGCCAGCGCATCGCAGCCTCACTTTCCCCAAATGGAAACAGGCAACAATGACCAACATACAGAACCCCGGGGAGTCTGGGTTACAGGGACCGTGCAAAGACGTGGCTGTCTGCTCGCTCCCCGCTCGTCCCCCGCGCCTCCCACACATGGTGTCTTGTGCACAGGTTCTCTGTAATAGCTCCAGCTTCCATCAGTGGATAAGAGGCTGAAGATTAGGGGCACACTGAGTTTCCCCCTTAAAATGCTGACTTGGCATGTGTAGTGATGCAGTCATGATCCTGGCTGAGGTAGCCATTTTATGCATTGGCATTGAAAAGACCTGACCAGGGCCCTCCTTGGTGGTGCAGCAGGTTAAAGCGCAGCACGATGAAGCTCTCCACAACCGCTTAGGAAGCTTGGCTTCACGGTCCATGGAAATTATACTCCGGAGATCACCACCCTGATGAAGCCTGACTTTAGGAGAGCTGTGCTCTTTTTCAGTACAGTCAAGTGCAAATTTCCAGAGCTCTTTGGTTCCAAATTTTGGGCTACTAACATTTCAACTGGTCATTATTATGGCCATCCCTAGTTCCCTAAACTCACTTCATTTAATCACTGGTGAAATAGGAGTGTTGACCTCTGACCTATGGCTTCCACAGGTTGACCTTGAAGATCTACTAGGAAAAGGGTTAAGAGTCCTTTGTTGCTTTTCTATAAATGCAATAGACACTGTTGTCGTCACCATCCCCATCATCATCATGGTCAGAGGTCAGAGAAATTGTATAATTCCATAAAGTTGCATTAATCTGATGTTGCTTGCACTGGGTTGAGTTGGATTCCACATCCATTTCCCTCACGTCTTCCAGATGTCCTAAACCCTAATGATCTTGGTCTAAGAGCCCCACAAACCCCCACGCAGGCCAAACACTTCTAATTCTTATATGCAGATGTTTCCTCTTTCCTCATGATGGCCAAAAGTTGGCCCTATGATCTTACACTTCTGACTTTCAGCCTCAGTTTCGAAATCGGTGGCTGGACCTGATTACCTTGTCACGAGGAATAACTTGATTCACCAAATCTATTAGTGGTTGATAGTCTTTTTCTGTAATCTTGCTTTGAACCTTAGAAACAAATGCACTTTTGAAAGCCTTCTGTATCTCATTGCAGTCTTTAGAACTGTGAGGTAAAACAGAAAATGAAACATTAGTAATTAGATTTCAAACTTTTTTTGTAAATTTATTTTCAACTGAGGTAGTCTTTGGATACCCTCGTCAGGCATCACCACGAATGTGTACTCACCAATCACCCACAGTCCATTGTGCCCCCTTCTCTCTTTGTTCTCACCACTCCCCCCACCCCCATCACTCCCCTTCTGAATGCTTCAGTTGTATAGTCAGTTTTCAAGAGTTAATTTTTAAGCTTGTCTTTATCTCACTTAGTTTAGTTTCTCTGTGTTCCACATATAAGTGACACCATCCAATATTTACCTTTCTCCTTATGACTTGTTTCACTTAGCATTATCTCTCTGGTTCTGCCCATGTTGCTGTTAGTGGCATGAGCTTATCATTTTTGATCACCGAGTAATATGCCATTGTATGCGTATATTACATCTTCTTGATCCACTCATCTGTTGGGGGGCACTTAAGGTTTGTTTTTTTCTCCATGATTTAGCTATAGTAATAGTACTGCAGGAACATGGGAGAGCGAGTTTCCTTTTGAATTTTCTGGGTAGATGCTGAGAGGTCAAATTTCTGGACTGAATGGCAGGTCCGTAATTAATCCGCCATACTGCTTTCCTGAGGGCTGGGCTAGTTGGCCTGCCTGCCGGCAGCATAGGTGTTCCTTTTCTCCACATCCTCGCCAGTGCTTATTGTTAAACTTTTTTTTGGAGCATAATTGCCTAGAAAAATCCCACGTAGGAAGCATTTTCTAGAACCCATTACTTCATACATATGATCTTCTGTGATCTACCGAACATTTTTATGAGGGGAACATTCTTGTCCAAGCCTTGTAAGACCCTTTTCCTTGGGGAGCTCACGCTTGCATAAACAGTAAACAAATGAGCAAATAAGGTAACAAAAATAAGCTCAGATTACGATAAGCATGTAGGACATTAATGGAGGAGGAAGAGCAGGAGAAGACTGCATCAATGACCACTTTAGGGAGTAAGGCCTCCCAGAGAGGTCTCCTAAGCTGAGACGGTGATAGGGAACAGGGGCGTTGGGAGGGGTGGAAGCAAGTGCAGCAGAAAAGAACATGCCAATTTTAAGAAACCAAGAGGCAGAAGCTCTCGGGGGAGTCTGGGAAAGACTTGGCCTATATAAGAATGCTGCGTGGAGAGCTGGGGTCATAGATCTATAGCACTTTCCCCTTGGTCTCAATTAGCGACCTGGTGGCTCAGAACAGTCCAGACTGAGCGCAGATCTTAGGCTTCACGGTGCTGCGCGCATCCTCTCTTCCAGGCACTCCACCCTTCCAATAGACCCCCTAAGCCTCCGCTGACTCCTTTCCTCTTATTCATTTCTCAGCTCCTCTCTCTCTCTCTCTCTCTCTGGTTTACCAGGTAGATTGTCTCCATGTGTCCAGAGATTTTGACTTTTCTGATCGTTCTGTTGAGACTAGTCCAAAGGAGGGAAAAAATAGAGGAGGTAGACCAGGAATTCAGGACTTGCCGATGATGTCTGGACCAGGGTGGCCACAATGCCGATGGTAAGAAGCGATGGTGAGAAGCAACCAGGGGCTTAACTTACCCTTAATCCCACAGTAACTTTTTTGTGTGGGGGTGGGGAGAGGGGTACTAGCAGACCCCTGTTTTGGAGCCACACAAGCCCAGAGAGACGCTAGCCCAAAGCTCAGCACCAGCTGTGAGTCAGAGCAGCCTCCATGGCACTTGCTGCACAATGCTGCCCCCTACAGGGAGTTTAGAACCCTGGCGCGCTCCCCAGAGGGAGACTGTCCCTGCCAGCCACCAGCACCTAAGACCTGGAGCGGGACTGTCCTTGCCC
>NW_004567113.1:52230146-52236877 GCF_000260355.1 Condylura cristata
TTGCTGATGAGAATTTAGACTGGTTCACCCAATGGGAAAAAATCTGGGAGTTTCTCAAAATACTAAAAATAGGTTGACCATATGATCCAGCCTATCTGCCCCAAGAATGCAAAACTACTAATTTCAAAGGCTAAGTGCACTCCTGTGTTGATGGCAACACCAGTATCAACAGCCCGTCATAGAAACTACCTAAGTACTCAAGGACAGACAATGGATTAGGAAGATGTTACATGTGTGAAGATGGGATACAACCAGTTACTTGCCTTTGTGACAACAGGGATGGAAATGGAAAAGATTATGCTAAGCAATACGAGTCAGAAGGAAATACAAATGCTGGATGGTTTCATTCCTATGCGGAATGTACAAAAACAAAACCAAGAAACAGTACAAACTAAACCAAAACACACACTGGAAATCTGACTGCAGAATTGAGGCGACCAGAGTGGAAGGATGGGGGTGAGCGCCAAAGAGGAGGGGGTCTGAAGCTCTGGGGGAGGCTGGGTTTCTTGGTGGGGGGATGGCACGGTGACTTCTCATGAAGAGGTGTGTATAACCCTAAACCCTGTGTGGTATGTACACCAGTGTTACCGTGATTGTTTTTATTGTACTTCTGAAGTAAACAAGTTGGTTATACCACAATGTTTCAATTGAAGAATAGGACAGAGGGAAAAATAGAACAGGACCAGAAACTAAAACACAAATTATGTAAGAAAAAATGAACAAATCAGATTATCAATACTTCCCTTGAAATCTTTGTTCATTAAAAGACTCCATTAAAGAGACCCACATGGCACAGCAGACCTCTCTTGTGTTCCCGCTGCAGTGGATTTCAGTGGATCTGCCTATTCTGCTCCCCACTCTGTCTCTGGTGAATCCTCTCACCTACTACATCTTTGGTCTGTACCCTAGTTCTGACTTATTTATTTAAGTAAATAAATCTTATTTAAAAATCCTTTTTAAATAACCCACTAGAGTAATCAACATGTGACAATCTAACTATATCGAGCATTGGCTTGGCTCTCTGACAACTCAATTAGCCACACAGTGATGGTGCATGTAGAAGATGATACATTTTCCTTATGGGCAGTTTAGTAGTTTCTTAAATGGCTAAACCACATGGCTCAGCTAGTTCACTTCTGGGTATTTCCCCAAGGGAAGTGAAAACAAATGTTCATGAAAAGCCTTGTAGATCAATGGTCATCCTTGCTATAGTTTTGGCTATTCAAGGCCTTTTGTTGTTCCTATGAATCGCATCAATAAAAAATGCTTGATTTTTATCTTTGTTTTTGTATTTCGGGAGAGGAGTCCCAGGGGCCACTTCTTAAACACCTAACAGCACCACTGCCCTCTGCCCCCGCAGCAGCCTGAGGACAGGGGCCTGGGGTCCAGCACATCCTCCCCGTTGCCAAGTTGAGGGTCTGTTCTCTCCCTGAGGTGGTCCGCGTGGCCTCGGATGTTCTCTGCAGCAGTATTCACAGTGGCCAAGTGGTGGGCCTGAAGTACTGCCCAATGAAGGCTGAGTAAGTCAGAAAGATACATGGTATACATACACAGCAGGACACTCCTGTGTGTAAAACAGGTGAACGCTTGCCACTTGTGACAAGGTGGATAGACCTGGAGAGGATTTTGCTAAGTGAAATAAACCAGAAGGAAAAAAGACAAATACTGGATGGTTTAACACGTGCTTGGAATGAAGAGAAAATAAGCAAAGGGACAGAAAAAAATGAAGCCAAAGTCAACTCTAGAAATCTGAGTGTAGAATTGAAGCTACCAGGGGACAGGAGTGGATTGGGAACAGGGAGCCCAGTGGGCTGAGGAGGACTGTTGGGTGACACAAGCTAGGCAAACTCTGTTGACAGAGATGGTATGGGTGGAGGGGGAATGCCCTGAAAAATCAGACTTTCCACGGTAACTTATGTTATGACCTCCCTTTTGGTATAATCGTATATCAAAATATTCTGAGCAACCTCCAGCTTACAATTGGATTGCCTGAGCCTCAGGAGGCGCTACCTGGCCCTGACAAGCAAGTACTGCACCAGGGTGAGAAATTCCTCTTGAAATCAAAAGTCATTAAACACCTGGCTGATTAATAAAAACAAATAGCTGTTACTACAAAGTCTCTCACTGCCAGACAGAGAAAAACCCAAATCTTATCACTCACAGCCTTCTATTCAGTTTCTAAATAACCACTCCAGCTTTCTACTATCTAGTCTTCAGATATGGAAATTCACCCAAGTCGCCTATGCAGAGCTAATCCAGTTTTCTACCATCTAGACTTCAAAAAAACTCACTTAAACTTTCTAACAAGTTTTTCAAAGAACCTTACCTTAATTTGATTTACAAGAAATTTCCTCTTCCTGCCCTCACTTTACTCTACCCCCTAGGATGTCTCTATGAGAATGAAAGCCCTTAAGTATAGGTAATGTTTCAGGGAGTTTGTTTTGATTAATCTTCACTGTGGTAAATATAGTAATATTAATCTTGAACTTTGTGAATCTATGTACCTGTTGTAACCTTGATAGATTGATTTTTAAAATGTTATAATCTCAACTGAAGGTCAAAACCACCCCAGACTATTCTTAGCAAAAAGGTGATTGTGATCTCAGCCATTTCATATGCTAATGTCATCCCTCTGCCTGACTGAGGTGTATAAAATAAACCTCTGCTGAAGGCAGAGCAGGAAGACTTGCACCCAACTCCCATTCCCCTGTCTTCCTCGTGCCCGCTCCCCTTTTTTCCCTTTTTCCCCTAATTCTAGGAATCTCTGCTCGCCGACGCCACTCCCACCTTGAGACCCTGCCTGTTTTGCCTCCCAGTAATACGTGATCGGGGACAAAGTCTCCGACAATTGGGGCTTCCAGGGTAGACATGCTAAGGTAACAAACATTTAAAGAGGTGTGTACCTATACACCTAAATTATATACACTGTTGTAAAGTAATGTCACTTAAAAAGTAATGCAATTTTTAAAAATGGATCTCTGTGAGCAGGGGAACTGGACATTAAATACCAAATAAAAACTACCTGGGGCAGGGAAGAGTCTCTGAACAATTCCTGTGTTTTCATTCCAGACAGGGAATGACCCACGAATGACCCAAATTACTTGACCTCTCTCAGACCTCACTTCCCATCCACCGCACATGTCCTCCCGAGACAGGGGCTGAAAACATGCAAAATGAAGCAGCTTTCAAATCTCTGCAGTACCTGGACCACCACACACGGCTCTTCCCCAGCCCCCTCAGCCTTTCCCCCTATGGACACTGCTGTTTCCAAGGGTCTTTGCCTGCACAGGGGAAGGGAGGAAGCAGAAAAACCATCCTGGTCCTTGTGATAAACAAAAGTTCTTTATAGGAAAACAGCAGAACTTCCAGGAATTGTTACTATCTGTCCCGGAACAGTGTGGGCAAGACCCAGCAGGGAAGCTCAGACTTTGCAAGAACAAACTGTAAGACAGAGCACTAAAGCAAAAAGAAGCAGCATCCTCCCTTTCCCACACCTCTGACCTCTGTCCCCCCTTCCTTAGCCATCTGTTGTGCTCCCAAAGCTCCCTCTTTCTAGAAGATTCTATCCCCAAATCTCCATTCTTCCGTTCTGTCCTCTGGCACCTGGAGCCCCCTGCGCTGTCTGTAAGATCTCCACGCCGTCCCCCCTCCGCTGATGGCCCAGCAGCAACCTGGCCCCCCACCCTGGAATCCTGGAGCCCTCCTCAACTACCCCTTCTTCACCTTCCAAGTTGGACACGGGGCTTAGGAACCTCTCTGGCCACTGGGCTCCATCACAGGACCCCGGACTGCTGATGGAATTACAGGACACCTAGTCATCACGCTAGCAAGAGCCAAGACCCGGTGAGGCCGAGCAAGGAAGTCTAGCCCAGAATCGGGCGCCCATGGGGGGTTCCATCCACCCCAAGGGGAGACATGGTGGACCTCTGTCCTGCGCGGTCACCTCCTGCTCTGTGTGCTGGCACAGCTCTGGTTGTGGGTGGGTGGGCACGAGGCTCAGACCCTGTCACCCTCGGGATCACCCTCAAGCCCCCGGGACGCTCAAGGGTTTGGTCCATCCATGGGCTAATCTTCCCTCTGCAATAGCATCACAGCCATCCCCGGGGGTTGTTCCAGGATGACATCTTCCGAACACCCCGTGCTGAAAACCTGCCGCAGAAGGAAATGCTCGCGCCCCCTTTCATGACATCCCCCATGGTGTTGCCCTAGCAAGTGAGAGATGCTCACCTTTGCATGGAGCTGTGAGGCTTTGTCTCATAATTCCTGTGGTTTCCTGTTTGACAGGTACCCGGATACATCACACCGCACCCACCCCCTGCAGAATCTTGCAAAGGGCTCACAGCACCAAAGCAACCCCTGCTCCTTGGGGTTCTCTCTTCAGGGACCAGCCCCCCACCCCGTTCTGTCACAGGTCACACTGTTCACAGTTGTCACCCCTCCCACCCCCTGCAGAACCTGGAGAGTGAATGGGACAGCCTGCAAAGCATAGGGAAGAACTGATCCATGAGAAATCTGGCTAGACATTTTGAAAAGAAAAGAGACCAAAAGTTGTGAAATGAAAATAAAAATCTCTGTATTGTTGACATGTTCCGTACGTCCTATCGATATATAGCATCAGAATGAATCCCCTATCCTTACAATTTCTCCTTGGAGTGGATATTGTCATTCACACTTTTTACAGTTGAGAATACTGTGGAGAAAATAACTTGCCAACACTTACACTGTGACAGAGCGAAGACTGAAAGCAAACCACCCACAGATAATCCCATGGAAGCCTGTTGACTCAACATAATTATTAACAGCCCCCCTTTTCTGTAAAAGAACCTCCAACACTGTGGGTAATTATGGCTGGTCCAGCTTCAGAACACATAACGAGGCTCTCCTGACAGACATTACAAATGCACTGTGTGCCAGCTGAACAGGGCAGGTGCCAGTAGACAGGTGTGCCCGTGTGGTAGCTAGTGTTTCATAGAAACAGGAGCCCTGACACCATCACAGAGCCCCCGGAAGCTGAGGGGTGCTGCTCACCCCGTGAGGGTAACCTAACAGCCGGCGTGAGGTAGCCGAGGATACACGAACAACACAGACTGTGAAAGCTGTGAACCAAAGATGGAATCACAGGATGGCTTCTTGAGATGTGAGCAGCCCCAGATAGGGCTCAAATCCGACGGCCGGGAGCCCTCTCCTGAGGTGGAAGAAGTCTCTTCGAGGCTGAAGCTACAGCTCCACGCTGAGGACACACGGAGGTGGTGATGGGCTTGTGATGGCAGTTTCTAGAAATGCGCTCTGGAGAAGGGGTCTTCTCAAGCCTCTTGATCAGTGTGAACTAGAGGCATTTACCTCAGAGAGGCTCTTTGTTCTCCCCCCACAACCCTTTCACTTCACTGCTTTAGATTGTGGCATTTGGTGGAATGGCTGCTTTAAGTCTAACCAGAAAGAACTACCTCACCTTCTTTCTGCTCCCATCAGGTACTCAATTATCTGTGAATCCAACCTCAGCAGGGCCACACAGACTCTGGAGGTGAACAGGCAGCAGCTAAGACCTGGGTGTCTGTGTGAGGTCGGGAACCTCGGAGGAGATGTCACTTCCCCCGTTGTTCGCTGCCTGTATGACCTCAAAAATGAGTTCTGCGGTGAGACCAAGCCCAGGAAGGGAACTCAAGCGGCTCAGGGTCTCCGGGGGTGGAGTGGTAGCTGGCTGAGAGGACAGGTTTCCTCAGAGCCCTGTGGTAGCCTGTTTCCTCAGAGCCCCGTGGTAGCCTGTTCCCAGGAGGGGCCCATGAGTTCATTTTCAAGTTGCCATTGTTCTGTCCAGTGGGTGAGTTTCCGGTCACAGATTTCAGGGCGCCACAATGGGGCTTGTAGTCATGGAGAAAGCCCATGGCAGAGATGGAGCTGCTGGCGTCATCCCACCCAGGCTCCAGAGCCACTTCCCGGGGCGCCACCTGTCCCGTCCCTGGCACTTACCGGTCAGACACTGAGAACTGGGAGCACCCCGGGAAGTTTAAAAGGCCTCCACCGCGCCCGACCCCCAACACCTCGCTCCCACAGCGGGGCTGTGAGCACCTCCCACCAGCCAGGGGCTGACTGGGTGCCGCGCCCAGAGGCGGCTGGGCTGAGCGCGCCCTCCCCGCGGGATCCACAGCGCTCTGGGCTCTTGTGCTCTGGCACCGGCGCGCGGGATCCTCAGCACGGGACCCCTAACTCTGCCACCCGTCCCCCGCAACCCCCCCCTCCCAGCCCAGCGATCCCCACAGGAGCCTGCTCTGCCCAACTACCTCAGCTCGGCACCCGCGGGTGCGGTGTACCGGGTGCATCGCCAGTAGATGTCCTTGGTTCGGTAGTACCAAAGAAGCACCCCGGTGATCACCCCGACCACAACACAGAAGCAGAAGCCGCCAAAGACCAGAAGTTTGGAGGCCATGGAGCAGGGGCGGCAGGCAGTGGAGGAGAGCGGAGGTGGCCTCAGCGGGAGGGGGCAGAGGAAGCCAGCCCGCGACTAGACTGTACCTCAGGCTCTCTTTCGCTTGCCTTTTCTAGGTCTCATTTCCCTTCTCCGCCCCCCACCCTCCAGCCCCGGGCTGATGGACCAATAAGGCTTTCAGGGACTTAACAGAGTTGACAATACCGGCAGAGTTCCAGAAGCCTGGTCAGAGGGTCACATTGGCCCTCCCAGGGAGAAAGGACCACCCCCACCCTAGATGGTAAACCCCACACCCTCCTCTTCCTGG
>NW_004567113.1:52238697-52253076 GCF_000260355.1 Condylura cristata
CGCTGGGCCCACCGGAGCCGAGAGATGGTGTGGGGAGGAAAGGCGCCGGTAGAGTTTTATCTTGGCCATGTTCTGTTTGAGACCTCTGTGAGACTCCAAGAGAAGACTTGAGATACCCATTGGCCAGAAACATCTGAAACTCAGGAAATGACCAGTGCTCGCCCCCTCAGTAGCCAGAGACTTCCAGACTCAGTCCAAGGCTGGGCCTTGATTCCATGTTAAACACACAGGTGAAGAGCTCTTTCCCAGCCCAGAGCCCTGGAAAGAGTTGCCCTGGGAGCGCTATCGAGCCCTGGGCAAGACCTCTACTAGAGCGAGGCTGGGGACCAGGCTCAACTGGAGTGTGGCCAAGAGGGCCCCAGGGAGCAGAGAAAGTGCCAGCAGCCGTCATGTGGCTCCTCCTGGAGCAGGGAGGTTACGAACAGATGACACTCTAGTGAGGGGAAGGAGAATGGGGAAGGGGAAAGACGTGGAGGCTGGGTGGCGTCAAAGTAGATCAAGAATATCTCCTCTTGCACAACACTGATCACTCCGCTGCAAACCAGCTCCTTCCAGTTTCACATTTCTAGAAACTCCCACATTCCCAGTTGTTCCAGCTAGATGTTCCAAGTCTTCTCACTTCTTCTATCCTCTTCATCACACACATCCATCTGGATGTTGGTTCCTTCTACCTGGAAATTATCCATTAAGCATCTACTCTGTTGCCCTCCAGTCTCACCGGCTTAGTCGGGAGAAAGAGCCCCTCTTTCTCGCCAAGGAAGCACCAGCCATTCCTGCCAATGCACTCTGGCCAACCTCTTCTGTCCATTCTCTCCACGAAGGCAGGGGGTGGCCCTCTCTTAACCTTGCAGACTTAACCTTAGACTGCCTCACCCCTTAGACTTGCTCTAGACCCAGCCCTCAAGCATGTGAGCCCCTGACTACAGCCTCTATGGGGTGTCTCTCCCTAACCCTGGCCTGTCTTCCCTGGCACTGGATCTTCAGATACCAGTCCCTTCCCTCCTGAATCCTCCTGGTAATTCTGTTCTCCTTCATGTGCCAAACCTTTCCTCACTCCCTGCAGCTTCCAAATTATGTTCTTTCCTAGCTGAATAACACCAAGCTCAGTTGATGTTCTGATCTCAGGCCATTCAGACCTCAAAGGCTCAGATCTGGACCATCCAGCCTAAGAATGCACCCACTGAGAATTCCATCCTCAGGAACTGAAGTTGATTCTCAGATTCCTAGGACACATCGATGACCATAAGTGTTTGTTGAATGAATACATGAATGAAAGGTGAGTTTTGTTTCTGCACCCACTTTTCTACCCTTTCCACACTGGATCCACAGAGTTGTTCTCATTACCCAGGACCACATGAAATTATGTGAAAACGGGATGAGGAATGTGGGGTTTGCCTGGGACTTCATTTCTCTGGTCTCTGGCTGCCTTCCTGCCCCTATTTGCCCAGACTGTGTGTAACAGGGGGGTCCCTAGGAAAAAGGGAAGTTCCAGGTTCTCTGCCCCACCCAGAAGGAGGGTGGAGCTGAGCAGAGAAAAGGGAGAAGAAAAGAGAGAATGAAGCAGGATGGACCAGAAGGAGGCCTGAGGGAGCCACATGGAGCAGCAAGCATGTGATGAAGAAACCGGGCTTGTTTCCTGACCCTGGACTGGTTAAGGCAGATGTGGGTGAGAGACCTGTAGGGAGGAGACTATGGCAGTGTTCATGTTGATTTTGATGTTGCTCTTTTCCTCCCAGACTTGTCTGGCCATGTCTGACCCTTTTCCATGGGTCCCGGCCAGAAGGTGCTTTAGTCTCGTGGCGGCTTTCAGGCCTTGCTCTGGGCCAGTCCCTTTTGGGTGGACTTTTGCCCACAAGGGGATGGGTCACTTCAGGTGTTTGATTTAGAAGTTACATTCTCTGTGTTCCGTATTGTATATTCACTGTATTAAAGTCCCTTTTCATTAAAGTTTTATATGTTTTGTCTTGATGTGGCGGATGGCAGAACCCACTTAGAGCAGGCAGATTTTTGGGGCTTTAGGGGTGCCCCCTCCCCCTGTCCAGTAACAGATTTTGTCCTATAACAGGTTTTGTTCTCTAACAGAATTGGGGTGTCCTATAACATGTGGACTTTCTTTTACATTGAATATCACGCAGGGTCCCCAGACAGGCAGAGTGTAGTGCAGCTTGCTACCTGCCCCTGATTAGACTGAGCCACCTCATACTAGGACTTGGTAGCTTGTAAAATGAAGCAGCTGAGCCATGCCATAAAAGCAACCCCTTCTATGAAAGACTTCTGTTCTTGATAATATAATAAAATAGACAAGTAAAAGTCAAACAGTGGGCTCTCCCTCGTGGCGCAGCGGGTTAAAGCACAGCACTGAGAAGCTAAAGCCACTTCTGTATGAGTTCGATCCCCACCCACCCCAGAGGAGATCCTCCTGGCGCGGCAGACCTCTCCTGACCGCTCACTGCTCCCCTCAGCAGTGTGTTTCAGTCCATCTGCCTGTTCTGCTCCCCACTCTGTCTCTGGTGAGTCCTCTCACCACCCCTGCACTGTATGTTCTTATAAGCATAAATTAATAAATCTTTAGAAATTAAAGAAATGACAGGATTTGTTTAAAGACTACAGACAATAGAAAAACACTCATTCGTGTGAAATTCCCCCACTCATGAGCAGGGGGGGAAATATATCTATCAGGCATTCTACACAAAGCATTTCAAAGCAGCCAGTACACTCCAAAATTCATTCCAAAATTTTCTCAACAGATTTTTTTACAAGCTGTTTTACTTGATTCCCTGAGCCAAGCCGCTTTTCCATTCTTATATTCCAACACAAAGAGACTAAAGGTCAAGTATCTCAGCTAGATCACATTCTTGAGTATCTATGAGGCAACTAAGATGGTTCTCAATCAGCATTCTTCAGAGCTAGCTAAAAAGAAAACTAAAACTCCACTGATGTAAAAAATAAAACAACAAAGAACTTCAAATAGAATTCTTATTTATTTATTTATTTATTTATTTGTGCATACAGAACTGGGATACAGGCCAGAGGCTCAGAGGCGGTAAGAGGCTTCACCAGAGACAGAGCGGGGAGCAGAACAGGCAGATTGAGGAAGTACACTGCTGAGGGGAGCAGTGGGCGGGTCAGGAGAGGTCTGCTGCGCCATGTGGTCACCTCCGGGGCAGGCGCGGGTCAGGAGAGGTCTGCCGTGCCATGTGGTCACCTCCCGGGCAGGCGGGAATCAAACTCACGCGGAAGTGGCTTTAGCTTCTTAGTGATGAGCTTTAACCCGCTGTGCCACCAGGGAGGGCCAAATAGAATTCTTTGAAAGTAAATATATTGGATATCATTTTATAATTTTGTTTTGTTACCTTAATTTTGCTTTTTTAAAAAATAAACTTAATACTTTAGGAAAATTTTATAGGGATTACAGCGTTAAAACAAACAGTTGGTCCAAAATGGAGTCCCTAGTGCTGGGTCCCACCAAGACTTCACACCTAATACCTGCAGTTTCAGCCTCTCCCAAAACTGTAAATTAAACCCACCCATCTGGAGTTTCCTGTGAGGCAAGTGAACTCATCTGCTTCATAAGACCATCCCTTCCCCTCCTCAGGGAAGGTGACCTTGACTGAGATCATCTTTCCTTTACTAGAATGATGGCCTTACTCCACCCTCTTTCTGACTAAAACTCTTTCATTTTGTATGACTCCTTGCAGGACCTTTCTGCTTTCCAGAAGAGACACTAACTGGTTTATGCACTAAAATTAGTTGGAATAAAACCAACTAAATACCTAAAATAACTTCGATGAATTTTATTTCCTTTAACAACAGAAAAATTGAGCACAGAGTTCCCATAGAGTGCCTCCCCCGACATGTACCCAACACCCCAGACCACTAAGTTGTCACAGATATTCACTTGATAGAATCAGTGCAGCGGGGCTGGGGGTGACCAGGGCATAGTTAGTCACTTGCATGTACACACTCGGTGTCCTGTGACCTGATTGCTGTGCGTTAACTTCCCAGTCCAAGATATCAGGTGAAGGACACCATTTCCATAAGAGACTGAGCCATCCCAGAGGGAGCCCAGTGCTCTAAATCCTGCTAACCACAGATGGAGATGCCATAGGACGGGGCACCAGAAAGTCTCCAGAGGGGTAATTACCTGGAGTAAAGGCTGTTCACATATGAAAACTAACCGTCTTTGCCTCACTGTAAAATCACCTGTTGGAGATGAGGGGATAGAACTGCTGTCTTTGGAGTGCCATGCTCGCCCACCTCAGGTTAGCTGCTCATCTAATTGGAGCATCTATCAAAGATCCAATCCCTGACCTTTGTCTTTTGGTGGGGACCATTGGCAGGCAGGAAGAATCCAGTATTTTCCGGCAACCGATGAACCTCCATTGACACTTCATTATCACCCAAAGCCCACAGTTTACGCTGGGGTTCACCTCATGTAACTTGTATGGGTTTTTGCAAATGTACAGTTGCCATCATTATGTTATGGCGATTTCCCAGCGCAACCAGATGGCACTCAGAGAGGTGGAGAGAGAGACATTTACTTGTCACACCGGCATCTTCAGTGGGATCAGTCCCAAAAGGCTGAGCCTCGATACAGGAATGGTGAAGTTTTATGCAGGTTTTTGAGGGACTTTGTCACCCCATGCATCATAGCATAAGCATTTTTTATTGTTTGAGCAGGGGGTCAGTTGGCCAGAGCTACTACTGTGGACCAGCAACACCCTGCAGGAACTTTCTCCAGCAAGCAGCAGAATGCAAGGGTGATTTCAGCATCATACAGGGTGATTTCACTGCCCTAAAAGGTTTCTGCAGGGCCCCGCGGCCTCAGCACTGACACCATTAGGGCCTGAGTTAGACCCTGGACAAGCTGCTGACCCGCATGGCGCAGCAGACCTCTCCTGTCTCCCCGCTGCTCCCTCAAGCAGTGGATTTTAGTAGATTCACCTGCTCTCCTCCCCACTGTCCCTAATGAATCCACTCACTCTCCCACACCTTTGGTTCACACCCCAGTTTTTCTACAAAATAAACAGATAGATAGTAAATAGATAGGTTGATAGATAGGTAATAAAAATAATTAAAAAAAAGAATACTTGTTAGAAAAGTGTTTCTGCACACACCCAACCTCACTCCTTTCTCCCTAATCTCTGGCAACTACTCATCTTTTTACTCCCCCGTAATTTTGCCATTTCCAGGACACCGTAGATTTGGAACCACAAGTATATAGCCTTTCTAGATTGGCTTGCTTTACTTGGCAATATTTATTTAAGACTTCTCCCTGCCTGTTCATAGCCTGATAGCTCATTTCCTTTTAACACTGAACATTTCCTTGTTTGGGTGTTCCATGGGCTGTTGAGTCACTCGATGGCTGAAGGATACTGTAGTTATTTTGTTTTGTTTTCTGAAATTGATTTTTTTCAATCTAATAAACTGCAAATTTCTACTTACTTCATAAAGTATTAGTCAAACAAAGTTCACATGTATATTTTAGAAAGATACCCTTTCTTGAGTGTTACACTGTTAAGGAGAAAGCACGTCCTGGACCAACCCCGAGACACAGGCTTTGTGGACCGCACCCCCACCCCGGACCCAAGCCATAAGACCGGGAAATACAAATCCTGTCATCACTGAAGGGGGAATGCTGGGACCTGGGTGGAGTTAAGCAGCCAGATTGGGTGTGAAACCAGACCCCTGGGCCTTGGGGGTCACTCTCCCCTGTAGACTTTGCCAGATCTCAGCATGCCAGTGGGGTTCCGGCTCAGCGAAACTGGTATGACACATTCACCAATTTATTTCCCTCTCTTCACCCCCACCCCAGACATTCATTTCTTCACTTTTGTAAGTAACCCTTAATTAACCTTTGTGTGTGTGTCTGCAGTTGAGTCTGATTATAAGTTCCTTTTAGGCTCACAAGTGAGGACCCATCGTCAGGACTCCCATTTCATAGGTGGGTTATGCTGTAGCAACACTCTACAAAGAATTTATTTAGGCTGTTGTATCCATCTTATGTTCACATGTAATTTTGAAAATTACAGAAAGACAAAAAAGAAAATAACTATATCGTCACAAGCTCAGGTGAGACCTGCAACTTGCACCTCACCCTCGAGTTCTTGCTTCCCCAGGCCACAAAAGGTAAGGCAGCCAGCGGTGGCAGTGAGAGTGGAGAAAGCAAAGCAAATGTGTATTTGGAGTGAAAGCGAGCTGTTAGGGGGAAGGATGTCCTAAAGGAACGCTGCAGAGTCCTGTGGACCCCACCCCTACTCCGGCTTTCTGGGCTCCACCCCTACTCCAGGGATTGGAAACTACAACTCCCAGCAGCACCAGGGAGAGAACCGTGAGGACCCAAGGGCGGAGCTAGCAGGGATTCTGGGACTTTGGGGGATAAATGGGACGCCATTTTGTCCAACGGCCTCTCTCGCCTGGGCAACCGGGCAACGGCTCTCAGGACTACATGACTCAGGACTTTCAGTTAGTTTGTTACCAGACCTCCAAGTCAGCCAGCTGGTAGGCTATTCCAGTTGTTGTTTCCTTTTCTTTTCCCCTTTTGTATGTAAACCCATTATTGGACCCTTCTGTGTGTGCCTGCAGTACAACTGAATTGTAAGCACGCGGGTGGGGCCCCTCCGACACTGGGGTGCCCTGTAACATTGCCAGGGGGGTCTTGAAGTAGTTGCCACAGTGGGATTCAGGCTGATTTTTCATGCCGGCCTTCACGTTAGTCTTTGTTCAAGGGAGGCTTAGGGGTGGCCCTGCTGTCCAGGGCTTGGTGCTGGCTGCTGTCTGGATGTGGGTCTCCCCCACCCCCAGCTGCCTGTGTCTCCAGCCTTTCCCTCCACTCCTCAGGTGATTCGCATTTCTATGGGGAAGGATGCTTGTCTCTGCTGGCTACTTCCTCCTATTGGGGCATCCTCATAGGGGGACTCACTGGAGGGTAGTCTCTAGGGCCTCCGTAGAAGGTGGCAGCCGTTGTCATGGATGCTCCCACTTGTTTCCCTTCTACCCCTTTCCTATGATTGACAGCGGTTGTCCCAATGGCGAAGAAGCGCCATCTGCTTCATCCCCAGTCAGGCAGAGGTGGGGAGCAGTGGGAACGAAACCCACGTTAGAACTGGAGGGCCCCAGGAGACACTAGCTCTGCAGTCTCCTGCAATACGACATTGCCCAGCAGCCGGAGTAACCAGCAGGGTAGATGGCAAACCCGTCAGGTTTGTAGAATAAAAAGGCAAAAGGTGGCCCTCCCTGGTGGCGCAGCGGGTTAAAGCACTGCACTAAGAAGCTGAAACCACTTCCGCATGAGTTCGATTCCCGCCTGCCCTGGAGGTGACCACATGATTTGGCAGACCTCTCCTGACCCGCCCGCTGCTCCCCTCAGCAGTGTACTTTGTCGATCTGTCTGTTCTGCTCCCCGCTCTGTCTCTGGTGAAGTCTTTCGCCACCCCTGAGCCTCTGGCCTGTACCCCATTCTGTATGCACAAATAAAAATAAATCTTTAAAAAAAAAAAAAGGCAAAAGGTTCACAGCACAAGCAGAGGCACGTCTCTCCCCTTTTGGCAACGCACAGGTCAAGTTCTTATCAGAAAACAGAGTTGTGGTTGGTGGCAGCCTCAAGACTGGTACTATCTATCACTCTCGCTTCGCCAAGCAGGGAGGCATCGGAGAAGTTACAGCAACACGAGTAAACTCATAAAGGGCCCAAGAGCCTGCACAATGTTTCTTTTAAAATGGTCCTGGAGGGGCCCTCCCTGGTGACGTAATGGGCTAAGCATAGCACTCCGAGGCTAGCCAGGGCCACTTTAGCATGAGTTCAATCCCCGGCCCCGGAGGTGACCCACATGGTGCAGCAGACCCCTCCTGACCCGCCCGCTGCTCCCCTCAGCAGTGTACTTCATCCATCTGCCTGCTCTGCTCCCCACTCTGTCTCTGGTGAATCCTCTCTCTGCCCCTGCACCTCTGGCCTGTACCCCAGTTCTGTATGCACAAATAAACATAAATCTTAGAAAATAAATAAAATAAAATAGTCCTTGATGGTCACATGTGCTCCCCGTTGCCCCGTTATCCAAGGCATTGTTTGTAGATCAGCCTTTAGCCTCCGCCCCAGGAGCCATTAGGCTTACTCAGGGCACGGGGAGCCTGTACTGTCCAAGGCCATGCCCAGTCCACACTTGGTTCCTGGCCTAGTCTGGTTGGAGCTGGCAGCAAAAACATTGCCCTGGCATCCAAACCCAGGCTTGGGCAGAATGTCCCATGTGTGCTTACAGCCGGTGGGGGCGGCTGCACAGAGCAGTGATGGCCCCGCAGGTGTGGGCTGTGCTGGCCAGTGGCCAGCAGGGTGTGGGAGCCACAGCTCATAGTCCTTGCTTTGTGGGTTCTTTAAAAGATTTTATTTATGCGTGCATGCATGCAAGAACTGGGGTACAGGTCAGAGGTGCAGAGGGTGAGAGCTTCACCAGAGACAGAGTGGGAAGCAGAACAGGTGGATCTACTGAAACACACTGCTGAGGGGAGCAGCAGGGAGACAGGAGAGGACTGCTGCACCACGTGGGTCAGCTCCCTGGCCGGGGTCGAGCTGAGGACACAGTGGCTGGTGACAGCTTGATAACTCTGTGCCACGGGGAGGCCCCCCTTTGGCGCTTTTTATCACTGGGGGATATCGGTAGTCCGCACGAAGATGCATTATAACTGTTAGAGCTGTTACCTCTGGAGGGGGTTGTTGGTGAGACTAGATAGCCCCAGGAAGATGTTAAAAAGTATTGCATTTTGGAGGTGGAACAACACATAAGAAATATAGGGGACTGCAGAAGGGCACACCAACTTATTCAGTCTTCTGGATTCAGCGTTTTTCAAGATCTTCGGCATCTGGGGTCAGTGGATTCTAGCCCCGACCTCGTCAGGCTTCCAGAAGGCTACTGTGAGCCTCTGAAGCTGGAGGCCTCTGACAGCCAACCTCAGAGAGGCTTTGCAAGTAGCAACCGACTGAAACCGTTCACTGCCTTCACAGCCTGGCAGGGAGGGTGAAGATCCCGAGCCAGGTGCCTTGCTGAGACGCACGAGAGCGCTCCCTGTCCGGTCGCTCAGCGGCCACAGTTGCTGTCACCTGCCTGGTACTGTGCTCTGGAGTGTCTTCTGCTGTGTCTCCTGTTGTCTTCATGAGTCGCAACCTGACCTGGAGTCTGGCTGCCCTGCGCTGCAGCCCAGCAGGGGCAGGAAGACACCATCTTGGACCTGTGGCCTCTTGTTCGGCAAGGAGCTCCGTGTCCTCAGTGGCAGGAAGACGGCGTCTTAGTTGCTTTTGTTTAGGACTGAAAAACACTGGACACTGCTTTGGGTGAGGTCAACGACCATTTTGGGGCTCAGTAGCTGTTTGCTCAGTAGCTGTTTCTCTGATTAGTTAAATAAATCCCCAAGTCTGAGCAGTCGTGCCTCTGGATGTGTAGGTGAAGAACCCGGACAGTGGCCGCTGAACTATTTGGGCAGAGTCTTTGGTCCGTCTTAGTGCCCCTGGCTACCCTGAGACGGCATCTCCACTCAGCTCCAGAAAGCAGCGTGTTTCACTTCCTGTGTGTGGCTTAAGCTGCAAAATATAAATCGAGTATATTTCAGGAATTCACATAACCCTTGGCCTGCCTCGTGAGACAGACTCACAGCTACAAACTGCAATGATGAAAACCAAGATACTGAAAAATCGAAAGGAACTTTCTCGGCCAGCTGGGCATTTGTAGACCTCACCAGCCTCTCCTCCAGGGCTCTCATAGCTACGAGTTACAGCTGTAGGTCTTCACAGCCCTTTAAAAGAGCAGATCTTCCAGTGTCTTCCCCCCGCTCCCCTACCCCTTGGATATTAGCTGAAACACAGGATAGTGGCATTTTCGTGGTTGTTTGGTGATTGTTGGTAATAGAATATTTTATTTCAAAACCCACTTTCAAACTAAAGGTCAAGTTCACTGTGTAATTTGGAAGCTTCTAATTCTTTTACAGTGAATGAGAGCATTTTTAAACACTGCATTTGGAGTCCTAAGGCATCTATCCGTTAGCAGGGTACTTGCCCTGGCAGAGGAGTTCTGAGCTCTTCAGATTGCCTTCCCTTCGTTCCCTGAAGATTTTGGGGTTGCTAGAATGAAAAGCTGGAGACTGCAAAAATGAAGAAACTCTTCCCCTTTGTATGTGAGGTGGGGTGTTTATCTGCAGTAATAACCAGATGCCTAGAATTTTCTCAAATTGGATTCTCACACACTGCACAGACTGTACTTGGCACACATGACACTTCAAGACACTGATCCTTGGCAGGACCAGCACCCGCCATTGACAGAAGTTTCTGTGTGAATTCAGCATTTATTTTCCCCTTTGGGACTTTTCAACTGGAAGTAATGTAGTGTTGTTCACTGTTAGATGCAGAGGTCTAGCCAGGAGTCAATTTAGCAACACATCAGCATCACAACTGTATATATTCTTTGATTCATTACTAGGAAGCTGTCCTACAAACATCCTCACCCACATATGTGATAGACCAAGTTGCTCATTGCAACATTATTTATAAGGGCATTTGACTTGGAAACAAGTCAAATGATCTTCCCAATGGGGGATGGGTTAAATAAATGACAACACATCTGGTGGAATATTACATAGCCGTTAAAAGGTTCAAACTACATGGTGATACAAAATTGTGGGTGAGGGCAAGCAAGATACAAAGTACAGTGTACTGAATAGTAGATAGTAATAATATCTATTGGCATGTGCTTGAATTTTTGCAAAGAAAGTGGAAGAGTAGAAAATACAACAGGTGAGTCATGTGGATGCATTGTCCTTTCAGGAATAGCATAAAAACCACCTGGTCAGGGCCCTCCCTGGTGGTGCAAGGGGCTAAAGCACAGCACTATGAAGCTATCTGCAGCCACCAGAGCATGAGTTTGGTCCCCAGCCAGGGAGGTGACCCACGGGGCACATCAGACCTCTCTTGTCTCATCTACTGTTCCCCTCAGCAGTGTATTTTGGTAGATCTGCATGCTCTGCTCCCCACTCTGTCTCTGGTGAATCCCCTGCACCTCTGGCCTGTACCCCAGGTCTTGTATGTTTAAATAAATAAATCTTTTTAAAAATCACCAAATCAAATCTAAAACAGAAATGTGTGCTTAGAACCTATTATAAACATGAGCCTGAGAACAGCAGGCCTACTTCTCACGAACCACCCTTCAGAAGAGAAACTGGTAAAATTTGTTGTGTGAAGCTGTATCCTATCATTTCTTCAAAACCACACTGAGCTGATGGTTTCCTTGCTCTGGACACCGAACCCTCAGCAGCAACCGCAGTTACCATGAGAACAGAGTCCAGTGACTGGAAGTGAAGATATTTATCCAGCCGTGGAGAGGAGACTGACGACTTGATGCCTGCCTAAGGAACTCTTTGGAAAGTTGGGTGTATTTCCAGGGTACACACCCATCTCCAGAGTCCCCTGAAGCCACAGATCACAATGGGGTCATCATATCCCCCAAAACCTCCATGTCAGAGGCTCTTGAAGCTTCCACTTGTTTTGCGGACCCCCCCCCCAAGAACCTCTGCCTCCTTGTTTCCCCCTAGAGTGCACCCCATCTCTGTACACAAGTGCTGCCCGTGGTCCTCAGGATTTTCCTTTCTTGCTCAACCCCCACCAGTGACGTGTTCCTAAGAGGCCACAGGCTGGACAGCTCCCATTTGGCTCTTCAGATGCTCCATGTTTCCCCCACTGACTCTGCCCCCATCTGCCCCGGAAAAAACTCAGTGAGATGGGGTTATTTCCTATTTTAGTCCCTCCGAGGTTGCTAGAACAAAATGCCAGCGGGGGTCACTTATACAGAACAGAGATTTCTTTCTTCAACCATGGAAAATGGGAAGTCCATGATCAAGGCTTCTTGGTCTGAGGGTTAAGCAGCGTCTTCTGCTAGGGCTCTGGCCACCAGGCTGTCCCTGCCTGCACAGCAGTCTGACTTGGGGTATCCTACCAGCATTCCTCAGCTGTGCCAGGGTTGGGTCTCTGATAGCTGTGTCCTCTCACTGTGCTCTCCATGGCCTGGTGTCAGTGCCTCTCTTCCTGGAAACAGAGGTGTTATTATTTTCAAAGGGACAAATGACCCCGAGTGATATGAGCCATCCAGGATGTGCAATCTCTACTCATGTGTGTACCTGGGCACACATGCATGAGCACACACACGTCATCCCCATGACAGAAGTGATGATAAGCTTGGAGTTCTTCCCTTTCCAGACAGCCCTCCCAGAAGATAATAAACACAACACTATTTGTTGAAGGAATTCATGGGTGAAGCACAATTATGATCACATATCTCCCTTGTCAAAATGTTTCATCATCTGACTGGATCAAGAAGATGTGGCCTAGATGCCCACTGGAGTACTACTCAGCAATCAAAAAGGATAAACTCATGCCCTTCACAGCAACATTAAAGGAGCTAGAAGGGATCATGCTCAATGAAATAGCCAGAAGGAAAAAGAAAACGTACAGATGGGTTCGCTTATGGGAGGAATATAAGAGAAGCAAATAAGACATGGGGTAAAAGCCGTATTGTTACTACAATACAGAGCACAACAAAACAAAACAAAAACAAATAGATAATTAAAACCCATGGTGGAGGGATGTGGTGATGATGCGTAGGCAAACTGGGAAGTCAACATCGCCTTCAAATGATCAACAATCTAAATAGATATATAAATTAATAAAAAAAAAAGGAAAAAAAAATAATACATTTAACCTAAAAAGTGTTTTCATCATCAATCACTCCCCATGGACAAAATGGAAGCCCTTAGCATTTTTATAAACTGGCAACGGTTCACTTTCTCGTCCTGTACGGGTCACCTCGCCCTCTCCTTTGTCAAAGAGGAACTGCTGTGACGTGTGAACAATAACATGCTGGTTTTGTGGGCTGTGGCAGGAGACAAGCACACGGACATGAACACTCCAACAGACACGTAGGCCCCTGGGAGCCCGGGGGGGGCAGGAAAGCGGGGGGCTTCTCGAAACCTGTCCTTGCGGAAATCTTTGACCAGCGCAGGAGACAGGGCACAGAACCAGCCCGATAAGGATCTCAGACAACCACCACTTCCTCCCAGCCCTGATCTCCCACATATCTGAGCTAATGTCCAAAAGCCCTTAAAACCCCCCAGACCCTGGCTTGGGTGACTTCTCCAACCCCTATCCCATGAGGGTAAGTGACCCTTGCCCAATAAAGGCTCCTGTGCTGGCCACTATGAGTGCCTGGACTGTCTTTTCTGTCCCTCCTCTTTGTGTGTATCTAGAAGCCGGCAACTCCCTTCAGCGAGGGCAGGTAAAAAGCAGCATATGGGCTTTCTAGTCAGCCCAGAGCCCCTCCCTGGCAGGTGTGGAGGGGAACAGGTGGGGACTGCACAGCAGCTACAGTCCAAGTTCTAGCGTCTTCTCAGGGCTTTGTCCTGGCTCCAGTTTCTCCTACATGTGTATCTCGGTGAATCTCTTCCCGCTCTACTCCACTGAGTTTTCCCACCTGAAAAGAATAGTACACCATCCACGTGACTGGAATGAGCCACCCTGGGCGGTTCTGAGAACCACTCAGGCCCACAGCAAAGCTGTGTCAGGTCAGCGAGCTCTGTGGAGTCACCCTGAGTTGATTTAGTAAAGAAGCTGATAGAGCACCCCAACTCCTGAGTCAGTCCACCAGGTGGTAAAGCATCCCTCTGTTTCTAGCTCTGGGACTTTGAAAAGTGATAAGCCTCAAGCCTCAGGAATATTCTCTTTGCAACACTGGCTTCGTGATAAGTGTCTGCTGTGCTGCTGGCCGGACACCTGTGTCAGGGCCTGGCTGGCCGGAAGCACCCCGTGAACCCAGGGTGTGCACGACCATGAGAGACGGGGTGACTGTGGACATGAGGAGCCACGGGGAGACAGCGAGACAAGGGGAGAATGAGCTCGGGGTGTCACTCACTCCCAGCCCCCGGGGCACTGCGCAGAGCCCACCCTGATGTCCAGCTGCTACAGGCCAAACACTAACGCGGGGCCAAGGTGGGGAAGTCACTGCCCTGACAGACGTTGGGTAATTCTGTGCTGATGGGCACTTCTGCTTCTCTCTGGGAGGTTTGCACGGCCCTGCGGGAAGCTTGCGGCCACAGCCCCTTGCTGGCTTCCGACCCACCCTACTCAGCAAGTTCTTGTATCGGACCAGCCACACTGGCGTTCGGTAGGAAGCGGGGAAGGCAAGCAGAGCCGTGTTCATGGGAAGCTGTCTGCTTGGTCTGTTTCTCCTTTGGAAATATTTTGCGCTGTGTCAGATGCGCTCCCATGACACTCATGTGTGCTTTTCTCCTGTTGTGATACCAGTATGCAGCCTCCTGAGATACAAAACGTCAAAAGTCAGAACCAGGAACTGG
>NW_004567113.1:52253621-52272757 GCF_000260355.1 Condylura cristata
GATAAGCGCGGCTGGATCTACCCCTCGTCTGCTCCCCTGAGCCATCTCGTGGATTCCCCACAGTGGTGCCAGGAGCTCGCCCACCCTTCCCTGTGGTACATTCGCCCTGCATGCTGATGCCAGGGCCAGCTGGCGACGCTCCCCATCGCTGGACATGGCATCATCGGAGGTTCAGGAGGAAGAAAGGCAATGTGCTGACCTAAGACGTGGCGAGAATTCCAGGTCAAAATGTGGATTCTGGTGATGCCAGAGTATTTGAAACAGAACTTGCTACATCATTGGAGACCAATAGAAAATACGGTTGTTTTGTTGTTTTGTTTGTTTGTTTTTTAATTATGAAACGACCCCACCGCCCTGGACTTCAGGCCCAAGCAGGTGGCCCACAAATGTGTACCTCGGCGCCACCTGACGGACATGTCCTGTAATTGCACCTCTGGGTCACATAAGGTCCCAGACTAGATTTATTCTCCTCCAAAACCTGCTTTTGTTGTAAAACAGCTAACTAATTAATAAAGTGATTCATTTAGTTTTATTTTTAATGAAATAAAATGATTCCTATGCAAGAAACATCTCTTCATCTTTTTCTAGTTCTTATACCTCGCTCTAGAGGTAAGCGCTGATAGCAATCTGGAGGTTATCTTCTCATGTCCTTGGGTGAGAAAAGAAGCTTCCTTGAGATACCACACCGGCGAGCATGCCTGTTTGCATGTGTGTGTGTGCTGCTACAGACACAGAATGCTCTGGAAGGACATCCAAGAAATTAGAAATAGCGGCTGTGTCTGGGTAAGAGAATTGCGAGTTGGGGGATAAAGGTAGAAAGACAGCCACTTTCTCTCCCCTTTTGTAACTTTGAATTTCACCTCAGGCATATGTGTTACTTTTCCTGGAAAATTAATGATCTTAAAACCTATTATGGCTAGGTAGTAAAAGGTGAGCTCTTGTCATCCCACTCTTAGAAATTCTGCTGAAGCAAGTGCAACTGGAGCAGAGGTCTGCCCAGGGCAAGCTCTGCACCACAACACAGCCACAGCCAATCAAGTCAAAGCCACAGCAACCCGGGAGCTCAGAGAGACTGAGAGACGGGAGGGCAGGTGTGCGAATGCACCGAGGCACGTTGGTGGGAGGAGTGAACTCCTACTGCAACTCATCCCTGGTCTGAGAGGAGTCAGGACTGCCTTGAAGAAGCAAGGCTCAGGCTAAGACTCTACTTACGAGTTTAAGACACAGTCTGGGTGAGAGCTGTGGTCCACGCACTTGAGCAGCTTCACTGGTCTGCAGAAAGCAAAGGCAGACATTGAAAGGACTATTGCAACAGCACCCTGCATTATTGACAGTGGGCCCAGCAGGTACTGGAGAGCCTACATCGGACCTCGACAGGCACATCAATTATTTCCTTTCTAAAATATTAGGCAGCATTTTTTAAGCAATTACTATGTACCCCCCAAAAAAAAAATTCACAATGATTATCATCTCCAACCTGCCCATGGGTTAGGAGAGAGTTGGCCGGAGAACCTTGCCTGTGTTCTCAGAGGAGCGAGCTGCAGAGTTGAAATTTGAGCTCTCCAGAGCCCAGGGGTGGAAACTCTTCTGTGCAGATGTATGATTTTGCTTTGAAAATCTCCTGATAAATACTTTGGGCCGAGGTTGGAGCTGAAGCGCAGGGGGTGGTGGCTGGCTCCCAGGTTCCAGCAAAGGAAGGCAGGTGCCCAGCAGAGGGAGAAGACACAGCACTCACTGCACCCCGGGGAGGACGGGCAGGCAGGGAAGCAGTAGGGCAAGAGGAGCCCTAGAGGCGGCTCAGCAGGCATCAGGAGGCGGCTCAGGGTCCCAGGGCAGGTGGCCGGAGCGACTGACGGACAACTGACCTACATCATTTGCTCGATGGGATCTCTGTGACTCATTTCTTCTCTCCAGTAACGTGTACACACCACACGTATATTTGTTACTGTTGTGTTATACCGTGTACGGGAGCAAAGATCTGCCACCCCAAAGTGTCTTTTTATTAATTAACTCACTTAATTTGTTTAACTTATTATCAACCAATTATTAGTTAATATTTAAATTTAAATTAATTACAGGGACCTGAAGGCTGGGCGGAAGTGGCTTTTGATGTCTGCATAGCAAATACAGTTTACCTTCCCTCACACGGTGGAGAAGCAGGACTTCATCTGCACATCTTTGTCAAATCCACCTTCCCCGTAAATGGCCTGACTTTCCTTTCTCCTCCCTCAAAGTGTGGCCTAGCTGAGCCACACTATTACTATTACGGATGCATCTGAAGCCATGAGGTGGGCCCCTCAGTCCTGCCTGGCGCCCACCCTGCAGACAGGAGGTGCATATATTTATCATTCAAACTTCTTAATGACTTTTTCTCTTAGCGCTCTGTCTCATGCATAGAAGAATCTAGAGGACTACAAGATGACTCCCTTTGTAACAGAGGCATGTGTGACTGGAGAGCCACACCTCCAGGAAGCTTTGCCTAGGGGCAAAGATTGTCTAGTCCATGCAGGCTTTGAGAGGGCAGAGGGCGGCAAGGCCTGTGGATGGTCGTGAGTGCTGGACATTCTGAGGTGTCATTTGCACCCTGCCACACCAACAGACTTTTAAGAGCTCCACCCAATTACCATCTCAGCTCCTGAGGAAGCAGAGAGGAGACCCAGGAGCAGAGGCAGAGGAGAGCAGGGAGCAGCCAGCAGGGAGCAGCCGAGGCTTTTCGGGCAGGGGAGGGCTCTCAGCTGTCGGAGTTTATCTAAACTTCCAAGAATTGAGAAAGCCCTCGAGTGACATCTGATTATAAACGTGTAAAGTGCCTCGCCCAGAATGTGCTCAATAAATGGTAGCTATTACTGTTTTAGCGGTCTACAGTCAAGACGGCTCTGGATGAAGGGTCTCAAAGTCCAGCTTGATACCTGCCCACCGGCAGGGCGGAGTCCAGCTCACTATCAGCTTACTGGCGCGACTTACGCTCTGCGCGGAGAGTAAATCAGACACAAACGTGAAAGACCGCTGGGTCCTTTCGTTCCTCGAAAGGACTCTGGACAGAGCCCTGGCCAGGAGGCGTCTCCAGACCCTGGAGGCACAGTCCCGCGGCTGCTAGCGTGGCTCCAGCAAAGCCCTCTCCAGAGTCCCGGCCCCCCACACCGCAGTAGCCCCGCGGACGCGCACGGAGGGTCGCGCCACCTACGCGTAGTCGTTAATGCAGCTGTACTGAAAGCCCATTCCCTTCAGTCTGTTTTCCAGGACGTTCACGCTCCCTTCGCCACAGGATTCCCTAGAACAGAAAAGCATGCATATGTAACGACATGCAGAAGAGGGCACAGAGCCCCAAACTTCCCCCACCCCCCGCTAAAGCTGGGGCTCACATCAGAGGCAGGAGGAGGGAAGGAGGAATTATCTTCTAGTTTTAATTAAAAATCTTTTGACCCCCTGCTCCGGAATATTCTGCTCTCTGCGGGTTATAGCAAAATCTCTCGATCGCCAAGCGGCGCTCGCGGTCAACCCGCTGCAACCGGCGGACCTCAGCGCATCCCCCGGAGGACCAGCGCCGGCGCATGCGCAGCACGCCAGCGCGAAGCCATCAGGGTCCACGCTCTTCTGTTCAGTGAAATGACCGGGCACAGAGCCAAGTGCCAGCCTGTTCAGCGCTCCGTGTGCTAAGTTACCCTTCGAATGACAATGTGAGTCCCAAGATAAGAAAATGACCCCAGAGCTACATCACTAGAGGTAAGTGCAGCTAACATTGGGGTGTCTGTCACCCCACGCTTTCAAAGTATATTCATTACTCTGAGTCCTTTTACCTGTATCAGCGGGATTCTGCGGCTCAATGCGTTTTGCCTTCTCCTTTCCCCATCTGTGTATAAACACTCTGTCCTTATTTTTTTAAAAAAAAGATTTATTTATTTGCGCATACAGAACTGGGGTACAGACCAGAGGCTCAGGGGTGGTGAGAGGATTCACCAGAGACAGAGCGGGGAGCAGAACAGGCAGATGGACGAAGTACACCGCTGAGGGGAGCAGCGGGCGGGCCAGGAGAGGTCTGCCGCGCCATGTGGTCGCCTCCGGGGCAGGCAGGAATCGAACTCATGCAGAAGTGGCTTTAGTTTCTCAGTGCTGTGCTTTAACCCACTGCGCCACCAGCGAGGGCCACTCTGTCCTTATTTTTAATTCGCATGGTCTCCCTCATATCCGCAGAACATAATTCAGAAAACCACATGGTGCGGCAGACCTCTCCTCTCTCGCCTGCTGCTCCCCTCAGCAGTGGACTTCATCAGTCTGCCTGTTCTGCTCCCCTAACACCTCTGGCCTGTACCCCAGCTCTTGTATGCATAAATACATAAATCTTAACAAAAAAAAAAAAAAGAAGAAGAAGAGGACCAAGTCTCCTCCCAAGGTCTTCTCCAGACTGTTATTTGCCTAAAACAACTTGATCACATCATCTCCAAGAAAACATGTTTGCACAATTTATCATCATCAACTGCAACATAACTTACACTATGGGTCCCCCAATTTCATGCATAACCCAAATCTCAAATCGAGTGATCTTCTCCTTCTTAAAGTAGGGAATTTCATAGTCTGCAAAAAAACTGAGAAACAGAAGAGTCAGTTCGTAAAGTCCATAGGCAATGTGATTTTTTTCCACCTCACTGCTCGTTGACTTACACATTTAGGGTTTTTTGTTTTGTTTTGTTTTGTTTGTTTGTTTTTTTTTTAGCACTTCCTAGAGTTATTTATTTTGCTCATGTCTCCATCAGCTGTTATTAGTATACGTGGTATAAATGTGTAGATTTGGCTCTGATTTCCAGGGCATTTAATTGCTTTGCTTTGCCTGACTTTAGAAAATCCAGCACTAGATTGGGGATTAGAATCACCTCAGTAAGTCTCTGTTCAAACAAGTAAATAACCCTTTTGGCATTCTTTGCTATGTTGGCTGGGGTTGGTGTTCTTACCCTTTGAGGGGATAGGCTCCTGTTGGTTCAGAGCCATTCAGCATAACGTAGATCACCCCAGAACTGTCCTCTGCATACTGTAAGAAGCAATTTTTGAATTAATTAGGACAGGTCATTTTCAGGTAA
Organism: Condylura cristata; assembly: GCF_000260355.1. NCBI lineage: Eukaryota > Metazoa > Chordata > Mammalia > Eulipotyphla > Talpidae > Condylura > Condylura cristata. The sequence goes on from NW_004567113.1 coordinate 52,258,694, forward strand.
AAAATGAACGGTTTAAAAAAATAACTGGCCCATCTAGATTCTGACAAGGATGTCATGGATTTGGTATTTCACTAGGCTAGTGGGGGGGGGGGGGACACACCTTAGAAAGCAAATTTCTCTGAAATGTAACAAACCCAAACTAAGTCAATCCAGGTCTGGGATCTACCACAAGGATATAATGTTAAAAAGCATCAGATTGTGACTTTGTGTCAGCTGGAAACCTGGAAGACATGTTACCACAAGCAAGCTCACAATCCAGTGACTTTCAATAGCAGAGACTGGTTTTATGCTCACCCTACATACTCATCCCAGATCCCCTCGGGTTGTGCCCCAAATGTCCTCACTCTTGGAGCTCAGCTGGGAAGCAGTTTCCTAAGCCACTGTTATGGTCCCATGTTCTGGCTGTGATCCATTCACAATCTCCCCGTTTTTAATAAGGGGCTCTGGCACCCAGTGCCCACTGATTGGGGCTTTCAGTTCACTTCAAGTGGGACCTGTGTAGTGGCGTCAGCTGGCAGGAGGGCATGGGAATAAACAGGATGTTGGTTGCCTTTAGGCTGGAGACCCTTCCCTCCATGGTAGGGAAACTGACCAAAGTTCCTCTCACTGTCACTAACAATGGACCCCGTGGGCACTTGAGGTCCAGAGCAGAAAATGGAACAAAGCCAAGCGCCTCCTTCAAAGGGGCTTCATGATGGCAGGTGGGAAGACCCAGGACCCACCTGTCAATAGAGCTGACAGTTCAAAGTTGACCCTCATCTACGGCTTTATTTCTACTCTTTGCTCTAACCCTGGTGACAGAGAGTGTTAAAATTACTCATTGGCATTTTTTGTCACCGATAAGGATCATCAGCTCTGGGAACAACAGTCTCTGAAGAACAGACCTATCACACAGGAATCACTTCTAAATTCTCCAGCTCAGCTACTCTCCTGTCACCTCCTCTCCAGTTAACATCATCCTCCTGGACACTGCTGATCCCATGTTCAGATCTCAGGGGCTGCAGGGTCTCCCCTGCAGCAAGGACAACCCATGCAGCACAGCAGTCACACTCACCTTGAGGACCTTGGTCCTCTTTCCCATTTTCATGCTAGTGAGTAAAAAGGCTGAGAAGCCAGTACTCAAGAGGAGAAACCCAAAGCCAAGAAGGCCGATGCTGGTATGAGGCTAAAAAGGGAACTCAAGGCCAAAATGCCTAAGAAGGGGGCCCTCCACTGCAATGGAAGCCCTGTGCTAGTCAGGGGGACGGGCAGGTAGCCCATCGGCTGTGTATTCTAGAAAGGCCACAAACAAGAGCAAGTGTTCAGCCGCTTAGTCCAGGATTGAAAAGAGAAATAAGATTCTTGCTACCATCACAAACCAATGGTGGTACCCGAGTGAGTTAACCTCGCAAGATGCTGAGCTGTTATCCCACTGGAGATGCACCTTGACAGCTGCTGAGCCATGGCAGCTGAGATAATCATGACCCTTGCCCCAGACCACTCTGACCCTGCTCACAGAGGCCAGAGGGGATTCCTGTAGCATCTGAGCAGTGGCTACTTGTGACAGGACTTCTGTCTGCCCACTGCATTCCTCCGCATGGAACACACCAGAAATTTGCCATCACCACCTCCATCAAAACGAGTATCAGTGATGCGAAAATCCCCAAGCATCTCTCTGATGCTGACCTCCAGAGGAAGCTGTGTTAGCCCAATGCCAGGGAGGTGAGGTCAGCCACGCAGAAGGAGAAACTGGAGGTGAATGAGCAGTGCCAGAGTGACCAGAAGCTGAGTCAAACCTGGAGGTTGGCACCAGGACCAGCTTTGATTTCTGGACCATACTCTCCCAGATGGAGCTGACCCTCAGAAGTGGGTGTTCTAAATTTCTTACAGAGCATCTCATTAAGTAAAAGATCCATTTTTAAGAATCACTTTGATTTAAAATCATAAAAGCACAACAAGGAACCAGTTAGCAACAAGGACCACTCCATAATCTCAGGGAAAGCTAATTCACCAAATGTTTTCTCTGGGTCAGGCACTGCCTTAAATAGTTTGTTGTTTTTTTGTTTTGTTTTGTTTTGTTTTTTTGTTTTTTTTAATCTTCACAACTTTAGGAAACAGAGAAAATGAATCAAAAATATTGCCTGTTTTGAAAGTAAAGCTAAAGAAGCTAAGTAGTGAGCGTCTCTGAACACCCCTGCCCATAGCCAGGGGCCCCACATGGGCCGGCTGGCTCCCAGGATTACCTGCATGGAAGCCCTTTTCCAGTAAGAATCCACAGGGTTGTTTTCACAGTCTTGCATTGTAGGGCAGGACTCATAGTCCAGTCCTAGGGGGATAACAGGCACATACATTTGATTTCAAAGATTACGTCAGGGAAGGACGAATTGAAAATATTTACTGGCTTCAGCAAATGTATGCAGCCTGCATGATCCTGTTGTCATTTGCACAAAAAGGAAGTGCCAAAGGCAAAGAGCTGCAGGATTGGTACCAAGGAACCTGGCACAGCAAGGACCAGCTCTGGGGACAGCGGGGCTGCAGCAGGCCTGGCCATTGTGCAGTCGTACCCGATCCATTTTTGTGTCCACACCAGCTCATGAAGTCACCAACCCTGCCATACAGAACGTCACACAGAGGCACAAAGCGACGCGTGTTGTCGGAAAAGCTAGTGACCAGGAGGTGGTTGTTTTCCCAATACAGTGCCTATGGAAACAACAAACTAAAGATTAACATATAAAATTAAAACAAACTTTTTCCAGGTACACTGTCAAGACAGGTCAGGCCCCCCATTTCTCATTCAAATCTGACTTCCTTATAACAGCTGGACTTTACCCACTTAGTGTCCCTTCCTCTCCCCTCATCCCAAAAGCTACATACAAGTGTAATGGAATATTTGCCCAGCGGTGCAATATAGTACAGTGGACATATAAATAATTCAGTTTGCAGGTGGCTTGGCAAAGATCGAGGGGCCTGGGTTGGTCCATGATTATGTCACTTATATCATGATGTGTGAGCTTGACCAAGTATGTGATCCCCCTGTGCCTCCGTTTCCACATCTGGAAGATGGGGAGAGTGAGCCCCTTCTCCTATGACTGAGCTATGGTCAGGATGATAGGTCACCACAACAAGCGCTTGTATCACGTGAAATGTCTCAAAAATGCATTCCTTTTGTCTTCACGTAATAATAGCACCAATGACAGTATCTCACTCTATTCACTCCTCAGATTCCAGGAGTCCCATCACTTATGTCTAGAGTAGACACTTCCAGGAGCTCTGGGACTGTTTTCTCCCTCCTGCACCCGTGGCCCTTAGCACCATGTCTAGTCCATGGAGTAGCTTAGTAAGTAGTTAATGACTTTAATAATAAAGGTGTGGTTCTCCTTATACTGACAGGCAGCTGGCTTCTGTATACACAAACATAATAATCTTGTTGCAGTCCATTATATCTTCAAGCTTCCAAGCACCATTCAGCTGCCTTTACAAATGAAAACAAACAAACAAACAAAAGATTTTTTTTTTTTTTTAAATCAAAGGACTCAGCCTTATAATGAAAATTCAGGTTAAGAAATTCTGTGAGTGCCCTCCCTGGTGGCGCAGCGGGTTAAAGCACAGCACTAAGAATCGAAAGCCACTTCCACATGAGTTCGATCCCCGCCTGCCCCGGAGGTGACCCACATGGCGCGGCAGACCTCTCCTGACCCGCCCGCTGCTCCCCTCAGCAGTGTACTTTGTCGATCTGCCTGTGCTGCTCCCCACTCTGTCTCTGGCGAAGCCTCTCGCCGCCCCTGCACCTCTGGCCTGTACCCCAGTTCTGTATGCACAAATAAATAAATCTTTAAAAAAAAAAAGAAAGAAAGAAATTCTGTGGAATCTAAAACAAACAAACAAAAAAGCAAGTAAAATCCAAACTCATAGAAAAAAAGATCAGATTTGTAGTTGCCAGAGATGGGAGTGGGGTGCCGGGGGATTAGATAAGGGTGGTCGAAGGCACCAAGTTCTAGCATCAGTACTAAGGGTGAGCACAGGGTGAACACTGCTCTTAGAGTAAAGCCTGAGAGTTCTTTCTTTTGGAATCCAAGATGAGATGATGCATGTTAACTAAAGCTATTGTATTAATCATTTCGTGTTATCTGGAAGTCACATCATCACGTTGTGGACCTTATTTTTGCAGTATTATCAAATATATCTCAACAAAACTGTGGAATGAGGAAATATTACATACTAAGTTATTATGTATTAAACATCATATAGCAAATACAAAGGTATCTTACACTTAAGCTACCGTTCTGTGCAAGTTATTAGAATGTAGAGGGCAGAGAGACCTCAAACCTGTGGTTTTCTTAAGGAAACCAGCACCAAATGAATGGAATCTTAAGGTCTCTGAAAGTGGGAGTAGCCCCTGCGGGAAGTGAAGTGGGCTTCTGAGTAACTCTGGCCTCGGGGCCCAGCGGGGACTGAGGGTGTCTGGAATGACTGATGCGGGGGCCCAGCGTGAACAGTGTGGTGACATCCTGAAGTCCTTGGGATTTCTGGACTGACTTGTGGCTTAGGGAATTTTCCCTTTCCACTGGTTTATGGACAGTATGTCCAGAATCCCCGCTGAGGACAAAAGTACCTTCCTGTGTGGGTCAAGCACCCTGAGTTTCTTGCTGCATGTTTGCATGACACTGTCATTCGCTGGGGGCAGCTCCTGTCAGACCTGCTATGCACCTTCTACCTCATAGAGACCAGAGATCTGTGTCTGTGTGTGTGTACTTACCTTGTCTCTGGGAATGGAGTGCCTGGAGAGATTAATAAAAAGATCGTAGTCGGAGAAAGTCACATTACAGGGATCCTTGTAGAAAACCACTTGAAAGGCTTCCCAGATGGCCGTGCAGTTCTTGTCCCTGCGCCAAAGGACACATTAGAAACCAGAAAGTGGCACCCGCAGCGGACGGCTCCTCCCAAGAGCCCGAGAGCTTTACCCGGGAACCTGCCAGCTGTCAAGGCCACAGAGCCAGGCTGCAGACAGGGCACCATGCCCAGCATTAACCCAACTCAAAAGAGGAAAACAAAGTCGCGGGGGTGGCAGCAGCATCTCAGAAGAGATGTCTTGGAGCTCAGGGTCCAGTCCTGCCCGGCCACAGGGCAGAGGTCACAGCTCCCATGCAGCACTGGGCTCTGACCCCTGCAGGGAGCTGGGCCCCCCAGTGGGGGCCTGCAGGGCGGGGTCAGGCCGAGCACAGGGCCGGGTTACATGGCAGTGAGTGCCAGGTGTGGGGTCTGCCCGGGCATGAACTGTGCCTCCAGCACCAGCAGACTCCTGGGCTCCTCGCTCTGCCAACCCACGTGCCCACGTGAGGCTTCTGCTTCTCCTGGTGGCTGGTGGGTATTGTGGGTGCTCCTTGTAGGGCACCTCTCGCTTTATTTGCTCAAAATATGCCCCAGTGAAAACTATTGAAAGGGACTTATGAGAGATGGAAAAAGTGAGTCCAAAGAGGCCCCAAAATAAGGTGGACCGTGTTGGCAAGGAAGACTCAACATTTAAAACTACTGTGATGAAGAGGGCTGAACTATGAATTCCAGAAGCACCGGGACTCAGGGAACCTGGCTGGAGCCCGAAGCCCTGTGCTGTGGGGTCTGTGCTGGCTGGCACCCAAAGTCCCTCTCCTCGGGCTCTGATGCCCCCATTCTTACACACACATGCCTCCTCACCTGGAGACTGACCTGCCTTCTTCCCCCTCACACATATCCGCCCACAGAGACCACTCTCACCCAGACACACACCTCTCACTGGTAGATCAACCCCAATCCTACTTCACACACACACACCTGCCTCTTCTCTAGCCCCCACACAGTGAGCCCTCACCTGGAGACACCCCCACCCCTACCTCACCCCCTTGCCTCCTCCTCTCTCCCTCCCTCTTTTCCTTCACCAGCCTTCCTCCCCTCACCTCCCCAATCCTCCCCACCTAACCCCTCTACCTTTTCTCTTCCCAGCCTGGCCTGCACTGAACCTCCATCCCTGCCTCCCCCCCCCCCTCGGTGCTCACCTCCGTTCCTCCGGGCTCAGAAGGTCCAGGTACTGTGCACAGCGGCCCATGAAGAGGCTTTGCAGGTGAGGGTGGCTGCCCTGCCCATGCCATCCCCGGGCGCCGGCCAGTAGCAGCAGCAGCAGCGGCCAAGAAGACACACACCCCAGGGAAGCCATTGAGGGACTTTGCTTCCTCTTCTGGGCAGAGGGTGGCTCCCCTACTCCTGGCCGGACTCACCCCTACTTCCTCGCTCCCTCGTGGCCTCTGTCCACTAGGAATTGATCAGGATGTGATGCAATCTGGATCACAAGCCCCCCCCCCCCCCCGGCAATCCCAAGTGTGGTCGAGCAGGTACAGTGCACAGGACGTTTTAAAAGCATCAGCTGGGAGCCGTCTGCACTCTGTCATTCCTGGCAGGGTTTTTAGACTGGCTGTCAGCCCCTTGTCATTTGGTAGCTGGACAAATGACCCCAGACAGAGGGCTGCCTTTCTGCCTGCTGGCTGGAAGGTCTTCAGCTCTGGGGGCGCCCCAATGGCTGAGTCCGCCTGTCTGATTTTCACCTTGAAGTCTCCAATGTTGCACCTTACACAGAAGACGTCTGTGGACCCTTAACAAGTTTCACAGTCTGATTTCCCTCCCCTGGTGGAGGGAACATCACTGCAGCTTTGGCTTTTGTCTAATCTTAAGATTCTGCAGCAGGGAGTCCGGAAAGAGAAGCCACGCTGGGGCACAGGTATTGAGAGTTCAGTCACCAAGATTGTCCCGTCCAGAATAGAGGATGAGTGGGGGAGGGTTGTTTTCAGGAAATAATCACCACCAAAATGAACATGTTTCGATCTGTTCCTCTGCAAATGGAATCACTAATTCTCATGCTATCAGTACAAGGCAGGGTTAGCATCTCCACTTTCCAGACGAGCGAAGTCAGGGAGGTCATGTGTAGGGGGTCCCCATCTCCTTTCCCAACAGACTCAAAACCCTCATGGCCCTGAGAAAAAGGCAAAGAGGCTAAAATTAAAGAATGGCTCCTTTTTCTTCCACGCTAGGGCTCAACTTGGGACATCACAAGGGACAGAACAGTGGCTCTCAGCTAGTCTGCGAAGGGGTGAGACCGGAGAGTAGTTGAGGTGAGTTCCGTCTTCAGAAGAAACTTTTCCTGACTCCAGTCCAACAGCAACAAACACTAACACCATGGAGTGGTCTAGAAATAGTAATGGGTAGATACTGGAAGAATTCAGAGGAATATGAGAGGAAAAGTCTGTCAATAGATTATCGCCTTAACAGACTTTTAGTAGAGAGCAGGTCTTGCTGGGGCAGACTCAGAAGCGAAACACATGGTAGAGAAAACTGTATTTTGAGGATATCTAAATCAGCATACAGTTTGTAGAAAGATGCATATTTAAAGCACTTCAGTGAGAACTCAGAAGGAAATGAGGAGCAGCTCCTGGAAGCCTGTAGAAAGTGCTCCTGTTATAGACTGGCAGGTAGCTTAGATAATTATGTCCTATCATTCTGTACAAACAGAGCATGGGAACAGTGAACTTGGATCTTCCGTTGAGATTTGCATCGAAGTATTGAAAGTATGATTTGGCGTTGTGTTGCTTTCAGTAAAATGTGAAAGAAATAGACTGAGAAAACTGTTACAAAAGGAACCAGAATCTGATGGTCTGGGAATTTCTCTGCCTATCCAGATTGTAAAAGCTACTGAAGGGGAGAGACCCAAGTGAGGAAAGTTGCCTTCTGGAAAGGCAAATTTGTGACTGGACAGCCTTTAGAAACACTTTTTAAGTAGCTGTAAATTACATATAGAATTAAAAGATTCGCCTTGACCAGATTTAAGTATGGTTAACCGTTTGCTAGTGCTTGCAATGTACAAGAAGTTAGGAGTTTCAAGCACCACAGGGCCTTAGGGATTGTGTGGAACAGGTCCTCTCAGCCAAAAGCCCAAAGCAGAGCTGAGACGGTTCCAGCACAGTCACAGAGTAGCCTCTGTTCTAATGATGCTGGGAATCCTTGTGGCACAAAAAGCTGTTGAGAATGTTCCTCCCACGATGTTCTAAAAGGGACAGACCAGGGACAAAATGACAAGAAGGTTGTCCCAAAATTCTACAGAAAACAGGCTGAAGAAAACCACTCAGTGACAGATGTGTCCTGTTCTTCGTGAAGCTTTACAATGAGAAGGTGAACCCGGGGTACAGAGGGCAGAGGTGCAAGTCAAATCACGTATGAGTCATTCCCAGACTTTGATGCTTAATGTGGTTTGCCCAGGTGGATTCTGAGTAACTGGCCGGTGCCTGCCAGTCTCCCTCTCTGAAAGGGAGTGGCTGTTAGTGTTTCCTCATGCCCATCCCTCCACAGTGTTTTTGGAGTACATAATTTCTTTTTTTTTGTTTAAGATAGATTTATATTTATTTATAATTTTTAAGATTTATTTATTCATGCATACAGAACTGGGGTACAGGTCAGAGATGCAGGGGTGGTGAGAGGATTCACCAGAGAATGAGTGGGGAGCAGGACAGGCCGACTGATGGACTACACTGATAAGGGGAGCAGTGGGCGGGTCAGGAGAGGTCTGCCGCACCATGTAGGTCACCTCCCCTCTGGCTGGGGATCAAACTCATACTGCATGGCGACTATAGCTTCAGAGTGCTGCACTTTAACCCTTTGTGCCACCAGGGAGGGCCCCTCTCATACACTTTAAATCATTTCCCTATTATTCCAAATGCCTACTACAATGTAAATGCTATTTAAGCAGTCATACCACTATATTTCATAGGCAAAAATCATAAGAAAAAAAAATTCTGTAGCTGTGGAGTACAGGTCGACCTACACAGGCCTACTAATCTGGCCCTCTGAAGGAACCAGCTCAGTCTCTGAGGGGGAGTGGGCAGGAATACTATCAGCCCGCGCAGAAGCCTAGACTCTTCTGAGGTATAGTCCACTGACCCTTGTTACTTCCTGCATGGAGTTGGACCTCAGGAAAGGGTCACACTCTGGGCCCGACGTCATTGTCCTGAGTAATCAATTGTGCCTATGACCCAGTGCTTGCGTGGGTCATAGGCAAGATAATGTACTCAAAGGTCCCATAGGCATGGGCCTCTATGATGAGGGCCATTCCTCAGTCCACCCCCGTCCAACCCCCTGCCCACAAAGACTCATATCCCTCCCCTGAGAAATAACATCCATCCATTCGAAGGTTCCCAAGAGTCTTAACCCATTCTGGTACCAAGATAAGTCCAAAACTTCAATTTTCATCTGCCCAGAAGTCTCAAATCATATCTAAATTAAGGTATGGGTACAGTTCTGGCTATAATCCATCCTGGCACAAAATCCTTATTTTGGGCCTGTGAAATTAGAATTTTTGACACAATTAGGAAACTATGTGCTCTAGAGGCCTCGCTCATGGTGCAGGGGTTAAGTCTCAGCACTAGGAAGCTATCAGCAGCCACTGTAGCCACAGTTCCATCCCCAGCCAGGGAGCTGACCTCTCCTGACTCCCCACTGCTCCCCTCAGCAGTGTACTTCAGTGGCTCCACCTGTACTGCTCCCCACCCTGTCTCTGGTGAACCCTCTCATCCCCACACCTCTGGCCTGCACCCCAGCTCTTGTTTATATAAATAGATAAATGTAAGGGCCCTCCCTGGTGGCGCATCGGGCTAAAGCGCAGTAATCTGAAGCTTGAGCAGCCATGTAGCATGAGTTTGATCCCCGTCTGGAGGGGAGGTGACCCACAGGGGCGGCAGACCTCTCCTGACCCACCCACTGCTCCTCTCAGCAGTGTACTTCAGTCTATCTGCATATTCTTCTCCCCACTCTGTCTCTGGTAAATCTTAATCCCTGCACCTCTGGCCTGTAACCTAGTTCTGTAATCACAAATAAATCTTAAAAAAAATAAAGAGGATAAAATAGAATGTACAAGAGGATGTGCATAGGTAATATGCAAATATTACACCATTTAGATAAACATTTTCTATACTTAAGTAATCACAGACTTTGGTATTTCCTGGAACCCATCCCCAGGACACTTAGTGAGAATTATACTCATTACACCCAGAATGCAAATAATCGCTCTGGGAGAGGGGCTGGTTAGCTCCTAGGGGTGAAATCTCCAGGGTCAGTACCTTGGAATCTCTTTATAAAAACATTCTTGAGGGCCCTCCCTTGTGGCGCAGCAGGTTAAAGCACAGCTCTGAGAAGCTAAAGCCACTTCCGCATGAGTTCGATTCCCACCTGTCCCGGAGGTGACCCACAGGGCGTGGCAGGCCTCTCCTGACCCGCCCGCTGCTCCCCTCAGCAGTGGACTTCATTAATCTGCCTGTTCTGCTCCCCACTCTGTCTCTGGTGAAGCCTCTCGCCCTCCGCATCTCTGGCCTGTACCCCAGTTCTGTGTGTATAAATAAATAAATCTTTAAAAAAATTCTTGAATTGAAAGCAGATACCTTCATCCAGAGGACCCCAGTTGCATAGAAATGTGAACTGTCAAGTGATAGTTGTCTCTGACACTACATTTCAGACACACAAAGTAAAACCTGGAACTTCCATAGTATTGAATAACCATGTGTTACTACAACAAAGCTGGGTGCGACGTGGGATAGAAAGGAGTAGCTAGCTGTTGGTTATGGAAAAATCTGTGACAAAAGAAACATCACCTGGTGGGGTGGGGGAATATGTAGAGGCAAGAGATGAAATTGGTTTGAGGAAGATAATAGGCCATACAGATTTCTTAATTATCAGTAATGTGAGAAGCAAGATGGCTGTCCTTGGGATGCTTATAGGTGACTTGACACACGAAACTGGGGTCCAGGCCAGAGGTGCAGGGGCGATGAGAGGACTCACCAGAGACAGAGTGGGGAGCAGGACAGGCAGATCGATGAAATACACTGCTGAGGGGAGCAGCGGGGGGACAGGAGAGGTCTGCCGTGCCATGTTTCAGATCCAGGGCCAGGGATTGACACTGAAGTGGCTGTGGCCAGCTTGTAGTGCTGCGTCCTAACCCATTGAGCACCAGGGAGGGCCCAAAAATCAGATTTTAAAAAGTTAAAAAAGGCAAAGAATTTAGCTGCACATCTAAGGATGATTCCTGGGAACACACCCTCAAGCTAAGACATGTTAGTATTGGCTCACGTGCTCGCCAAATGTGGTTGAACACCCACTTGGGTGTGCTGTGCAAGATGGGCAAGCTCTGTTCGCTGCACATCCATGCCAGGGTGGCAGCAAGACAAGAACTAGCAGCCAAACCAAATGGGTACTGATTACATACAACAGAGAAGGAAAAGGAGTAATGGAGAATATGCCCTAAGGTGCTAAAGAGTGCTTTACGGAAGTAACCCAATCCATTCTCAGAATAGCAACAAGTATGGGACTTCCACAAGTCCCAGGTGATTTCACTCAGGTGGAATATAAACAGAGGAACAGACTAAACTAAACCCAAACAAGAAATCTGACTGCAGAACTGAGGCTATCCAAGGCGCAGGGGGCTTAGTGGACGGTGGGGGGGGGGGGCTAGGCAGCTTTGGCGGTAGGTATAAAGTGTGGTCACAGACATCTGAAGAGTGTCATCTGTTTCCCCAAATCATATACATTGTAAACCAGTACTACAATGAAAATAAGATACAATTTTCAAAACTGTTAAGACCAGAGTCTTTGAAAACCTCCTTCAGATCTCATCTCTCCTCTGCTTAGCTATTCAAAAGTCCCAATAAAAAGCTAGAGCCTCCCTGACATCCTACACAGCCCTTCACTATTTTGGCCCCAATATTCCTTGCACTCCGTGCTTACTGCTCTTTCTAGCGCACTTAATATCGTGTTATGAAGCTTATGATGTTTACTATCCATCAGTCTTTACCAGATCACAAAGCTCCACTACAGAATTTCGTGTCCTCACCCAAGTTCAACAAACTTTCATTCAGTGAACACAACACTACATTATCTTATATTTAAATATACCAAAACAACAAAATCTTCACATACGTTTGATTGATGTTTAACTACAACACAGAAAATTCCACAAAAATAAGAAATAAAACAAAACCACCAGGTCAGGTGTATTGAGCGTGACGGGTGAGCTTGCTGGCGGACAAGCTCACGCCAGCTGGGAATGCGGAGGACAGCCTGCCCACATGCTGCTGTGTCTCCCCTTCTATTTCTTTCCTTTGTTTTTAGTTGGTGAAGACTGAAAACCCTCGTTCACACAAACCAGTGGCTGTGAATGGTAATGGAAGGCGGATACTCTTCCTACCTAGCGAAGGAAGGAAGCCTTTGAAGATGAGATAAAGATCTTCATCGGGAAGGCTGACAGACTTAAGGTTTCATAATCATTCTTCAATGTATGTGAAGAGCTCAGCTGCAATAATTCACTCTTCAGTCTAACTCAATTATTGATTCTGGGTTTTGAGAAGCAAATGGATCTTTGACCCAATAGTTTTCCCTTCATGTCTCAAATTTCTGTTCTGGAAATAGTTAAGTTTGAGACAGTGGCCCTCCCTCGTGGGGCAGTGGGTTGGAGCCGCAGCACTGCAAGCTTCACCACAGCAGCTTCAGTGCAGGTTTCCATCGCACCCCGAGGTGACCACACGGTGTAGCAGACCTCTCCTGACCCGCCCACTACTCCCCTCAGCAGTGTGCTTCGTTGATCAGCCTGTTCTGCTCCCCACTCTGTCTCTGGTGAAGCCTCTCACTGCCCCTGCACCTCAGGCTGCAGCCCAGCTCTGTATGCAGAAATAAATCCTTAAAAAAAAAGTTTGAGACAGCTACACGAGGTACAGCAATACCTTAAGTTTTCTTTCTTTTGAAATGTTTCCAGGAATACTATTCTCTTCAAAAAGTTGCAAAAATCTTGGAAATATGTAGTAGCTGGCACATCACTTTTAAGCTTCATTTGCCAGAGCAACAGTGTTCCAGATCCCTTTGATATACTCCCCATGTGGAAATACACCACTGTTCTTCCCCGACAGTGTCAAACTTAGTACACTAAGAATGCCAAAAATATAAAGACAAGTCAGTATTTCCCAATTCAAAAAAAATGCCAAAAATATCAGCTAAACATGCCAATTTTGCAATCCAAATCTCATCTTTAAAAATACTCACCAAATGAGATTTTTTTTTGTCCCTGAGAAAAATGTACATCCACTTCCTGAGTTCCTAAACCCTGCGTGTGGTACAGTTAGTGGACACAGTCAGTTTCAATTTCTGAACAAAGTGTTTTGAGAAGTCGGCCATTCAGTGAGCTTCCTTTAGTAAAATTAACAGCTATCACTGCATTTTTCAATACTTCCACAAGATTCTATGGAACTTCACTGGATGCTAAAGCTTCACAGTGTATGAAACAATGATTCCACACAGCACCATTATTGGTGACTTCTAGCCATTTTCTAATCATGTGGCTATGTTTTCCACTTAACGCCTGCTGCTCCACACATTCTCCTTTGAAGTTTTTCCAGCTTAACTTAATTGACCAACAAAATATTTCTCTAATTCTGTAAACATATCAACCCACTTTGGTGTGATGTTAAATTTAAACAACACAACAAATCCTCCATAAAATCATCTTGCCAAGCATATCTGACATAAATTAAAAGTGCTGTGCAGTTTCTAGTATCTCATCAAGCTGGATTGCAAAATCGATACCAGACTATAACCGAGTAATAAGCATCATTTCCAAATGTTCTGCATACTACTAATTCAAAGAGCTATTGTGTGATTACTAGGTATGGTTTTAATTTGTCAGCTAACTTATCAAAAATTGTGTGTACCATATCCAGACCCGCTGGCAGGATAATGGTTTCTGCAGCTGTATGAGTCATTTTCTCTTTGCCACAGATATCTGGCTAAATAGGATGATAATAAGACTTTCTCACTAATGATGCCTAATTTGTACTATTAACCTCTGAGCTGGAACCAAAGTTGACCGAGAAATGGGCTCCCGTGCAAACTGCATGTATCCAAAGAGTGGGGCCAAAGAGTAGGTTACCTTTTGGAGATAATAATTTTAGATACTGGCCCTCCCTGGTGGTGCAGTGGGTTAAAGCACAGCACTAAGAAGCTAAAGCCACTTCCGCATGAGTTAGATCCCCGCCT
>NW_004567113.1:52273712-52275821 GCF_000260355.1 Condylura cristata
TAGCTATCACACAAATGTCACCTCTGAGGAAACTGCAGTACAAGACAGGAGCCAAGTATAAGTCTCAGGATGCACCAAGCAGCACCCATAGCCCCAAAGTCCATCAGCCTGTAGCTACTATATATGGGGATTTAATTTTTTAATACTAATTAAGTCAGCTCTGGAGGAGGCATCACAGGGGATGGTGACATTGAAACAAGAAAGATGTTGCCAAAGGGAGAACCCACAGCCTTGGTGATATTCTCCTGAGACTTCATGAATCATGTCTCTGTGGGCTTTCCTCTTAAGGCAGCATGCACAGTGTGTTGTGTCCAGTGCTTTTAGGGGAAAAAAGGGTACTTTTGAAGAAGCTTTAGGTTACTATCAAATTGAGCAAATGGTGGCGACTTCCCACATTCCCCTGTCCCCTGACCATGTGCATGGTCTCCACTGCTCACAGCCCCACCAGACAGGGTATTACTTTCCTGATGTAAATTATGGATTGGGGTTTGGGGGGCTGTGTTGTGTTGCAAAAGAGCAAAAGATATCACCTCTCCAGGCTAGACTCTTCTCACCAGCTGTTTATTGTAACCTAAAGCTCTGGAACTGGAACCATAGGGAAGACAGACAGACAAGGACAGGGGACATGCATGGCTTTATTTGCTGAGGTTGTGATCTTAGGTGTTGGTTTCCTTAGGAGGGGGTTGAAACACTCCGCGAGCCTTTCTTTCATACATCTGCTTTTGTTCTGACTGGTATGCCTTGTGTTTGGAGTGCTCTTCTTGTTTTCCTATATCATTTCAAAACCTATTCATTCTTTATGATTTAGTTCAAACGTCACAGTGCTCCATTCAAGAACAGTGTACAAAGCAAGACAACAGGAAGTGGTGATGGCGATTCACATATGGGAATAACCGTTCAGCTACCATGAGGACTAGCTAAAAGCAACATTAGACAGCCAAGCTGTAAAAGAACACACATTACTGGTTGTTAAAGTATGCCAAAACAGCACTATATATTAACTAAAACTAAGACACTATGGTTCTTAGGAGGGTGGCTACCCTGGACGAGAGGGGACAGAACGGATAGGGTGCAGCAGACAGAGAACTTCAGTTACTTATCAAGTCTTTTATTTCTCCAGCTGTATGGCAAGTGCATGTGAATTAGAGGTTTGCTTTGTTTTTTAAGCATTTGCCTCTCTAAAAGATTTTGTTTAAAAGGATGGATGAGGCTTGACTCCTTTCTGAAGGCATTTCAAATTACTTAAAATTACCAATTAAAGTCACCTTCCACCTTCTGTGCCCCCCTTGGCCTCCCACACCATCAGGAAGCAGGCACAAGGGCACACGGCGCTTGCCGGTGGGCACTTGGCAATATCCGCTTTAGGGAGACAGGCCTGCAGCGCTCTTCCCAGGAGATTCCTCTGCTGCCCCCCGACTTCTCGGGACCCCACAGGCTTTCGAAGGGCTTCATCCTGACCCCTCAGCCAGAGCTACAGTATCTCCCCGGAGTCCCGGATCGCTGTCCCCAGCCCTCGGGGGACCCCGGCTCGTCCGCGAGCAGAGCAGAACGTGCGTCCCCAGCACGGGCGGGTCTAGCTCCTTGGAGGGGCCTCTGGGCGGCTCCCAGCATAGGCCGCCTTTCTTCCTCCTCAGCTGCAGCCCAGCGCCCAAAGCCTCACGTCTCGCGGCTCAAGAGGCGACTCAGCTCCCCCCACCTCTTCCCTCCGCACCCCGCTTCCCGGCAACCTCCGCCCCCGGGGAAACCCCACCGGCCGCAGGAGCGCCAGCGGCGAGGCCTTGTGCGCAGGCGCGGAGCGCGCGCCACTTCCGCCCTGCAGTTCTCGCGGCTTTTCCTTCTCCCGCGGGAGTTTTTGAACCTCTGGCGGCCACCGAGGCTGGTGGCGGCGTGACGGCGGGCTGCGGGCCCTGGAGGCCCGGCCTGGAGTCCTTCGGGGCCGCGGACGCCGCGGGAGGAGAGGAGGCCGCTGCCGATGAAGGCGGCCTGGCGGGGCCGCTGCCGCACCAGACCCTGGTAGCTATCACACAAATGTCACCTCTGAGGAAACTGCAGTACAAGACAGGAGCCAAGTATAAGTCTCAGGATGCACCAAGCAGCACCCATAGCCCC